>NC_133474.1:7325697-7490789 GCF_025370935.1 Choristoneura fumiferana
GGGCTATTTGTAAGACAAATTCGTGACTCGCTCGAGGAGACGGCAGTGATTAATCGTTAACGTAAGTGAAAGTAAAATAATATTAATAATTATTTATTAGTATACTTTAGTAAACTTGAATGGGTATTGCTATCATTAGAAATTGCGTTTAGTAACAGTGAAATATTTAATCGCTGCGATTATTTCTTAAAGCTAGCTAGGTACTTCAGCTATTTCGTACTATCGATTGCGGCTACTTGGAGCACGAAGGTAGTTTGCCATGTAAATCTACTATAAGTTAGTGTTAGTGCTTGAATTTGAGTCGGTAATACAAGAAGTTAGTCTGGTAGGTTATGAACAAATTACTTGGCTTCGTTTGACGTCATAGCGCTTAGCTGATGAAAGAGGACTATTAGGGAGGTCACATGACCAGTCAATTTCAATACTTTCGTACTAATTTTATCCACTACTCATAAATATAGCCAATAACATTATTTTAGAATATTTAGTGAAGTTTTACTCGTAAAAGTTTTTTTATTTTTCTAGAGTACTTTTTTCTAGAGAGATGATATTTCTAGACATAATCTCTACATATTTTATTATATTAATTAGTATCACATTATATTCGAGGACAGTGCGAATCCGCTTCCGTAAATACCGCGAATCTGCAGTAAGTGTATGGTGTAGTTTTACAGGGGACTAAGTATTTTAACTTCATTTTTATTTTAGCTAATTTGGGGAAAAAAAATAATTGGCTAAACTTGTTTTATACGGGGAATTACCAATGCTGGACGAGTTTCAAAATCATCGACTGGTATATACAAACACTTATAGATTTTGTAATATCTTAAAGAGAAATGATTTACTTAGCTGACCTTCTCCTAACTACAATAATAGAGACTAGTGCAGTGCGGTATGTTTTTCAGCTCTTACCCCCTTGTTCTAGTAGTAAATAGGTATTGAATGATACCTAAGCAAACATACATAGGTGGGGTGTGGGCACATAGATGGGTCATATAGGGGATTAATTCCGGGCACGTACTCCCGATAACTGATCTCGGGGCCGGGGTTGCTTAATAATATGGCATTATTATTTTCACGTTCTGCAAAGAAGAAGTTAAAGATTGGTGCTTAGTTCGTAATGTAATGTTTGCACTCATAGTGTTGATGCTTCGGAAGAACTGAAACGGTGCTGATTGGGACCAAAGCCAGGGCATCGATTTTTAAATCACATTTGTTATAAAACCTGGAATAGAAAGGAATAGATAAATATCTGTGTATAGCTACAAACCACTGAATTACATTATTATATTTGAATAAATCGCTGGGTGAGTGCAAAAGTAGCAAAAGTAAAAATAATAAAATAACTACTAATGTACAGTCACCAGCACCAATATCTGACACAACAAGTGTGCATAAATATCTAATACGATTCTATTTCTAGGGCCGGAAGGACGTGTCAGATATTTTTGCACGCTCCGCTGTGGCAGATATTAATGCTGGTGACTATACTATTACAATACAATACGAGTAATTACAGTACATTATTAGTTATTTTTATATTTTTACTTCTGCCACTCTTGCACTCACCCAGCGTTATAATGGTTTATTTTTTATTTTTGGTACAGTCAAATTACAAATTCTATCAACTATTCACACCACTCAAAATGTGTACTACCTATGACCTTATTACGTTGGAAAAAGAGGGTATGTATTTACTTTTGAAGCATTGCATGAGTACTTTTATTATTATTATTTGTATTTTTTTTTCTTTAATTGTATAATATAGTTTTTAAGTATTTTATTTGTAATTATATTATTATGAAAAAATGTATTTCTGCCAAGTTTCTTGCGGCGCATTCTTCTTGGCAATGATGGTCTTTCCGAAAGCGCTGGTAGTTTAAAAAATTGACGTGTAAAAGTGCCCATTGCGGCCTATTTACTGAATAAATCATTTGAATTTGAATTTGAATTTTTACTACCGTGTACTAGAAATGCTTCGCAACATTTAAAGTTTTTTTTCCTCAAACGCTATTCATTTCTTTACTTTAATTATTCTGACATCTCTCTACAATGTCTCGTACACTTCCACGTGTGTGAGTTGCGGTCGGGGACACGACAAGATAACGCTTATTAAAACACGTCAGTCGCCGACAGTATCTACCCTCAATCTGAGCGGACAGAATGGAAAAATGTTCAGACGTACTTGTTCTTATCATTATCGAAGTGATTGTGGTGATAGAGCAAAAGGTTGGGGTAGTTTGTATTTGGTAGGGTGTCCCGTATTATCAGGTGTTTTTCGCTTGTAGAGACTGACGGAATATTTCATTTAATGATTAGAAGATAAAGTTTAAAGTCCATATTGGTATAAGCTAGTAATTTAGGCTTGTAGCGCTGTTCTAGATTTAATCTAACGTTAGTAACAAGCTCAAGCTTACACAGTAAAGACATTTAAAACGGGTAACAAACCAAACTGAAAATCTTTACATAAAACTACTTTCAAAGAACGCTAAGCTTGAAAGGCACACTAGCTTTTACCTGCGGCTTCGCTCGTATTTTTATTTGGGGTAACCTAGATTTACGTTCTACGGTCCTTATTTCATGTTTTGATTGATTTTTCGGAGGATAATATGTAAATACAGATTCAAATTCGAAACCCAATAATCATAATTCATACAAATAATGAAGTTTCACTCACCCCGTTTCCTCTTCAGGAGTGGAATTATAGAAAACGTTAAAACACGTGTTTCTGTATATCTAATCGTTAGCTTAAAAACAAAGTTTTATGCCTCTAACTTAAAAATAACGGACCTTCATACTAACCTTCAACTCCCTTTTCACCCCCTTAAATATTGTATTTCGAAAAAAAAATCTTTTTCCTTGTTGACGTTTTAAAAAAATACCCAAAAGAGCTTTCTGGGTCCAAAGGTTTAGGCTGTGCGTTGATAAGTCGGTTCTCTTT
Organism: Choristoneura fumiferana; assembly: GCF_025370935.1. Taxonomy (NCBI): domain Eukaryota; kingdom Metazoa; phylum Arthropoda; class Insecta; order Lepidoptera; family Tortricidae; genus Choristoneura; species Choristoneura fumiferana. The sequence goes on from NC_133474.1 coordinate 7,328,639, forward strand.
TATATATGTAGATAATACGGCACGATATTATAGTAAATCGTATGTGAATACTTACATTCTAATATACTTATTCAGTCTCCAATGTATCAAATGTCTATCTGAGAATTCTGTTACTCGTATATTAACCCGCCCAAGAATTGTCGGGTCGGAGCGAGCGACATCAAAAAGTCCGCTTCGGGTTTTTAGCAATCATCAAATTGATCTGTCCGAGTGCCATCTGGCCCGTAACTAAAACGCTTTCGGCTTCCATCAGCCGAGGAATTAATTCACATAAAACATAATATATATACTTCGTATAGACCCAGGATGTTGGGGGCGTGTGTATACAGTCTATTAAAGTATCCTTCTACAAGAGCTTAAGTAACAGGACGGAATTGTGTACGTTAAACGATCATAAGTCGTGACTAAGCAATATCTAAGTAATTGTACGAGTGTGTGTGTATGTATGTTTGTAAACTCTTTATTGCATATAAAAATAAAATACAAAGAAATACAAATATACAGAAAGGCGAGCAAAGGCGCGCTTATCCCTAAAAAGGGATCTCTTCCAGCTTTCAGAATTGTATGTGATACTGATAGGTACCACATAAAATTGCAGTAGTTTGCGTTGAAATATAACTAATTACCCTTGAAAAAGAGAAAATTGCAAAGCTTGCGCTTCCTAGATAGCAATTACAAAACTGCCTGCATTTGTTGAAACAGCTCAAAGCCGCAATAACAACTAGCCAAACTATACTTGAAAAGTCATCGTGTGTGAAAACGTTAGTTTTTAGCAAAACATGTTTTCAACAGCGAGTTGCAAAACATTTTCATATTCTACCTGAAAATTGTAGCGTTTTCCCGGGCGCGGGTGCGGGCCAGCCGGGTGTGCACGTGCGCTCATCAACTAATGGTCCGTGCGCGGCATTTGAACCGAGCCTACACTCGGCACAAAACAACCGCCTGCCTAGTCGCGAGCCTGCTTTCGGCACAAAATTATAACGTGTAAAACACGGTCGCTCCTTGCATTCCGCGCACGGGATTTTTATGAATGGCACGATTATTATTCGCATTTTAAACTCGAATGCGGAGCTGTTCTCCGCGAGACGTATAGCAATATACGTAACGAGTTTTCTCAACGATGCTACCTAATTTTAGCGGTGAGCTCGGGAGCGGTCTGCTAAACCCAGTAACTGTTCGGTGGTGATATAGTGCATAAGGGAGTCCACTTGTCACCGAGACTGGGGCGCGCGGCGGCTTACGGACGTACTTCCATGCAAATCGAATGCGATTGCAAATTTATTAGCGGGCGGACGTCGACGCTCCGCGTACTATGTATACGCGCAGTTGTTTTCGCTCGCCGTGTATTTTTTTCTCGACGAGGCTCGGCTCTCCCCTTTTGTTCTCAAGTGGACCAGCTGTCATTATACGCCATGTTACTGTTTTTTTTCGACGTTTTTATACAGTTTTGCGTCGGGAGGCGTTCGGTTCGGAAAAATGTTCGTTTTGCGTGCGTCCTAGAGAGTTTGCGTGTCGAGGGATGTCGACGACGCCAATTGAAAATGAGTTATGGAATTTGTTTCAGTTTTCTCTTGTGCATTTCAGGCTGAGTGGGTTTTGTTTTACAATTACAATGCTTAAGGTAAACAAGGTGAACGTACGTTGATTCGCTCAATTAAGCGTAGAAATAAAGTTATTTAGGCTCGTAATACCTACCTATTTGCCTTGCCCTCTATCGTCTTTGCGAGCGCTATTAGCATAGGATAATGAGCGCTGAACTATATGTACGCACTTATAAACAACTGTATACTAGTACACAAATCAATTCTAAAATGTTAACATGTGTCATTGCAGTTTTCAAGTGGCTTCTGTTTGATAATCTAAGCGAACCCTTTTAGAGGGTTCCTCGAGTGTGTAATCAATGAAAGACGTGGTTTGTTTCTATGTATGTATATTAGTATATTGATCCCGTTCGTTCGCGACTGCTGGGGTTTCGTTCGGTGCCTTGTTTTCGATTCGTCGTTTATTCTTCAATTGTCGATTGTTTGTGAATTTTGCGGTAATAGTACATACGTCACTGCTACGGCGTAGCGCTCGTAGAGGGTTACGAACTGTAATAGGCTATGTATAGGCTAGGTATATTTCCATTGTTGTATATTTTTGTGATTACAAAACTTCCAAAAGACATTGCTTGTAATTTTAAAATATTCTTGGAAGAATTTAATGTTACAAAATGGTGGTAATTATGACGTGACAATAATTTAAGATATTTTTGTTAAATATGAATGTTCAATTTATGTGCAAATAATAAAATGGCGAATTAAATTCTTATTTGAATGTAAGTGGAAAGTGGAAGTAAAAGCCACATTTATGGGTGTAAAAAATAATCCATCTAGTTCGTTTGCGGTAGTTCAGTTTATTTTTAACTGACTTGAAAAAAAGGAGGAGGTTGTCAATTCGCTTGTATTTTTTTTTGTTTGTTACCTTAGAACCCCGTCATTTATGAACCGATTTGATTTTTTTTTGTTCGTATAGGAATGCCTTCAACTAAATCCCATAAGCACCAAATCAGGATCTGATGACTGGATCCTAAGAAAATCGAGGGAATTCTTCAAATATTGTAGGGACACTTATATGGTAATTTGGATATATTTAGTAGTAACTCGTGCATTAGCTCTTGAAAATCATCATTTGGTGAAGTGGAACAGATGATGAAGACCACATTTGACCAACGGAGCTAATAACAAGTACTTCACGGGTTAAATTTCAATTACTTTAACACAGTTGCTAAGTTATATTATGCTCATGGTAATGCGTGAAGCACCAGGGCTCTTCAATAATTAACGTCTCTGCATCGAAAAAAGCAATATTTCGTAAAAGGTGACGAGCAGTTAACAGTAAACTATTATATCTTAGATTATTACACTAAAAAGCGTGAAAAAAAATTATAACAAAAAATTTTACCGACTGCAAAAAACCATGAAAATAATTTTCTTCCAGTCTGAAGTCGGTGCTTCTGCACGAGCCAGCAGGAGTGGACCTATAGTCGTCTACCACAACTACATATAGGTATATATTTTTAACAGAACCTAATTGATCGATAACTTCATATTTAATAATGGAAATTAGGACAAATCGGGCACAGAATATTATAGTATTCCGCTTTCCGATAGTTTTTGGTCTTGACCGTCTCTATTTTAACAAGCGTCCTTATTTGCGATGTTTTTGCTCCGCGATTGGCAAGATGAGACCGCTTGAGTGGCCTCACAAGTAGTGTTTCCATCCGTCTGAGTTCATCCGGATATATGTTTATGGAAATTTTAAAACAAATTATGAAAACCGTAGAATGACATCCAAAAGTAAAATATACATTAACCGGGTAATGAATTAAACTTCCGTCTTCATGGAAAGAGTCTTAATCTTGATGTACTTTTATGTGCGTCCTCCTTTATTGATTCATTAAATTTGAGCCCCGCTTGGAATGTAATAATAATAATAAATAAATATCATGGGACACTTCACACCAATTGACCTAGTCCCAAACTAAGCAAAGCTTGTACTATGGATACTATGCAACGGATAAACATACTTACTTATATATAGATAAATACATACTTAAATACACATTGAACACACAAGACCCGAGAACAAATATTCGTATTATTCATACAAATATCTGCCCCAGCCGGGAATCGAACCTGGAACCTCTAGCTTCTTAGTCAGGTTCTCTAACCACTTGGCCATCCGGTCATCATAGGTTCAGATTGGGACTTAAAGTAATCCATCTTTTAATTATTTTTTTGACAAATAATCAAATGGGGCGCCTGACCGTAAGAGATCATCGCTGTCACTGCCAGAGTTACCAACCTAGGAGACATCGGATGCCTAGCGTATTTTGTCAGTAGGTACTATTAAAGTAGATAGCCTTGTTTAAATTTGATACTTACTCGTAGATAGTTTTAAATTTGCCATGAAATCGATATTATGCGGTTTGCAACTGTAAGGGCAGTTGCAAACCGCGAATCAGAATTCTTTCGTCATCGTCGTTTTAGAATCGGACAGTTGAAAAGTTTGTTTTTTTATACTCTTTATTGTTCAAAAAGATTATATAAAAAAATGTTAAGTACAAAAGTGGACTTATCACTGAAGAGATCTGCCAGTCAACCTTTGAGTGGTAGAGAAGAGTTATTAAATAGGGATCGACAAATAGAGCAAAACATTCGAATTTGTCCCCATTTTACGGTAATTTATTTTAATATGGTATCCCTACTCACGAGTAGACTTGCGATATTGCTCCACCAAGTACTCAGCCGCTGAACACAATGCTCTGATCCAGATCTATGCGTTATTAAAATACTGAAATTCATGTTATGCGGTTTACCTATGTCGACAGAAAGAATACGAGAGTCTTAGCCGAGTCTCTCGCGTAGAATCATTTGTAGACTCAAGTTAAACAAAGTAGCTAAATATTTTTTGTTTTCATTTGTAGAACGACTGCTCAATGAAATCTATGTTTTTTTTAGTGAAAAGGTGTGGGTCTCGGCTGGAGAGATAATTTTCCGTATCCATATTATCCGTCATCATCGACCATTGATTACATTTTCAGTCCTGTGGAAGTTGTTGAACGCAAAGCTTCTCAAACGCGTTCTCATTAAAGACATTTTTTTCTAATTTTACTATTAGGACCTGCTAGGTAATTAGGCATAGATTAGTCAAAGGAGGAAAGTTTAAGGAAGACGAAGCGTTGGCAGGCCTCCCACCAGGTGGACTGACGACATCGAAGTTGCGGGAAACCGGTAGATGCAAGAGGCGAGTTGTCGTTCAGTGTGGCGTTCTAAGGGGGAGGCATCTAAATAATTTATTGAATCAGGCATTACTTTGCGGAGGGGCATTTGTTCAGCAGTGGACGTCTCCCGGCTGATGATAACGAAGATGAATCAAAGGATGCGTCGTACTTCTGGCTTGAGACGTCCCCTTTCTCTTTTTTTTTCATCTTCAAAAAACTTTCTGTTTAGATTGTAACGATTCAAAGCGTCCCGCCATCTTCTTTTCCCAATAAGACTGAATTTCTTTGGCTAAATTGGCTCATGCGTTAATTCGAAACGTTAATTGTGGCAAAAACTTACAGGACCCTTACAATAAAGTTCAACTTGTAAGTAAGTTACGTTCCTATCGCTTCTCGACAAATTGGTCCAAAAAATCCTGCCAGTAGGTATTTATTATATCCGACAAAAGTCAGTAACTCAAATAAACATCACTCAGGATCCAACCAAATCATTTTCCACACAAATTTCTTTTAGGAATTCCGCGGGCAGTTTCTTGTAATAAACTAAATTGACGTGGCCCTGTGAAACTACTCAAATAAATCAAGGGTCTGTCCCATCTCAATCCAGTGCATTTTGGGAAATTATTCCTCCATCACATTACGGGGTATTGGTGTTCCGCCGACCGCGCCCTCTGCCGGCGCGTGAGGGACTCCAGCGACCCTCCCTGCCCTCCTCTGCTACAAAACTCGCTATATTTTAGTACTAGTCACAGTAGGTAAGTAACTTGTCGTTGATTGACAGACTAGATATACTTATCAATTACCAATTGCGACCGTTGAAAGACTGAATTATGTGCTTTGTAAAACGGACTCTTTATTTTCTTTATTCTTTTTTTTTATTTCCTTGTAAATCAAGCAGATTCCAGGCTTAGAAATTTTGTAAAATGGTATCTTATAGTGAGATAAATAAACTCACATAAGAAAACTATACCTATTCCAGCTAGTAGCAGTTTACTACAGTAGACCGGTCAAAACCTCTCAAGTCAATCCGACAACCAAAAGTAGGTTAAATTTAACTTTCAAGATTTGGTTGCCGACAAACAAACTCCGGGACTGGAATTAAAGATTTGTTATTCAGTATAGCCGTACTCGATCCCCGAACTGACTATGATTAAAAAAAAATGTTTACTTGACACTAAAATCTATGCCAATGTCACTCTTTCTATGTGTTATAATTTCACAGCTACCCATCTAAATAGGCTACCCTGAACTTCCAACTAACAACCTAAATATGTAATTTTATTTATACCACAACATCATATGAAATTAAACAATCCACGTAATAAAATATTAACACGCATGCCCATCGGTCCGTGCCGTAATGGTACAACTCCCAACTAGAACTAGTCCATTTAAAGAGATTAGATGTGACCCTGTTTCGTGCGGTCATTGTGGATCGCACTCGCGGCTTATTCTGAGATAACTAACCGTTACCATATGCTGTATAAACCATTATTATACTGTTGTTTGTCAAGTGTTTATTGTAGCGTAAGATGCTATATGGTTAATAAATCAAGTACCCGATGTTTATCAATAATACGTTGTTGGAGCTATTATTGATTCAAGCCGCAATTTATCGAGGTCTTTGATGAACTACAATCATGTTACAGTGAAATAATTGTGATTAGTTTAGTTTATTGATCATTTGGTATAAAATTACACTGTAATTTACATTAGGTACATGTCAAATTTGAAGACTTTTTACTGAATTGTCGTACATATGTCGTTAATGATAATGATGTTTTTTCATTTATAACTTTGACATTTACGTTTGCGAGAAATAGGCTAGGTTAGATATATGTAAATTAGGGTATGTAAAACATGTTTAAATAAATAAAAAAGAAGAATAAGTACGATAAAAATAAATAACTCCAATACTATTTTCAAAAAAATATTTAAGATTGGGTTTTGGAATCTTTTTGTATTTTTTATTTCAACTCCAAATTTTTGTTACTTTTACGGTCATCCCGTAAAACCCATATCGAGAATACAAACTGAAATATTACACAGAAAAACCAGAAAAATAAGGCCAGCGCTGGGAATCGAACCCAGCCTTGGTCCTCGGCATTCCGTGCCACGTGCTATACCGCCACACCACCGCTGGACAACGGTACAGACACAGATATCTCCTATGCACCACATATCTCAGCCTGTTCGTTTCTTATTTATTCACTTAAGCACCGCTATGCTGTAGCCCTCATCGAGAAACTTTCAGCACTCCATTGGAACTAACCGCTCACCCGGACAAGAGATATCGTTATTAAGCAATCAAATTAATATTGGTTTTGGAATCTTTTTGTATTTTTTATTTCAACTCCAAATTTTGTTACTTTTACGGTCATCCCGTAAAACCCATATCGAAAATACAAACTGAAATATAGATGCACAGAAAAACCTTAGAAAAATATTGCTTGATTTTTTCGCAAAGGCTACGGAACCCTATCTTGGGCCTGTAGGGGTACTCGGTATGTACTGTTTTTGTTTGTCCATACTCACATTGAATATTTCCGTACGATCAAATCTAGACGCAAATCACATATCCCATTGGTAACATGATAGGCTCCAGTGCCTGAATATTATGTATGGGACGCTATACAACGTATTATACAACTGTATAGTACTGGTAGTCTAAAGGCGGCTCACGGCTGTCTTGATACGATTACGTTGGACCCTCGCCGACGTGACGGATGCCCGGTATATAGTTTAACATTGTATACATGTAGCCTGAGTCTCTATTCAACACGTTTTCGTGATGTCGAAACAGACCGAAAACCAGATGGTTTATTTTATAGGATGCATTAGGTAGATTCGTGTAAAAGGGAAACCTTCTTGCCCTGCGTTTTGGTTTGGGTAATGCGAAAAATATCGTGCAAGTAGGGAATATGCAAGCATTTTTTTTTGTTCTTAAATATCTTTATTATTTGATAAACCAAGTTGTGGGAAAATTTTAGATTCCTATCCAAAAAATAGAAAATAGGGACGTTTAGATTGTCAATAAACAGAGATTTATCGTTTACAAAGACATCCATAGGAAGTTAAATAAATTAATTAATTTAATTAGATGACTGGATGGCCAAGTGGTTAGAGAACCTGACTACGAAGCTTGAGGTCGTTCGATTACCGGCCGGGGCAAATATTTATATGAATAATAAGAATGTTTGCACCCGGGTCTTGAATGTTTAATGTGTAGGTATAAGTAAGTATGTAGGTATTTATCTATATAAGTATGTTTATCCGTTGCCTAGTATCCATAGTACAAGCTTTGCTTACTTATATTTTGGGACTAGGTCAATTGGTGTCAAGTGTCCCATGATATTTATTTATTAACTAGCCTGTTGCCCGCGACTCTGTCCGCTTAGTATTCGTTTATCGCTATCCCGCGGGAACTATGCAAATTCCCGGGATAAAAACTATTCTATGTCCATCCCCGGGACTCAAACTATCTGTATGCCGAATTTCATCTAAATCGGCGGTTTAGACGTGATCAATCACGCATCCAAATATCCAAAAATCTAAAAATCCAAACATCCAAACATCTTCACAAATTTTCACATTTATAATATTAGTACGAAGGATTTTTCTAAAAAGAAATGAAATGGAAACTTCATTCGTTCGTTTCTAGATATTGATGTTTTTTTGTCGTTTCTTTTATTTTCCATTTTTGTAGCACATTGTGCCACTGAAGCACTGCTGAGTATAGGCCTCCCCCGATACTTCCCTTGTTCTCTGCATACCAGCCCCGGATCTACGATTTCTTCGAACCAGGGCAACACCTTGAGGGTGGCTCCCTTCAGTGTTTGAGAAAAACTGTTAAAACTGCCAATGAGTAGCATTTTTCTTCTTTTTTTCTTCATTTCTTGTCTCAAGGATTTGGCGCCCCCATTAAACTGCCGCCCGGGGCAAGTGCACCGGTTCCCCACTTAGATCCGGGATTGCTACAGACAAGAGCCAGTCCTTCAAGAAGTAGTCCAGTTCATCCCGTCATCGTCCGTCTTTTACTACTAGGACAGAATGGGCTAATAATAATAATAATAGTTATTTGAGAAAAAAAATGTGTTTCATGCGTATTTCCTAACGTGGCAGGAACATTGCTGTTGATGATCGGTCAATTATAAATGAATAGCCGTGCAGTTTCTTGCACTTTCTACCTACATCAAGGTTTAGGCAGTAATGAATGTACAGCTCAACTGACAATATTCAAGGCCTGGAATTGTCATTTGAATATGGATGGTTCGTTTGTGAGCGAAACTAATTCGTCTCGATTTTAGAGGTGGCACTGTAATTTTTCCGACTAGCTGCACAGGAGGCTTATGTTTTACAGCATATGTTGATATGTATGTATCTCTGTTTGTTTGATCTTTTCTTTAGCCTAAACAGCTTGACGGTTTTTAAAAAACCTAAAAACCTGACTTCCATAAAAAAGTTAAAATATTGTTTAAAAATCGTTATTGTCATTTTAGTTTCTAGGGTTCCGGAGCCAAAATGGTAAAAACGGAACCCTTATAGTTTCGCCATGTCTGTCTGTCTGTCTGTCCGTCCGACTGCGGCTTTGCTCAGGGACTATCAATGCTAGGAAGCTGTAATTTTGCACGGATATATATGTAAACTATTCCGACAAAATGGTACAATAAAAAACTAAAAAAAACTATTTTTAGGGTACCTCCCGTGACATTAAGTGGGGGGTGATTCTTTTTTTCATCCAACTCTATAGTGTGGGGTATCGTTGGATAGGTGAAATATTCAACTTTAAAGTGCAAATTTTCATCAAAATCGAGCGTCTCCCCCCCCTCTAAAATCTAAACCGGTGGGTAGAAATTTAAAAAAAAATTAAGGATGGTAGAAGGTATATCAAACTTTCAAGAAAACTATAACGGCTAAGTTTGCTTGAGAACTATTAGTAGTTTTACTCTTAAATAGCAGCCTATGGTATAAAATATACCTAAACTTGGAAGATTCCGTATAAAATACCAAATCCTTAGAAAAATATTGTCCGACACGCTCTTGACCGGTTTTTTATTTTTATTTATCTAAACTTTTTTTACATTTTAAACCAAAATGGAAAAAAAATCTGCAATAGAATTTCGTATGTATTTACCTTTACTTATGCATGTATTTATAACAACAATTGCAGTTAAACCCCCAATGATATTACAAGTCACCTACCATCACATGCGTTTACATGTCCTGTACAAAACGGTACGACGAGGACGATGACGTGCTACATTGTTTTTCCTAACGATGTATCATTGACTTGCGCCAGGCCGTTACGAATTACTCAGACACGACACTGTCAGCGTCCAACATGCGACACTCCCTTCGGTCGTCCGACACTCTCCTCCCCAGACATACGACTTAGAATGTTGCAACCAAGACTTGTGAGACTATTCAGCGTAAGTGGAATATTATTAGACGAGTCCGGCCGAATAACGTCCCCTGCATATAGATGATATGTGAGTCACGTTTTTCACGCGTCACTAACCAATAATTTATGTTAATTGCGGCTGAGAAATAAGCCATAACTATGTACGGCACGTAGGTTTTTAGTTAAGTTTGCCTCGAATCGCCTAAGACGTGTTCAATGACGACGAGAAAAAGGCAGCTTAGCCTTCATCTCGCGTGCTCGTAAGTACTTACTTAGATTATAAATATTCTGTTCGCTAGAAAATCCAAATTAAAAAAATTATGTATTGAAAAAATGCACAATATTTTAACACTATGGGTATGCAATATTCTTATCTTTATATTTAAATCATTCTAGTTTGCTTGAAGCCGGGCGTACGAAGTGGGATGAAATTAATTACATCACACAATTATATTTTCTACGGGGTTTAGACCACAACAACAACATTCACGTACAATTTCTTCAGTCTACCCGTGATCATAATGCTAGCACATCATCATCTTCAACTTATCTCATCTATGCCTATATGTATACATTATTGGGCACAGGCCTCCTGTCAGAATGTAAGGGACTGGGCTGTAATTACCTCGTGGATCTGGTGCGTCGTTGAAACTTCATATTTGCCTTTAAACTGCTTCGCAGGTGTATACCGGCCGCCATCTGATACCGATATTCTCATGATAAATTTGCACACTGTTATTTAATTAAAATGTTCTTTTCAGAGTCCAAATAACACCCTAACAAAAATAAAGTGAATAATTTGCGCTAATGATGTCTAGTCATTATCCTATTCCTACTTAATTATAAACGCGAAAGTTTGTAAGTCTGTTTGTTTGTTACTTCATTACTTTTAAGCCGCTTAACCGATTTAGATGAAATTCGCTATACAGATAGTTTTTATCCCGGAAAATTGCATAGTTCCCGCGGGATAGCGATAACCGTATGCCACGCAGACGGAGTCGCAGGAAACGGCTAGTTGTTTGATTCTAAAAATACAGTCCAATTCGTGATTCCCTCTGAGTTCATTTGCCTACACGTCCATTGGTCATCATCATCCCAGCCTATATACGTCCCACTGCTGGGCACAGGCCTCCTCTCAGAACAAGAGGGCTTGGGCCATAGTTCCCACGCGGGCCCAGTGCGGATTGGGAACTTCGCACGCACCATTGAATCGCTTCGCTGGTTTGTGCAGGTTTCCTCACGATGTTTTCCTTCACCGCAAAGCTCGTGGTAAATTTCAAATGTAATTCCGCACATGAATTTCGAAACACGCAGAGGTGCGAGCCGGGGTCCGAACCCACGACCCTCTGCTTGAGAGGCGATAGGTCAAACCATTAGGCCACCACGGCTTCCATTGGTCGTTAATTTAGAATATATGCCCCAGTTACCACAAGCATTAACCTTCGCGCCAACAATAACCTCTGATAGCCGCCGCGGCGTGACACGACAACACCGACAACAACATTTAGGGCTACGATTTTCCACATCTCAGACACTGTAATGTCAGTTATACAATGGAGCATTCCCCGTCGAGTGGGAGGCTCTTATCGATCTACAGGGACGTCATCGAGCGATAGCGACCGGGACGCAAAAAGCGTGTCGTGGTGTCAGTGTGACGCTCACAAAGCCTTTGTGGCGGGACCGGACGCCGCTCGCCGCCGCCGCTACCTTTGTTTGATGTTTAGTACTCACTAGACACTAAAAGTGGCGATTTTAGTGTCTGCACTCTGTTAGTTGGAGCTGTGTTTGGACTTTAGTGCGCTAATGGTTGTAACGGCGGCGAGCGGTTGCGCGCTAACTGTTAGTTTCTAGTTGATAATCAACTGCGCCAGTAAAAGGATAGAGGGTTCAGTAATTAGGGAAGGTAAAGATTGTACAACTTTAATTTTCTGTTCTACAGCACGTGTTGATGAGACTAGTGCTGTTACAACACAGAATTTCTTAATGCATTGAATTGCGGTTTGTCCAGTCGTGTGTATTGCCACATCAACTTTTGTATAAAAATAACTAATCTGATACTTGTTATCAAATAGTAAAAATTTTAAGATTTACAACTTTACATATTCAAATATTCTTTTTGATTGAATAAAAAAATATAGGTATGTTGTAAGTACTTAACTTAAAAAGTATTCATGTTAGTAGTCAATCCATATTTTTTTATTAGGTTATGAATCATGGACTGTTTTACTGACTTTTCTTGAAGTTTATCAAACTGTCTTACACAAACTGTATTATTTCTTCATAATCTCAAAAATATGTTTCCATGTTTTTTATTTAAATTTGTCAATATCTTCAGACGAAGGAAGCGTTTCTCTTATATATTGCTTATTCTGCGTCCAAATAACCTTGTCATAGCGTTTTGCAGATAATCTTATGAAATAAGTATTACAATTGCAAAAAAAAAACAAATAAAAGTTATTCAAAATCGAATGGCAAAAGAAACCTTGTATAAATATGTATGTTTATCGGGAGCCGACCCCTCCGACCGCCAACTTGCTTCGAGGCGACGAAACTCCGAGATGTTTTCACTCAAAATAATAAGTTCCAAGTCAATTTTTTGCGAAACTCGGTGTAATGGATTGTTGAGAACTTCGATAACTTTCGGAAGTCGCTCTTCGATTTTATTTGCTAAGGATTTTTTTGGCCAATTTCTCTCCGATGAAGTTAGAAATCTTTCAGTCATCCTTGAGCGCGGAATGTATAAATATTAGGCGTCGGGATTTATTTTAACTTTTTGCTTACTTATTATTTACAGAACTCAATAACTTCATATAGATTCATTTGACGACCCTTAAGTATCTGCTAATCCAAAAACAGTTATTTTAGATTAGTTTTAAAATTTACAAAATATTTGTACTTAAGTAAAATTACCGTGACAAATAACTTAATGAACATCTGTGACGTTTGCAGGAAAGGTGCTTTATTTTATTTTAATAATTAAATTACTAGCTTTTACCCGCAAATTCGCTCGCGTGAACCAAAAAAAGGTTCAAAGAAGCAATCAATTAAACAAGCACGCAAGCAAGCATGCAAGTGAACAGCATGGTTCGCCCGCGTGAACCATAATCATTTCAAAGTAGTAAGTAATCAAGCAAGCATGCAAGTGAGCATACAAGCGAGCATGCAAGCAAGCATGCAAGCAGGCATGTAAGCCAGAATGCAAGCAAGCCTGCAAACAAAAGATCAAGCAAGCATACTTACAAAGGTGCAAGCAATAATGCAAGCAGAGCCAGCATGCAAGTTATTTAGTTTAAATATTGATCACTTCGCTCGTGTAAATCATTAGATACAGCGGCTTAATTGATTTCTGGGAAATTTACAAAATTCCCGTGGAAATACCTGAAAAATTATCGTGGTTTTCATTGACGTTGCATTAAAAACAACAATCCCAAATTTCATTACTCTAAGCTCAGCGGTTGTTTTTTCGAGATTTTATCCCTATCTCGTGGGAATATTGGGATAAAAAGTAGCCTATGTTTTATTCCAGACATCCAACTATCTACATACCAATTTTCATCCAAATCCATCCAGCTGTTTCAGCGTGAAGGAGTAATAAACATACTCACTCACTCACTCACACTCATTCACTTATCACAAACTTACGCATTTATAATATTAGTAGGAAAGTAGGATAATTATTACTTTATTTTATTAGTGTTTTGGTCTCAAAATATAAATGAAAAACAAAAGCTGCAAACAGCGACATTCACGGCGAACTGCAAAAAGCACTCACATGGTTAATAAAAGATTGTCAAATGCAATGACAATAGGTACCTAAACCATTATACATATAAATATATGCTCAATTTTATAAATTACCATGATATATTTTTTCACACATTTTTTGCATAACTCCTACAAACTTGGGAAGTCACGCAATGACTAAAACGTCAACACCCATTGAATTTAATTTATTTTCAATTTAAAAGAATTAGTATTCAATCAATTAATCCCCACGTCATACCCCAAAGTTTAAACCACGGCGAGCCTGCCCCACGAGTGATCCTGGCACTTTGACGGCGCGTAAAACAAATACTAACACACCATCCGTCAGCAGGGAGCGTAAGTTAATAAAATTCATGTATCGGAAACTTATAGGCGTGAAATATTGTTTGCGCGGTAAGTGAAAAGGGTGCAGCCCTCAGATTTGTTTAAGAAAGCTCCAAGATTCCTCACTTTATAGCGTTATTGTGTTTTACGGTTAATAACTTTCGCAATTGGTATGGATTTTGTAGCGGCGGTAGACCGAATTGAGTGATAGATACGTTGGATGATGTAGTGTACGTTGGCAGATTTACCCACTGTTTGTAAATCTGCCAACGTAAGTATTAAGATTCTACAAAATTATTTTATGTGTGAAATCCTTAGCTATAATGTTATTTACAGAATTAAATTGCTCTGTAATTTATAGCTGTTGGTTCTTAAAAATAATGATATTAAAACTTACCTACTTGTTTATTCATGTACCTATTCGGAAAAATATTCATATTAAAATGATACAATCTCGTTGGCATTATAACAGCATTATTTTTAAATAATACTACAGTACAGTCAGCAGCAAAAGCCGATACACGGATATGCTTCCAATGATCCATACGACTTCTGATGCTGACTCATGCTAACTGTAGATAGGTACCTAAGTACCTCCTGCGTCAGAAGATGTTAGCGACTGAAGCTGACTTTACTTTATTGATTGGTATAATACAAAAAGATTCAATTGGTGAGTACAGGCTGTCCCTAAATATACCCATACCCAGCTTATAACATAAGGTACACGTGATTATTCTTATAAGAAAATTATATCAGTTGCCTAACGGAACACCAACTTTTTTATAAACCCTTACTGGGCCAACATCGAAAATTACTGGCGGATTTCTGCAGATTAGTCCGGCCGAGACACAGCGGCACCGGCGGTATCAGCATTAAAATAAAAATAAGTGTGGCCATAAATAGCCAGCACAAAGACAAGATATACGGTTATAGTGGACGCTGACCATTCGTGCACGGAACTTAGCTTGTTCCTACTAGTTAGGTACATGTATTTTTTATGTGCAAAGGCGGTTTGCGGGCTATCTAATATAAAGTAACGTACGTCTGTTATTCCAGACGTCCATCTACATACCAGCTATCTACATATTATATTTCATCCAAATCAGTTTTAGAGTGAAGGTGTATATTCTCACACACACACACACACACACACACACACACACACATTTCTTACTTTCGCATTTGTAATACTAGTAGGATTGCGTTAAAAAAATGTGAAGCAGAAAAAAAAGAAGACATTTATCTGTTGTAGGACCTAATACAAGATCTGTCTGCATCACTACCACCGCTTTACTTGGTAATCCTGTCGCAGACAACATTGCTTACGCTGTTGTATTCCAGCATAGAGAGTAAAAGCACACGAGATATTATTCATAATATATCCTGATTAAACTGGCAACGCATCGGCAATTCTCTATTGTTGCAGGTGGTTACAAGTAATAATGCTCCCTGGACGTCTGGCGACGACTAGCTCGTTTGCCGCCCTATTTTCATTAAAAAAATGGTTGACATAAGCTGCCTGACATTTTAAAATTTCCTTTCACGATAAGCAAAGCTAGAAGTATTTAAGCTATAATTTTCTAACAAAATCAGCTTTATGAATGTTAAAGAGGTAAACATCACCTTTTGACATTTATCACCAGAGTTAGAAGAAATTGTTTTATATTGTTAATCGAGATCATCACAAAACAAGTTATACCTACTTATTCAAAAGTTCTCACAGCGTCCTGTCAATTTCCTACATCTAACAGACCATTTACCTCGTCCTCGAATAGATGCGAAAAAGTCTATAACGAAATTGAAAATCCTCCATCACCTGTAACCAACTTCCCCTTACCTGTCCTATCGGTCATCGTGACCCATACGTCCCCACTCTCCCCTCGGAAAGGTCATTCTTCCCAGTATTTTCGACGCCAAGAGGGCAAGGAATAAAATAAGAAAGGCTTCGATCGCTGTCGACCCCGGTCTACCCTTTTAAAAGCTAGATGATAGATGATCGCTGTTAGTTACGGCGACGCAAATAAAAATTAACGTTGACAATGCACGTGCTGGTTTTTTACGGTTAATCTGTTCACTGGAGAGCCACTAAAATAGTTGTAATAAAAATATGTAGAAAAAATTCGTTCGCACCTAATATTATTATATTATAATATTATATTACCTATATATCCAGGCAGACAGCGATAAATACTCGTAGATAGATAGATAGATTTATTTATTACTTAGTGAAAATAACATAACATTCCATACAAAATATCAAAATATAAAGCATTCACAAATCGTCATAAAAGATCGTCAAAAATAAAATTAGAATAAAAACAATGATCCAAATAAAATAAAAAACGTCAATTTAAAAAAAAATACGAAAATAATAATATGTCAATAAGTAAAATCATGTCAAAAGAAACAGTTATGAAATATACACATATTCCATATACATACGAGTACCTACGTGCCACTGACAGATTCTTAAACTGCATCTTTTCTTTAATAAACTATTAACTAATAACTATTTTGTGCCCATAAATTATATGCAGCCATTCGTCCGTGATGATTTACCAAATAAATCAATGCGTTCGCTTTATATGGAATGATCACTTTTCGTAAGAGTGAGAGAAGAGAGTTCGTTTCGAAGACTGAGAGAAACGTGAATAAGTTTGTTTTCAGATGCAACATCATGCAGTTAGATAGGTACCTAATTAGATACATAAACTAACCCATGTAGCAAAATCGCATGCCAAGGGCATAGAATAGTTACGTCGTGAGCCGCTGCGGCACTCCATTGGATGTGAAGTTAAATAAAAACTTGTAAAAACTTTTTGTACGCAACGTTTTCGCTGCCTAATTTTAAATACGTCCAAACCCCTTTATTCATGGCGGTAAAATAAGTAATGGATAAGTCATGTTGCGTGAACGGACTTCCGAAGCGATCGGACGTCGCATATTGCCTCATTCGCGAAGGGGATTTTGATGTAAAAAATATGTGATGCGCATGATTTGCGGGGGTTCGGAATTAAACATATTTTGAGGTTGTTTTAGAGTGAGTGTTTTATTTAGGCAGCCGTTAATACTTTATTCAAACACGCGTAGATGGCATTGGAGTTTCATGTACAGTCGTTGCCTTAACCGTAGGTATCCATTTTGCTATACCACTACTGTAAAAGTGTAAACTGTAAATGCCCTCGAACGAAAGTCAATGAAACGGAAAACCTACGTCGATGACTTAATTATTTTTAAAAGTCGCTGAACTAATAATAATAATAATAATAAAATTTATTTATTCAGATAACTAGGATCCATCAGTTGTTGTGTTGTAATGTCGTTCAGTCGACGAGTTTATGTTTTAAGTTTGCTCCTGTTAAAGGGCCCACCCTGTATAAGGAAGTTTAACTCGTGTACTGTTATAGGGTACTCTTAATATAGCACCTCAAGTATCAAATGATTTATTTTGGACAGTGTAATACAATAGACCGGGTGCAATGGGCCCTGTCACAGGAGCAAAAAATTAAAACCCAGGTTCTGCTACTCAAATGGAACTACTTTAGTTCTGCAACTTTCAACAATTAAGTTATTTCATCATTATGATTATTCTAAACAAATTAAATGGTATTTTCAATGTACGGCATCCAATAGCCTAAATATCATCGCCTGTCACGTAACAAAATGACGGATTTCGCAATACATTGCTTGTTCAATTAAACTTTAAACTATAATAAAAATCACAATACAAATTATTTTCAAAAGTTGTAGAACTAAATTAGCTCAACATGAAGAGTGGAAGCTGTGGTTTAATTTTTTGCTCCTGTTACAGGGCCCACCTTGTCATTATACGCTGGATAAACTAAACTTTTGCAGCTCCCAGTCTAGTCTAGCACAATATTATACATAAATATGTAGGTATGGATGTATTTGTAAATCCTTATGGTGCACAAAACACGAAATTAACTGATTTAATTGAGAAGTTATTGTACAAAGGCAAACTTATTCCGTAAAGAGATTTAAGGGATGTTTAACGCAATCAGTCAGAGTCTGCATGCCATCTCCTTAGTCTAACTTGTACCTAATAAATAACAGCAGTAGGTATATCTAACATTATGTTAACGAAGTCCGGCAGAACCAAGACGATTACCGCAAGTAGTTACTGCACGCCAAAGCGTTATTAAGGCTTTTACAAGTGTCCTGCAAAAATGGCCACCGTTCAGTTAATAGTCGGAAATTGTAGCCATTATCGGCGCACTCGCTCAACTAAAATTATCATTGTTCGGAAAAGTAGCCATTTAGCGGGTGATTGCAGTGGAGTAGCCAGTGCAAGTCCTTTGAGGACTGGACTAGAAAACTAGACAGTAAGCTTGGATTTAGATTACGACATGAAACAGTAGAAAACGGTTCACTTGCCTTAAATTAATAGACATAATTGGTTAATATACGTAATAAACCTACCTACCTCTACAACTTATCTACCTAACTGTCTACCTCGTCATCATCAGCCGGAAGACGTCCACTGCTGAACAAAGGCCTCCCCCTTAGAACGCAACAATGAACGACAACTCGCCACTTGCATCCACCGGTTTACCGCAACTCTCATGATGTCACTGACGCCACCAACCCAACCCAACGCCTGCCAACGCTTCGTCTTCCGGTTCGTGGTCGCCACTCGAGGACTTTTCTTCGCCAACGGTCCAACTGTCTACCTAGTACAATTTAATTAACATTATTTTATAGTGTAGGCTATGCCTGGTTTTTGAATAGATAAGACCCATATCGTCGCGTGAGTGTCGCAAAAGACGATTAAAGGACCTATGTGTGAGTGGGCAGCAGTAGGTACTATTTGCCAACTACGAACTGTCTACGACAGAGGGGCTACTACGACGCTCGAAAATCGAAGTTCATGTCACACCTTTCTTCCTTCGCGTATTTAATGGCATAAGCGTCAGCGGGACGGCAACATACGAAGTTCGAGTTTTGCACTTCGTGTCAGAGGTTTCCAAACTCATTTCGTCTAACGCCCACATTGAAAATCAGTTCTTTTGTAGTGCCCCTTTTTTCACCTTAAAAACCTCAATAACATATTACCTAGTCTCGCCTAATGAAGGCACACAGGTGAAAAAAAAATCTGAGCCTCTTACCGCCCCCCTCTAGGCCTCTAGCGCCCACAGGGGGGCGTTAGCCTACTTTGGGAAAGACTGGTCTACGAACTTCAGCTCTGCGGTGGAAAGCTAGGGGATACCACCACACTATTGTCCAAAAAAAAGTCGTCACCTAAGTTCACTAATGATCCTCATCCGACGACTACGATCATTCTGTCAAGAGTGTAGCGAGTTAGAAGGGACTTTAGATGTAAATGTTTTGTTAGGGTTTATTTTGCTGTGTCTTTGTGTAGGGTTGCCAAATTTTATTAGAAGAAATAAAGTATATCTGATTTCAAAGGAGGTAAATAAAGAGTACGGACTTTTTTTGGTTATGATAATGGGTTTGCATAATATTAGTTAAATCATTGGCAATAGTATAGTAAACATTGTGTAAAAAAGAGTAATTTAGCTATTAGTGTTATAGATTATTGAGTACGACTATATGATATAGAATACAATACTCTATTTTAGAGTACGGTTGGCAACCCTTGTTCAGGACTTTGTTGGGGCTGCAACGGTATTGCAGTGCATCGACAATGTTCGCGAAACAAAATAAAATACTAACCATAGCGATAAGATTATAATTTGTAACTACATGCACTATGGATTAGAAGTCCGAAATAAATGATTTATATTTGTAACTTGTAAGAAAATTCGAAGATTAAAGTGTCTTTATACTGATTTGAAGAAGTGTGTTTTGATAATTCATCCCAGTAATCAGCTCAAATGTGTTTGTCAGCCGCTAGTTTTTGATACTGCGTACTTCACAATGTAAGCGAATTTATTTTTGATATTTAAATGTCTTAAGTCCTAATTTTAGAACAGTAACTTTATTGCAATTCCCAGCAGCACCTATAAATGTTTGTTTTTTAAAAAGGTCACCTCCCACGAACACCTCATTAGCGCGCGGTCACATCTCAAATTAAAAATCCTCATTCGCGAGTAATCAACGCTCGAGAGAAACTTAAAAATACGTCACAGTTACCCTCCGTCCTCAGGGCCCTTGGCTTCCGGTTATCGCAGCACAAAGAGGACCGGCCCTCCCGCGGCCCTCCCGGAACCGGAAATACTACCCTTCTATCGCGAGACCTACCCGCACCCGCGTCACGTTATTTTAAAAAGTTTTTTTTCGTCTTCGGCCTTGAAATGACAAATTACATCAGGAACTTCCCCGCGTTTTTAAACTAATGTTAGGTTGAGAATTTGAAATTTAATTCGGATGAAAGACCTGAATTTGGGGCTAGAATTCTCATTGTCTACTGAATCAGTGTGAGAGTACAAAAACTATCCCAATAATGAAATGTAGACTATAATATTAATCACGGAGAAAGGACAATGTAATGTACATTTTATTAATATTGGTTTTTTTTAGAGTCTGTGCAAGTAGTTCCTATAAACTCCTACCTATGTGCAAATAGCATAGATTGATTGTACCTAAATAAGAAAATAGTTTAAAATGTAAAAAAGTTTAGATAAATAAATAAAAAACCGGCCAAGAGCGTGTCGGACACGCCCAAAATAGGGTTCCGTAGCCATTACGAAAAAATTAATAATCTTTTTCTAAGGATTTCGTACGGAATATTCCAAGTTGCCCGTCTATTCGAACAAAACAAATAGAGACGGCATCACACCTAACCGCCAGTTAACACTAATCAATGGATGGTGAAACAGCCCCTTAGTATATTTTATAAATTAAGCTGCTATTTACTCTTAAACTAATAATATTTCTCAAGAAAACTTAACCGTTATAGTTTTCCTTGTAAGTTTGATAAAGTTGAATATTTTGCAAACAAATCACTGAATCGTAAAATCGTTTTAGCAACCCCGTAATGGTTTTAAAAGACCTATTCAACGATACCCCACGCTATAAAGTTAGATGACAAAAAATCACCCCCACTTTACGTCTATGGGAGGTACTCTAAAAGATTTTTTTTGAACTTTTTATTGTACTGTTTTGTCGGCATAGTTTACATATATATTCGTGCATAATTACAGCTTTCTAGTACCTATTAATAGTCCCTGAGCAAAGCCGCGGACGGACAGACAGACAGACATGTCGAAACTATAAGGGTTCCGTTTTTGCCATTTTGGCTACGGAACCCAAAAAAGCGAAATATATATACTTTTAGCCACCTATCGTGAATTTATGTCACTAGATTTTTTTACGTTTTGTTCGGTCTTATTCTGATTCATTAAATCATTTACATGAAATGGAGTACATTTCTGTTTAAAACTTCTTGAGCATTCCTCATCTCCAACAACTCAATAGTGGCGCGAAGGGAACATTTTCTATAAGTAACCTGGAGAGTATGAGAAACATTACTTAGTTTTGTCTTTGATTCCAATACCTATCGCGCAGTAAGTACAGCACAATTTTTTTGCCATACTTGTCGTCACTAAAACATTTAGACAATCCGGTGAAAATCGATTTGTTGCAACGCCACGCCATTACAACTCAATCTTATTGCTCCGAAACTGGGAAAAGGCCACACGTTCGATAGAACGCACAGTAAAAAGCGGGAGTGTCCCCGGAAGCGATGCTAATGCATCCCGAATGCACCCGCCACGCCACCCCTGCACGCGATCAATTCATTAGCTATGTATTGTTGCCAGACTCCGGCAGAAATTATTGTCTATGCCAATTAAATGTTGCTAAACTCTGGATGTGATTGTTGGGATTGATTTGGAACGATGAGGATTTGGTTAAAAAATGCTGGCCAGATATAAATGAGGATACGTTCTTTAAACAAGTTCCTATCAAAAGAATATGTCGCTAAAGTCGAACTTTCAAGTTGACAGACACGTCTATTTTCATTATTGTTTTATGACGAGCAAACGATTATCAACTTTGGGGTGGTAGACCACATATTTGGCTGATGGTACCTTAGGGAACCTTAAAACCTTATCAGTAAATAATTTTGATATATCAAAGGCTTAGGAATTAAATTATTGGACTAAAAGTAAAGTATAAAAAAACTGAACACATTATTAAAAATATGTACTCAAATATCATATAAGTTGTACATACAACGTTCGGCTTGTCCCGCTGAGGTTGTGTAAATATTTTCATAATATCGGGCGGGCTGCGACCCGTGCTGTAAAACAAAATGTCCGCCGGCGTACAAGTTGTCACTAGTGATGTCAAACGTCGATGTCGATGGAATTACATTCGATGAAGTCAAAAAGTACCTACCTACATAATAAATCATAAGGCTCTGGATAAGAAAGTCTCAAGGTCTAACTTTACTCCTCATTCGACCTATGCTCCTTAACACACGCTTAAAATGTAGGTACTTTATAGTTGAATCAGCCTTTAAAATGAGAAACAATTAAGTTAAAAAGTTTGATAAGGAGTTATACTTACCTACTTCATATTACTTAACGTTCTCAAGAAGAAAATAGTTCGTTTAAGTTCACGTTCGATTTGGTAAATGGCGTGAGGAACTCTCCCCAACAACAGTAAGCGCAAATAGCGCATACTCGTATTAAGCATAGGCGTAGGTACTATTGAATCGACTGTAAATAAGTACACATATTATGAGATAAAATAAATCGAAAGCGCACCACCATCTCTACGCCCGCATCCGAAGCGGGGCCACGTTTTGATAAATATTTGCAATTTATTTTATTCCTGGAGCCATTTTTTGAGAACGCGTCCGTAAAGGCAAAATGGCGTTGCGCGCCAAACCACCAGAGCGGCACTGAAGTTTTAGCGGGAAAATAAAAACGCGTTTAACTTTGTGTTAATATTATATTGTGCCATTATTGCGCCATTTATTAGAATCTCCCGCCGCAGGGATGGGGTTGAGTTGAGTTTAATGGACGTTTTGTTTGGTGAAATATAATTTTTAACCAGTCTAACGATTTTAGGGTAAACCTTTCGGAAGAGGAATCATTTTTCAGTTGAATATTTAATGCTTTGTTATAAATGTGTTTTAGCCGGATGTAGAATACCGAAAGGTACGTTTAATTTACATATTCAGACAACTAATTCTTTTATTATGGGTCGAGCACATATAATTGTTAATAACAACAATGAGGCATACTGATGTTGGTATCCTGAAATAGCTAAATGGAATACAATTACAATAGCTGACTACACATTTAGAAATAGAAATATATATTGCATAAACTGAGGGGACTGTACAGAGTCGACATATGGCACAAAGTATTAACAGCTACCTTGTTTCGGGCAGACAATACTCATATATTCAGAAATACCTTAAGTTTAAAGAAGTATACCTACTGTAATATAATTATGTTGTATTACCAACCCTGTAAACTAAGAAAAATATAAGTATTACAAGTGAATCAGAATGTAACTTTTGTTTATCGAATCGAAATTAAATTAAGCTTTTCGATAGATACAAAACAGGAATGAAAACACCACCAATCATCTCACGTATCTACTTTTTACGAACTGTCATAACACGATTCTCCCATAGATTTTGTAAAAAATACCTAGTCATGACGTCACTTAACTATTTGCCAACTAAAGTTTTGTTTCAAAGCATCTAATACTCTAATTACCAGTTCATTGATTTGTGATTTTCAGGAATAAAATATAAGTAGGTAGGTAGTGTTTTTTTTTACTAGAGTCGCGTCTTTTATTTATTATTCTATGGTGTCAGGTTATCTACCCTATTCTAACATTTTTTTTTAATAATTAGTGGCACGCTTTTAAATATGTAAAACCGCAAATATTTATACTTACTAAATACCTCCATGATACTCGCACTAAA
Organism: Choristoneura fumiferana; assembly: GCF_025370935.1. Lineage (NCBI taxonomy): Eukaryota > Metazoa > Arthropoda > Insecta > Lepidoptera > Tortricidae > Choristoneura > Choristoneura fumiferana. The sequence goes on from NC_133474.1 coordinate 7,352,765, forward strand.
GGAAAACGAAATAAAGACTACCACCGACTGATGAATGCACTTAAGCCTACGTAAGAATATTGAAATAAACCATCTATTGGTTCGCTCTTGATAGCCACTTGTGAACCAAAAATCATTAATTATAAACCCCGCACGCGTTGCCCCCGCGGCCATCATTACGGCGAGTAGAGTGGACCATGTCGTAGAGTGTGAGGGGAGCTTAAAGAACCCTTTAAAAAGTAGTAGTAGTCCGTGTAGAATCAGCTTTACATGTACTTTCCAATGCGGCAATGCGGTAAAGCTGACGAAAATCGTGAACACGATACTTACAGAACAACCAGAATGTTAATGTCGCTCGGGACTCGTCGGTTTTTTTCGTTTTACTGAAGATTCAAATGAGGAAAAATAAATCCGATTTTTTGTTTCGAGTTCAGAATGACATTAGGAAACTAGTTTAAGTGCAAGTCATGGACGTACTACCTAAACGGGACTGAGCACTGGCAGCTCAAAAGCACGACGAACGAGATAGCTAGTTCCGATGCCATACGATAGGGTGACCATACCTAAGATTTTTGTAAGACAAGTTCAATCTTCCTGCTACTTTTTTATTATAATCACTGAAGTTTTTCATTAGATATGGAACATTTCTGAGGGATTAGGGATGGATTACGAAATAAATAATACAATTAGTACAAAGGTATCAATTTATTAATGTGAAATAATAAGTGCAGCGACTAAAGTTCGACCCGAATTCGCACGGATAGTTTTTGGGAAAAGGAGTTGAAAAATGTTATTAATGGAAAATGTATTTTGAAATTTATACCCGTATTATCAATTGTATTAGGTAACTATAATAATAGTACTGCAGAAAGGACACAATACAAAAATTATGGTCAACATAGTCGATAGATTTTAAATAATGGTATTTTATTGGTTGACAAGATGAAAGAACGAGACAAATGGCATCGGATGTAACTATCCCTCTCATCGTGGATTAGCCTCTATATTAATTTTCAGAGTACTCAGTCCCGTTTGGGTAGTACGTCCATGGTGTAAGTACAGTCGAACAAATTTAATTATGACCCAGGGTTGAACCTCTGTGCTACTAATGTCATGTTGACATCTCATATTTTTTCTAGGAAATCATAGTGAAATTGATTATGAAAAGGTTCCCCTGGGTCATGATTCAATTTGTTCGACTGTACGTCAATGTTACCAGATATTTTGTAAGTGTCAGTCATTGACTTGATTCTAGGTTTCTTATATTAGTTAACTTGTTTATTAAGCATACAAAAATACTCGTCATTTCACTTGTAAATGTTATGCATTACGAAAGATGTTTATAATAGGACCAATATATGAGTCAAAAGAGAGAGTGAGTTGGGCTGGCCACTGATGAACGGTGGAGCAGACGAGTCCTCGAATGGAGACCACGGACGGGAAAACGTAGTGTAGGGCGTTCTGAGGCACGGTGGACGGATGACCTTAAGAGGATCGCTGGCGGCGGATGGATGCGAGGGGCTGAAGACAGAGTGTTGTGGCGCGCCATGGAAGAGGCCTATGTTCAGCAGTGGACTGCTATAGGCTGATGATGATGATGACGATGATGAGTCAAAAAGTTCATTCACAGTATACAGACATAGTAAAAGAGAACAAAGTAGGTTCACTACAAACAAAAGTACATCGCGCGGCTTAAATGTGTGCGCGCCGGGTGGCGCCGATACGCACGCACCCGCCGCACGCACACACTGATAATTTAAGGAGAATTAAGTTTTCTTGTCTTTAGTCAAGGCTGCGCTGCCGTTGGTGCCGTACGTTTCGATTTTAGCTCGCTCGTCTTGCGCTCGCTTCGCGAGATGATCACCTTTTACGTTCGCGTACTCGTACTTACATATATTTTGTATTAGGTATAGTTGTAAATTAGTAGTATATTAGTGTGGTGTGATAGTTTCGTGCAAGGACACATAAAAAATAATAGATATCTACCTACCTATAAACAATATAGTTATAATATTATGTGTAGAAAACATGAGTAGTATGTACATACACAGTCGCCATCACCACTTCGGCAAATTTATAAATAATATTTTAAAATTTAGTATAATAATAATAATAGAGCGGCAAAGAATCTGGTTTCTCTAGGCACAGATATTAGACAATTTTAAGTTACATTCATACGAAAATTATTTGCCGGTAGGTAATTAATTAATTTAAAATAGACATCGACAACCCTAGGCGTCCGCGCCGGAGTAGGCAGTAGTTAAGTCTCCTAAAGGGTCGGTGTTTTTTTTTATTTTTTTTACTTTGATACAGATGTCTTGGGTATATCATAACATCATACATAAGAAACTCTCACTATGATATCATGCATGAGGTTAGTTTTTTGAAATACCAGACGTTTTTCCAACTCTTACTTATTTATTTTGCTGTGCAAGTAGGTACTTTCTACCTAAACCTTATTAGTTGTGTTTGCATTTGGGATATCTGCTTATCTTTTCGTTCAAACCGGATTTCCTGTTCACAAAAAATGTGGTTTGGAACCAACACTATTTCGTAAAAACAAGGAAAGCAAAGTAAGGGCCAGAAATGTTTGGGACCGTTGAGTTCCTTCTTGAAAAGAGTATCGCTCATGTAAGCCACTGTCATCATTTGCTGACTCCGAGAAATTCGCCACTAATCTTTTAACTATTATCGTTAGTACAATACACAATTTTCCTTTCTTTCTTTTTTACCAGCGGTCTCTATGTCATAGGGTAACCGATCAGGTGATATCTATACCTATACCAGTGTATGTAGTGTGTAGTGCACCGGCACTCTAAGGCCAGTAAAGGCCTTCACACGTTCGGCGACACTGACGTGTTCGCCCTCAGTCGATGATGCTTCGATGCTACTTGAACCCTTCAAGGGTTATGTCTATCACTAGGTAGGTAAGTATGTGGTTGGAATAGGGTATGATTAAATGTGATTAAGTCCAGTCTGAACAGTCCGTCGTGTACTTCCCCAGTGACTATAAGAATAGCGGAAAGGTTTAAAATTTTTCGATAGATCTGCTGTTCAAACTGTTTAAATTGGTTACAGATGTGTACGATTGACCCGAGTGAACCATTTCACAGAAAATTTCATAATGCCATATTGCATTGCTTGAAAACGGAGTTTTTTATGAAATTTGTTGTTAGAACGTTCCATGGTGGGTCAGGAAACAATGGTTTTATAGTAGATCGAGGGTGTAACAAAACAACACATCAGGGGCAACAGACCAGTGACACAGTGACTCTTCTTGAGTCCTTGGTATTGATAGGCGGTAGCGATCATTTCTCATCAAATGACCCGCTTCTCGTTTGCCTCTAATAGGTAATGGATTCAAATAACTTTTGGAGTAAATACTAAAATGCAGCAAGTTCATGACATGTTCAGTATAAATATATGACATGCTCAACATACTTAATTAACAGAATTTGCGGCTGTGTAGCGTAGGTACTCACTTGTTCGAAAAAGTTTTCTAGTGTCAAATTACACCTACCTGTGACATTGCGAGTAAATGACATCTACTTATACCTTTCCACATAATAATAGTTATTCAATACTGCTTTATATTTGTTAATTATTGTATATATTGTGTTTCAATCCTTTAAACACAATACCAAAAAGTTGATTTCCCTTTGCATGCTGATTATCATTTAAATCGCTCGCTAAACGTAGATAAAACCTGCCAGCGTCAGCGCCGTGCCGTGGACAGGTAAATGTAAGACAGTGGCGGGCGAAAAAGACAAACAAATGAAGGCCGCCCGCCATCGTAACGTGCTTGGTGCGGCGAAGCTAATTCATTAATTGTGGGGTTGCGATCGGTGTTGCCAGCAATAGTCTAAATTTTATGGGACAACTCAATCCCACTAAATATTAGTTAATGTTTGTCAGTACATATGCGCGCGTGTGTGTGTGTGTGTGTGTGTGTGTGTGTGTGTGTGTGTGTGTGTGTGTGTGTGTGTGTGTGTGTGTGTGCTGCTGGACGAATTTGGTAGGTATGTAGATAGTTGGACGTGTGGAACAACACATAGGTTACTTCTTATTCCGATATTTCCACGGGATCAATTTAAATTTTGAAATAGTAACCAGTAAATCTAAAGATTAGAAATTTTGCATGGATTTTCGTACCTATATCAAATAAAACAGCACAAAATCCATTTTTTTTAAGATTCAATTTGACGGAACAATATATCGGTAGGTATTCTTGTTATGAAACTAACTAACGACTCTTCTTTGATTCAAGAAAAACAAGTTTATTTCACTATGAACTAGTTTTACTCCACTCACGCATTCTAAAGCAAAACACACGAAAAAAATTCTCATAATACTGCTAATCATAAAAAAGGAAACACATGTATCCTAAATACTGGACTACCCCACTCCGTTCCTTCACCTCCTCGATCATCTGTCACCTGTCACTTCTTAAATTAGAAAAAAAACATCATAACCTAAATCGATTTTAATTCAGAAACAAAAAATCCGCAAACGTTTCTACAACTCCCGCTGGCCGAGCCGCTGGCAACACTTAAAATCTAGACCTTGGACTCCCCCTTCACCCCCTTGGTCGCCCGTCACCTGCCACGTCTTTAATTGAATAATCCCAGTCATTAATCATGGCACCCCGTCTGGAGAGAACTGGAATTATTTTGAGTCCAGGACTATACTCCCCAGCGCAGCCCAGGTTAATCGGAGAGAGATAAAGGTTTGGTGGAACCAATACTAAGTTTTTAGCCGACTACAAAAATGGAGTTTAATATTCATGTGTATATGTTTTACCTACACGACAACGGGAAATCCAAAAGGATTATGATTTACAATCTACGAGTATTCAGAAATGTATGTTTACTATATACAGAAATGTATATAGTCGGGCGGTTTCGTGTACAGATGTCCATTACTTTTTTTTCAATTTTGGAAAAATATGGCTTTTCCTAGTCAGAATCAAGAGCACAATCGATTCCGATAGTTTTAAAAAATGACAGTTTTGTTACGTTTTTTTCATACACTCACTATGGGCGTAACAAAACTGACTCATAAAATTTTGTATGAAAAAATGGGGAGATTTTTTTAAAGTATCGGAATCGATTGTGCTCTTGATTCTGAGTAGTAAAAGCAAGGATATCTGTACACGAAAACGCCCAGTTTCTGATTTTTTAACCGACTTCAAAAAAAGGAGGTTATCTATTCGGTTGTATTTTTTTATAAGTCGTGTCGTTCAGGTTGGGTAAATTCGAAGATTCGAACATTTTCGTTACAGCACCTCTACCACCACCACATTAACCACCACCTGGTCCAGGATAATCTCATAAGATCACTCGCGAGTTTGTCTGTCCGTCTGTCAGAGTCATTTTTTTTCTAAACCTACTGAACCGATTATTATGATTATTTCGTTGTACAGGATACAAATCTCAAAGCCATTCTCATGGACCTATATAGGTACATACATACAAAAAAGTAAACAGATATCCTTAACCTATTTTACACAATTTCTTACAAGCAGCAATACGATAAAAATAAACAGTCCACTCCATCTCACATAGGTAGACAGGATATGGGGGCCTTACCTACATCAAAATCAAGACCCCGTGCACGTTCGCAACTACCCACATGACCCGGCCCCCGCCTCGCCTCGTAGGTAAGTATATACACCTACATACAAACACAGGAAGCCCCGACTCCTTAACCCACACAAGCAAACAACGTCCGATGCTAAACTAAATCACACGCACACACGCCAACTCCCCTTTGTCTTAGCTAAGTGTCAACCAATAAAAACAAAGGATTCGAAAATGGAACAAAAAGAGCTGGCCAATCGCGAGGGACGTCACGCGTGTTGATGCGCGGCTATTGGCTTGAAAAAAAAACCGTTTGCCTCTGATGACTCCGGCTAGACGTTGAGATTGATGCGGATGGACGACTTTATGTCAACTCACCTTATCGTATTTACCTTCGAGGTTCTATTAGGATATTGAGGATTGTACCTAGTGGAAATTAACATGGATAATAAATGCTGTAAATCTATCTTCCTTTAATATATAAATTTCTCGGGTCAAAAATGTATGTGACCAAACCCTTTCGAAACGGCTTGACCGGTTTTTATGTTTTTTTTTTGAGTATATTCAGTAGGTCTGAGAATAAGATGTAAACTATTTTTCATACTTCTACACGGACGGAATCGCAGGCTAAAGCTAGTAATAAAGAAAAACATTGTTCGAAGACATCGTATATTGAATACTAAAGTAGGAACAGCCACACCTACATGTCTACCTAACAAGTCCCAAGTTTAAAATAGGTTTGAAGTTTAAAAATATGTAGAGCTGTGTGTAGAAATTAAAAACAAGTAAACGAGTAATATTTTGATTTAATCCATATTTTATTTGACATTTTCACAGCTTAAAAAAATATAAAAGTTGATCACCACATTGGCACAATTTAGGTAACCACAATCAATATTCGTCGCGAGTTTTCCTTCAAAAGCGTTTATCACTTCTCGGCATTTACGGTTGAGGCTTAAGTAGACATCCAGTAAGGAGCATATCTCACGGCGTGCTCACGTGTGAACGGGGGTGAGGGGTGCAGGCAGAGGGGGGAGGCGACGAGGGTCATTTATCATTCATATCATCTTCGCTCCACTTCGCTCGCCGCACCGCCGTAAATAAATAAGAACAGACTCATCTTTTACAGCCGTTTTAGAACACCACATGCAAATAACTTCTCTATCCTCGAAGCATAGAGACTTATACCTCACGCCGGTCATTCTGGCGCTTGTTCTATTATGAAACTAAGTGCCGTAGGTGAGCGTGTGTTGGTTACTACCCATGTGTCTTAGATGGGAATGGATAATAGATACTATTATACAAATACGTCTGGTTGGCTATGTATACGACGCATTAGTTTCAAAGTACTTGGCGGAGTTTGTTACGACCTACATTAATATTTGGGCACAAATAAACTCACAGAAGGTTCACGGCAGTTTATATATCTACTTATCGCTGTGCTTAAACATATAGTATAGTTCTAATACCTAACATAGAGGAGGTTAACCTAATTATCACCATTTCTGGGTTGTGTGATTTTATTAGCAATAGTTTATATTAGTTTTGAAAATAAAGTTCCTAAAATAAACGGACAATAAGATGTCCCAAACAATCGCAAATCCTTTTATTACCTAAGCATACCTATTAGGTGCTTAGATTCCAAATAATTCCGCTCGCTCCGCTCTAAGAAGATTAAGAACGATTGGATGTTCCGAGAAGGTCGCAAATTCGCAATCCGGACATAATACCGAGGCATAGGTACGGCTTAGAGAATGGCCCGTCAATTCGGACAGGCTGCTATATCGATCACTGACCGCCTTGCTCTAATGCTACTGCTACATTATGAGCTAATATGTGCGAGAACGTGTGCTAACCTGATTGTATGTAGGTATGTAAACCCTCCATTTTATAAAGAAACAAACACAATTGTTTCAACTGATTGTTAATTGTTTTTTTTTTCTATGAATTCCAATGCGAATGCGACGTCGGAGACGGTGATGCAACGGGGTTATGCCGCTTTCCCACTTACATTATATGGTTTTAATATTTTATTTTTTATTAGTTACCAAGGACGTCGCCAAGGGGGAGCAGGGAGGGGCGGCTGCCTAGCCTGCCTAGACTACCAGTCAGGCCTATATCCACTAACTAAACCCTATTTATTAGGTACCTGCTTGCTACTCCGCTACCAGATACTCTACACGTGGTTGGTAGATTTAAATTCATGGAGATATTCGTCACTTTTAGTAACACACAAGATACAGCCGTTGAAATACTTTTATGCCTTATCCAACTACGGAATTAATATTTGGATTAAGTTCTCCTTAACCCTGAATAGATTATACATGTAGGTTTATCTATATTTTGTAGAGATGTTAATGTAAAGCTAGATAAAATAGTTGTTAATTAAGCAATTAAATGTTAATATACTTACGTCTCGAAGAACCTTATAAACGGCAAAGCTGTGTTTGTTTAGTCCGTCATAATTGCTCGACTGTACCTCGAGCTGACGAGTCGCGTGGACAAAACCACCTAAATCCAGTTCATTAGGGCGCTATTCACATCTCACCCCTGGATGGAGATACGCGGTGATTACTGCAACCGCTCCCGACGGTACGAATAAAGACTGCATCATAATTTCAGATACACCCTCGTTATGTGCCAACGCGAATAATGGCTCTACACCCACGTGTTAAAGTCTCATTTCGGTGTGAAGACTACCATGTCACTTGCACAAAGACATGTAAAAATAATGAACAAAACTTGGCGCTTTGCGAAAGGAAATTTAGCCGTATCAGAAGGTAAGAAAACTGATGTTCGTTTAGGTGGGTTATTCGGAGATGTTTGTGAATTAATAGAAGGAAAAGTTTCGTGGGACGTCGCACCGGCAAGGTTGTCGCAGTTGTGATTCAATTTGGACGCTAATTTAATGATGTTGTCGCGATGCAAACAAATTGATATTCATATGGGACCATCACGGGGCTGTGCGTTTACGAGATTATAGAACACTGTTCATTTTGTCTTTTCAATCGCAATCAAGCGCCGCAGTTTTGTGCGGGGATGAGATGTGAAGACTTTTACTGCAAAGTTGGGTACTAAATGTTAATTGTTTATTTAGGGTTCCGTAGTCTTACCAGCTCTTATAGTTGTGCCGCGTTCTTCCGTCGTCCGTCTGCGGCTTAGCTTAGACACTTTTTGTGCTAGAAATCTGTAATTTTGCATGAATATGTAGTAACTTAACCAAACCGAAAAAGAGGTAAAATAAAAAAAAAACTCAAACATCCAAGGAAATGTCCTTATCTTAGTGACAATAGAACGCCAAGTATGTCTTTGTATTGGCTCTCGACATCAGCGCCACCTAGCGACCGCAACTTTTATGGCTCTAATGCTCTGACGTTTTGAAATTTCATCGCGACATTGTGACAAAAATCAAACCTATAACGTATTAATTTATAATACAAAATTACTGCGATACCGTGATTTGGGTGGACAAAGGGTTGTGAATTCATTTTTGGTCATTAAAATTAAATGAGGTAAGTAAAATTTATTCAAAAAGTGTGCTTTATTTTCGTTATGTCAGGGTTTGTTTACTTGTACTTTTACTGTAAAACGAAAAGATAAAGCTATCTTATTGGTTTCTTTGAATAAAAGTAAAATTATATAATTGTTCTTATATCGCTAGTAATAAATTAAATATCGTTCACAGATCAAAATGAGTATCATTTTGAAAACCGGTGTTGTGAGTAGGTATCACTCAATATAAAATTTCAACCACAAACCGTTTCATAAGGAAAATTGTTGCTGGACATGTCCGAGATGTAGAGGAATTAAGAACAAAACAGGGACAGTGTTCAATAATTCAAGCTCGCATCATAACACAAACATCTATTAGGTTCTAAAATTAGGTGTTAAAGTCTATACAGATTGCTTTGTTAATGACAGATTCATATGAGTATGACATATGACAGAGCCAGAACTATTTCTACTTTTGGCTACCATGAGCGCTGCGACAGATTTCATCACCCCCACCGAGTACTTCGCACCCTCCCAATAGCACTTAAGTATTGAAGATTCGTTCTAATTTCAAATTAGAGGATAGTAATAGATTTTCATACAACATTGCTGGCCATGGCCAGCAAAGAGATTGTCTTTTGGTTCAGTGGTTTTTTTTCTTTTATTTACTATCTATGGCATACATACTGCCAATTAAGAAAAACGAAGTTCGTGAATGTGTATTAGGGTTCCGTAGCCAAAATGGCAAAAACGGAACCCTTATAGTTTCGCCATGTTTATCTGTCTGTCTGTCCGTCTGCGGCTTAGCTCAGACACTATCAGGGCTAGAAAGCTGTAATTTTGCACGGCTATATATAGCATTAATGGCGACAAAACGGTACAATTTTTTTTGTTTAAAAATTGTTTTAGGATACCTCCCCTAGACGTAAGTTGGGGGTGATTTTTTTCTCATCCAACTCAATGGTGTAGCATCATTGGATAGGTCTTTTAAAGTCTGGGTTGTGAAGACGATTTTTCGATTTAGTGATCTCTTTGCGAAATATCCAACTTTAAAGTGCAAATTTTCATTAAAATCGAGCGTATCACTCTAAGTGGGGATAATTCTTCGGGCTATTTTTACTGGACTGTCACTAGCAAGGAGGGTTATGCCACAAACTGGCCTGGCTCGTTAGCCCGCTCTCGCTCTTTCGCTTACAAGCTCGATTCTCTCATTATATCCAAAGCCCAAACTGGTGTTAGGGTAGCGGTAGATCTTTAAAAAATATGGTTTTGTCCGTAAGAGGAAAATTTTTCCCAGTTACTAACAATGTCGTAGCTTAACAATTTTCGTTAGTCGATCCGGAGAGTGAGAAACGTGAGTTAAGTATGCAGCTAGACGCGCGGTTTAAGCATGCCGGCCGTCCTTCTGCAAAGTATCGCTTGAGAAAGAGACGGCGCGTTCAAACCGCACGATTAGCCGCATAGTGCGTACGTAGCCATGGGTAGGTATGTCTTTGAATGCAATACCTCGCAATTAGCGTAGGTACAAAACCTTTGCCGTACCTACATCATCGATGTTACGTAAAGTACCTATTTAGGCAACCCGATGGGACTCGAGCCGCTACGGCACCATGGTAGAGATGTCTTGTGTCTTTAGTGAGACAGTAATGATGGATGAAATGAGACAGCGAGAATCAATCCGATAGAGTTGAGGTACACCGTATAGCAACGTGTCAGGCAAAAAAAAATTCTTTGAATTGAACAGTATTATACTATGCCCACTAGCAAATTTCTAACCAAGCGTCGCCGTCGGGTGTTATGTAAGTTAAACGTCCGAGTGCTCGACGCGCTAATGCCAATAGACAACACCCTGCTGTGATCTCTATTGGCTCTATTGCTAATGACCTAAGGTTAAAGATGCCAACTATTGGGACAGTGACAGCACTCGCACGTTTACCTTATGCGCCTGCTGACATTATGTTCCTGAGACCTTGCATGATACGATGTAGTGGGTAGAGACTCGATCTCGAGAGAGACAATCGACACAGTCAGTCAGTCCTAGGGCTATGCAAGTAAGTACGCCTGCACCAAATGATACCTAAGCTGCTCAAATCCAGTCCAATTGTAATTCGCGCACCCCGTGGTTCCCAGCGCGCGCATCCGGCGCGTGATTGCGGCCGCGACTGAGCATTGTTGGTGTCGTTACACCCTCGTTATCCAATCAGCGGCAGACGTTTGTTTCGTTTACGATCGAGGTTAATCTTGACGACTTCCAACTGACTTCGGCCATGTGAGTGTGACTTCCAAGTCTGTGATCGGATCGAAGTATTCGTATTTCCGACCATAAGCTTTCCTATGGATTTGCTGAAATGAGAAGTCGCTAGTCGTTCACTGTTAGACAAAAGCCTCGCCCTTAAAACGCCACAATGAACGACACAACAACTCGCTACTTACAACTACCGGTTGCCCGAGGGCAGAGGGCTGCTTCAAGAACTCGAAATACTAAAATTTGGTATCAAGGTAGCTCTTATTGCACAACCAATAAGTCTCAAAATCTTAACTTTTTTACGTCTATGTCTATAACCATCTCAAATAACTCTGTTAACACTGGACATCATAGAAATATACAAATTAGTACGGAACCCTCTATGCACGAGTCCGACTCGCACTTGGCCAGTTTTTTTTTTGTTGGACTGAGAAAACAACACTTTTACTTTATATTTCTTTAGCCATGATTCAGGAATTCATTATTTTTCGAAGGTTTATTTCAACGAACTACTACATTTTACCTTACTTCTTACCAATGTTATATCCGCCACATATAATAACAAAGACGCATATCGAAGTTCATCTATTATACTTGTTTGTTAAACTGCAACCAATAGATTCATATTTCGATATAGAGGTATTACATATTTATATATCTGTAGGTACTTGTAAAATTCGCGTGCATCCACTGGGAGACTGGGAGGGTATTTAGAAGGCTAAGCCTTGCTGTAAGGTGAAGATAAACTCGCCCGAAGTAATCCTCTTTGTGTAAAAATGTCCCCAGTGTCGCCCCCTACCGGCAACTTTATTAAAAAGCACGTAATCCCCACTAGTGGACTGGGTAACGCGATTATGCTCTATATAACAACTCAATGTACCAACGGTGATATGAAATTGAATTTAAATCCGTGTGCATTGATGACACCGTTTATATTTATAGGAACATCTGGTGTGCTATCGTCTACCGTTTGTTGGATTTTAATTTGGATGTACCTAATAAATGAAGACAGTGATATTTGTCGGTATTTTATTTACATGTGTTGTGTGGCTCTGTCGAGTGTGCCTTGTTTGGTTGTTAACCTGTAACTGTATTAATAGATAATTATTCTAATCTTTATTGTTTAGTTACTGGTATCGTTTAGGTACTGTTTACCAAATTATACCCTTTATTTTTCGTTTTATTTCATTTAAAAAGTAATCAAGGTACCCCCTTTTAACTCACTTGTCGTTATCATTAGAGAAATCTATGAAAGCTGAAAGTAGAGGTACTTTCACATTTAGTCCGAAAAAAGACGAGCAGTAAGCCGTGGTTCTAAAATCGTAAAAGCAACCACAGAATGCCAAGTTAGGCAAAACGGGTAATACCAACATACACATTGTTACAAACAAGTATATGAGCCGAAAGATACCAAAGCTCAGGACACGGCGCAAACAGAAGTTGTCTTGTCAGTGCCCGTATCTTGACACCCCGACAGCCAGGAAACGGGAGAGGTGGCACACTTCATTACTCGCACATCAAACAATCGCGCCGCCATCTTGCCGGAAGTGACGTCACTGACGTGTTGCCGCAATCGCTTTGATCCTTCGCAAAAATAACGCGGAAAGTTGCCACGGCAAATGTAATTGCTTTTCGTGAGGTTGGTAGGTGTTGACTGTAGGTACGTACGTACGTAGCCCAATCTCGTGATGAATTGTTGTGATATAGTAGCCGTAAGTATCATGTAGGTACTTACAGTCGAACAAGCTGATTCATGTACCAGGGTGGAATATTTTAATAATCACTATGCTTTCCTTGGTAAAAGTAAACATGACGTTAGTAGCACAAAGGTTCTACCCTGCTACATGATTTGGTTTGTTCGACAGTAGGTACATGTTAATTTATATGAAGAAATTTACATAGGTAACATACAAATTTTAATGATGTAATCTGCAAAAACATTTTCTTGTTTAAAATTGTATTTTCGATTTAAAACAATCGTAGTCCTCACCATAACACAGTCTCTTTAAAGGGCCATAAAAAAGATGCGGGTTCAAAATCTTTTAAAATCTATTCGTTCATTTCCAGTATAAATTAAAACTTTTTCTCAAAGCCACTAATCCTATCTCACAAAATATTCAACACCCATGTTACAATAAATCGCCAAAACAACAAAACAGATCACACTAAATCATGTGACTATTCAAAACAGTGACTTCTTAACAGAGAAAAAAATGTAAGAAGTCTGGCATCTCCCATCAGAAGACAAAGAGTGACCCTTAATTGACGGTAAAAAGGCCCAAAGAGCACAAAGGCGTTAGATGTCATGCCTTATCAACAGAATTAAGGGCATATTATGTAGATGAAAGGATTACACAGGTGTACTGGTGTCGGCATCAAGTTATAAGATGTAAAAACTCGCCTGAGATGTGGAAGCGTAGGGGTGTGAGATTATTTCTATTTCAGGGTGGTACTAAATTTGGATGTGAAAGAAAAAGATCGGATAACAAGAAGGTCAACAACACAGGTCATTGTCCACTGAGTAGGTAAATGAAAGGTACTGAGAAGCTATGTAGAAGAAATATTTGCGGTGAGAGTTGATGAAAAGCAAAAAATATATATATCAAATACAAGCTCTAGCCCGCGACTCACCTTCGAAGAGTTCGTTTATCGCTATCTTGTGCGTTTATCGCAGGGACCCCAAAGTTTCAAAATATAAACTATCCTAATGTCATTCCCAGGGTCTCAAACTATCTTCATATCAAATTTCATCTATATAAATTGGTTATTTTGACATATATGATATTAGTACCTAAGGATTCACATAGTTATTTCAGTTTTCCGGTTTCGTTAGCTTTGTTATATTTTGTCAAACAAATATTTTTATCACAAAATGAATTAAATTCTGAAAAACCAGGAATTCAGAAAATTCTAAACTAGATTACTTAATAACTAGATTTAATAATAAGTACCTACAGGCACTCTATTTTTTAATCAGAAAAACCGTAGACAAAGATGCAGTAACCTTAAAGAATCAGGTTGACGTTTCCATTAAGACAAGATGACGTCTTTATGAGAGACTAATTTCAAGATCGCCTTTTTGTAAGTATTTTATGGTTAAAATCGCTGTGGTTAACTTGATCTATCTAATTTCGACATATATATGTAATTTTACTAAAACGTTCTAATTCGAATTTCTACTCCTCTAATTTTTTCATGGTAGGTACAAGTTTTTCATTGTGCTCTTACATTGTTTCTTTCAAAAAGTAGATAAATAGACTTGTGTAGTCATGGAATCGTAAAGTAATAAAAACTGTACACTGTTGGTATTAGTAACACCTGAATACTGATTTGAATGAAAACCGCCGTGAGTGGCAACTAAATGGTCTCAATCACGAACCTCACTTTCCATCGGCCGTGTTTCATCAAGTTCCATCCATCGGCGCGCCTACGTCAATGTACACCATTAACCCCCGTCAAGGAAACTCATTCACGAATGTCATCTACGATGCACTTTGTCTCGCGTGTCGCGTTACCTGCCAGGACGTAGCCATTAATGTCGTGACCCCCAACTTACCCTCGGGGGAAAGTTACCTCCGTCTTGGCATTTCGCCAACTTTCAAAACATCTAAGTTACATTCCCATCGACTAAGCACCCAATCGTTAAGGTCTCCTTTCGCGGACCATTCGATTTCGCCGCGAACCAAGATTTTTGCACATGACCCAAAACTTCTCATTTGCTCTGTGATTACTCGCATTATAGCGGCATGGAGCGCTGACATGCGATATCAGTTATTATTTGAGTGTCGATTTCAGTCACATTGAGATTATGATCGAGCTAGGTATTGGGTATTTAATTCTCATTTTTAAAATTTGGAGGTAAAGCTGTCTCTGTGATAAAATTATGATGCAATAATACTTAGAGGCACAATGTCACGACAGTGTAATTTTATTTGACACCTCCAGCGCCGTCCATATTAAGCCAGCCGTGAGAAGTCGTTGTGAAAGTGTCAAAAAAATCATAAATTCCTTTACGCGACACGGCTTGCTGCAACGCGAGCAGAATATTCTGCGGCTTTTATGTCTCTGTCGCCTCAGGAAATGATAATTATTTTTGGTTCAATCCTTAAGGGCGGAGAAAATGGGTCTTCTTTCACACGCGCAAAATACCTTGAAGTCCTTTGTATGCGCGGACACGACATGACACAAAAAAATACCCATTCACAAATATAGGTTAGTCGCGAATGTACCTACATGCACAGCACGGGTTTGTAAGGACGTATGTGATTAGGCAATAATGTTTAGTTCAAACCTTACGACGAGCACATTCGTATTAGAATGCGTCGTCGTTATATCAGAGCGGCGTGATAGTGATTCATTCACAAAAGATGACAGTTTCGATGTAATTTCTAAAGCTGTCAAGACAAGTGACACCAACTTTACCGGGCATCCAAAACACCTGAAACTGGAAACCACACATGACTTAAATATTTTAATCTTATCTAAATAAAAACACACATCGGTGTTAAGCAGCGTTTCCACCAATAATGTGCGAGGATATTTTGCGAAGAATATGTTTTTCATTAACCAATAGAAACGCTTTATTTACCCATCCTCACTCCGCTCAGCTGTTTCCACCAGAGATGTGCTGTGCGAGGATGTGTAAATGAAGCGTTTCTATTGGTCCATGAAAACACATTCCTAGCAACACATTCTCGCACATCTTTAGTGGAAACGAAGCTTTAAACACTACTTATTGACCACTAGCTGTTGCCCACGACTCCATCAGCAACGAATCATGCGTTTATCGCAATCCCGCGGAAACTATGGCATTTTTCGGTATGAAAGCTATCTAGCTTTCATTATGTCCTTCCTAGGATATCGAACTATCTCTATACCAAATTCTATATACTAAATCGGGTTAGCGGCTTAAGCGCGAAGAGGCGGTTTAAAGAACAGACAGACAGAGCTGCTTTCGCATTCATAATATTAGTAAGGAACGATATTAAATACACATACTAAATCATAACACCAATACTCGGCACTCAAATCTGAATCACGATAGATACAAGTATATTATAATCATAATGAGTATAATGAACCCACGTTAATGATTACGTGTTATAATGAGGTATATTGCTGTAGGTATATTATTAGAGGCTGGCATAGAGCTCGGAGCGATCAAAATAAAATAAAAACCGTGTGAAGGAACAATGCCACGCTGTCTGCTAGCGGACAGGTATATGACGGGGCGCATTTTATTGGTTTTCCGAAACATTCCCTGGCCTATTAATAAATGAGTGGCGGGAAAAAAAGTCGTAGAATCCATTTGTCAGGAGCATAGTGATTTATGGGCGAGGACTTTTGGTGTTCCTAGAAGAAGGGCGAGTTTTGTACTATTTGCTTACCTGTCAGATTGATTTAGAAGGGTAGTATGTGTTTCGGCATTAGCTTTGACTTTGGAGTAGTTGCCGATTACACAAGTACATACATAGGAAATTTCTACGTATATTAATAAGTAGGTATTAGGTAATATACGTAGAAGTTTCCTATCATCTGCCACTAAAATTAATAACTTTCCGTAAAGTTCTTTTTAAATGTCTACATTCTTAAAAATACTTTTCATTGTAACAGTAATTCAGTTGTATTAGTCATACTTATATAAATAAGTAGTTGTCGAACGTATATTTAAAACGTGTACATTTATAGAAAACTGTAATTTAAGGTGTGTTTAATATATTTTTGTGGTACGTAAGGCCAAATAAATCTAATTAAAACTTTATTTTAAATTTCTTCCTGATATTTTTTCCAACTGTGTGCTATTCTAGTGTATCGTGCTTACGTCATTTTTAAACATGCCGATGTGAACATAACATAAGACTGAATTATCTAAATTAAACATCAAGCGCTAACAGTTTCAAATCTATTACTTTTACTTCAAAAATTGTCCGCAAAAACATTTCATTGACTCTAACGCGAAACCATTTCGAGTCCATTACCTGCTTTTTCTCACGTCTCGCAATAAATTACCCCACAAATTATCGGCCGAACAATTTCAGAAATTCTCAGGTAGCTCACACGTGGCGTAAAAACGAAGGATCGTTTGGAATAGTTCAAATAGTTTTGAGCGATGACTCGTCGAAAACGTTGACGGTAATGACTTTTGCATCTAAATAAGTAGACACATTGTAAAAAATATGCATTAGCTTAATGCTTTAGTTAAGTATTGCTTATTTATTAGGTACTACATATTACTAGGCTTGAAGAGGGTAAATTTACAAGTATGAAGTCAAACTTCTTGAAAGCTTTTTTACACGCCTATAATGAGCTTCACTTAACAGAATCTTTTAACTTGATTTACACCCAATTCTTATTGTTGTATTGATACAAAACTTGTAAGAGTAAGTAGGTACCTTTGCGTAGTTCTGATGACAATACAACAATATGGTACCATCGACCTGATCCGAGTCTGAAACAAAACACTTGAACTGCAAGACGGAACAATGTAATGTGACCTAGCCATGTGTGAGCTTGTCAGAATAGTCTTAGGGTGTATTTTAATTTAGGATGATATTCAGGATCTGATGATGAAACAATCAGGTAGGCATTGGATGGAACTCCAAGACAGAACTAAGTAACCTAGCCAAATTTGAGCTTATTAGAATTGTGTTCGGGTGTATATTGACTAAAGGTAGTTTCCATGGTCTGATGATGGAGCAGTTCATCATCATCATCATCATCAGCTTACAGCAGTCCACTGCTGGACATGGGCCTCTTCCATTGCGCGCCACAACACTCTGTTTTCAGCCCCTCGCATCCATCCGCTGCCAGCGACTCTCCGAACGAGTCGAGACGTCCTCGAATGGAGACCACGGACGAGAAAACGTAGTGTAGGGCGTCCTGAGGCACGGTGGACGACCTTATAGAGCAGTTAGTTACCATTAAATAGATAGTTTTCTCAAGTTTTTTCCCAATTTTTTCCATATAGTTGAAAACCAGTTGCATATACGTTAAATGAAGAACATTTTAGATTTAAACAGCTCTTCTGCACTCAAAATCTGACCTGATTTATGCGACCAAAAAATCTTAAACAGATAATGACACATTAGATATAAAACAGCATTCCTGTTCTCGGACAGTTCATGGACTTCAAATTACCGATATCGCCCCGTCATCGCGATACGATCGATGTGTCGGCATCGCGGTATCATACCGCGATCGCGCCGCAAAAGTGCTGGCTCACGTAGGTGCGAGGGGATTGTCGAGCGGTGCCCGGAATACACCCGTTAAGGCCTTTCGATTGTAAGACTTATTAACTAAATTAGAACGAGCAACTTTTTCGACAGTTCCACGTGAAAAATTCAACGAAGTCTACTGGTTAAGTTTCTACTGGTTATTGGCACTGTTTTCGGTCAGAATTGTGATTTTTGGCAGATTCTGAGCAACTGTATATCCGTGTCCGTGTGACAAGAGATTAAAGATAATGTGCAACTTCGTGTTTCCCAAGAAAAATTGATCTGCACTGATCACCACGTGACTCCGCTCCGGTCCCCGGAAGCCCATTGTTCTCTGATATATCGAATCGCGCCAAATCTCTAGGTAAATCGATGTTTCAAATTTTATGACAAAAAACTCCAACTAATCCGCCGCGGCCTCTTTGACTCCGTCATCCGAGGAATAGAAAATATATTTGTTTCTTCACGAATACTCGTATACTAAAAAAGCTTGGGATTATTGATTTCTGCGAAAAGTCGTTGGGCCGTGAGCATAATGTTCCCTTACGGGACGGGAACGAATTACTCGTTGAGGGATAAACTCACCTCTAATTTCGGCAGAAATATCGTAATCTCGCGTTCGGTAATCCGAGAAAAGATTACCTGAGTACTCTATGTTTTTGTTATGCTTAAGCAGGAAAGAACCTTTTTGATGAAGTGGGCATTTCAATCTGATGACTTTTGTGTTACACAATTTAGGAAATGAAATATTGGTTGACAGAAATATGTCTCACATTTTTACATCTAGCATGAGATTCATTACTTAGCAAAGAATTATAAAGGATATATCAACAACATTTCTGAAACGATAAATATTTACGTTGTTAGATACAATGTTATAGCAAATGGCTGTACAAGCTTACAATAATCTCGAATCCAATCACGAGCGATCATTAGCCGTCGAGTCATTTACAAACTGCATAACACTGACGTCTGATCCGACATGGAAATCCTTAATGAAATAAGACGTAGCGTGATCGATCAAAATAATAATTAATAATAGAGCCGCCCGATGGGCACCGCACTTAGTCATCGTGTTTAATTAAAACAGCCAAAATCAACGGGTACATGATATTTCGGAATCTGTGTCGTCATTAACTCTGTGTTACAACATATGTTACATACGCGTGATGCCAGCCGCTTCTGGCGTGTAATGCCTGCGGTGCTTTAGTGTAGAATTCAGCAAATTTATTTAGACAGGGCTTCTACGGGCTGCCATAAAGCTTCATAACATTAGAATTTTTCATTCGGAATAAGTCAGCTTTGGGTACCAGATCCTGTTGAGACAACTATCAATACAGATACAAAGTATTCTTCTTGTGATAGCCGGCCAAGGAATTACTGAAGCTTTATTGTCTAATCTAACGCATTACGATTGTTTTCATCACTTCTTTCTATCACACAGTATGAAATGAGGATAAAAAAGATGCTGAATGCGATCGCGAGTGCCAGAGCTTTATAATACGGTCAGCGATCATGATGTCCCATTGAGGGTGGCAAGAAAATAAAATGCAAAGAAATTGAAGACACAGGGTCCAATCGATGACTTAATGCTGTCGATGCAAGACAAGTGTTACAAAAGTTAACGTACTTTTTTGTATCATCCGGAATAACTTATACTTGTTTTCTGTGCGATAGTCATTATAATCAGGATAAAACTAAATACTGTATTTTAATCCGCAGTAATTACCAAAATATTTTATTTAACATTTAACCCTTCTATACCTAATTCAATTAACTTTATCGAAGAAACTTTTTACTCTTATGGTAAATTGCGCTTAATTTACTTAAAGCACAAGAAGAAATATTGTTTTCTTAATTAATAAAAGTCTAGACGTCTGGCAGCGGCTGCGAGAGTTTAACTAAGTGACGAGGAAGGATTGCACAGTCAGCTGGTAAAAATATTCACTTTATTTATTTTAAAGACATATTCCTAACCTAACGCATTGACTACTACAGTTTGCTGATGTTTCAGTTGCAGTTACATCCCCGTCCTCTTTTAGTGATTACTTCCATCAGGAAAAATAATGTGTTTGTGGCACATAGCATGTCGTATTTTTAATACTTTAAATATACTAAATATACTTATATACTAAGCCTTGCTCATAACTGTGCACTTTCAGCCTTTAATCCCATTATGTAATTATTTGTAGTTAAGAAAGAACCTGTATTTAAGAAACTTATTTTTGAAAAGTATTTTACCATTTTTACCTGATAAATAGGTAAACCTACCCCCCAGTCAGATAACAAGTTAACCATTTATTTAATTTCTAATCTATAATAGTATTAAGTGAGTTATGAAAGTTTGTGATGTTTAATTTTGACAGATTAGATAAGGTGATTATTTTGGAATAATCATGACAAAATTTATATCGACACTGACACGACATGATCTATGATCTGCCTAAACTGGCCATATCATGAAAAGTCGGCGTTTCATGATATGCCTAGGAATTTCATGATCTGCCTAAACGTCACTAGGCTAATCGTTAAACGGTGAGTTTTAAACGATATGACGGATGTCCCTTAGCCAATTAATGAAATGGCGCCATTTCACGATATGTCTTGGAATTTCGTGATCTGGCGGATTTTACGATCGGCCGCCGACATATACACTGCGTGCGTAGATATTTAGACTGGACGTTGGTCGGTCAGTCAATAAGTCAAGGCTACTTCATGAAGTTTTTTAAATTTTACTAATTAATAGGTATAAGGGTGAGGATTTGCGGTCTAAATATACAAAGCGCTTAATTTATCTTGTGTAATATAGCTTACTTAAATAAACGTCGGACCTTTGTGTCCTAAATATTTCTAAATGACATAAGTACCAACTATACCGTCTAAATTCTAAAATGTCCCTGACAGCCCAAAGTTCCTCTTTGTTGATCTCCAGATGTTCTACTTCATCTTTCAACGTAGGGGCACATAATTAATTTCTCAATTATAGTTCAAAGACAAATGTTCGGCGTTACGTAATTAGATTAGGCGATGGCGCGATAGAGGCAAATTGCGCGTGAGCATCGATTGATGGACGCGCGCCGCGGGGTGCGCGCGCAAGTCCTTGTGGCTGTGGGTACGACTAGGATTTATAATATTTATAAAACACTAGCTCTTACCCATGACTTCGTCTGCGACTAATTTTTTTATCACTATCCCGGGGGAACTGTAATTTTCCGGAATGAAAACTATTCTATCCTCAATACAAAATTTGCCTCAATCAATTCAGTGGTAATATTAAAAAGTAATATTGATTGAGGCCTGTGATCCAGCAGCACACTATACCACGCTAGTTAAAAAATATATTAATTTAAGACTGCTCTTAAAATATGTAAAGTTCATTCATTCTTTAAACTAAGAGCCATGCGACGTTGTCGAAAATAGGCGCTGACTCAGCACACTGCATTAATCTGCAGTGCTGTTCTCTGTTAGAAATCTGAGGTGTTTACTGTACAGGACGATCAGCCTGTGCTTTTCCACTTTGCTATTCCAAATAGACTACTTAGTAGGTACTAAAAAATCACAATGGAACATAAATGCCAATTTAAAATAAAACACTTAAAACCATTTGCTTTCTAAACCGGTTAAATACAGGACAGGTCTACAGTAGAAACTTTTGTTAAAAAATATGGAAGTATCAAACAGACAAACAAATACATAAGTAGATGGACAAGAATAAATAGGTAATGTTAGGAGGCAGATTCAGTACAAACGAATTAAGTACCTCCGAAGTAGGAAAATCAAAACCATTATTTAGCCCGATTAGATCCATACTATGGTAATATCCACCTTAAGAGTGTGCACGCAGGCAATCTACGAGCCGGCGGGAGGTGCCCGATCGAACTAATGATAACCGCCGATCGGCAGATTATTACATTAACTCTGATGTTTGATCGTCAGAGCGCGCCGCCGTCCACACTTCACACTTCTGCCAAATTCCAACCGCTCTTTGTTTTACATTGTTATGTGGACCTTCAGCTTTATTGCAGCGGCGGTGTTCCTGCTGTCTGTCACTTGGATTTTTTCAAGGTCACAGTGAATTATGAATACTTTGGACCCATTTCATTTTTTCGTATAAACATTTTCTATTACTTACTTAAGTATTTCACAAGCTTCATCGTTAAAAAAAATAACACCCGTTTGTTGTAAAACTTTAATTTTTGACCGCCTTAACATCGATATGGTAGCTAAAAATGATTTTAGGAAGTTCCGTTGTGCAACAGCCCATTAACCATATTTTAATCTATCTAAGTATACCTATGGGCAATGTTCGTGTCACAACGGAACTTTTCCCAATCAGTTGTTTTGTAATTACTACCGGTTAACACGGTCCAACTTGTAAAACCCCACTCTAATACTTAAGTGCAAGCGTAAAGTCAATCCAACCAAAGTATGTATGTAGCAAGAGTAAAGTTCGTAGTAAGTTGATAGTTGGATTGAAAGTTGATTAGCGCTCGAGACGCTGGCGCGGCCATGAATGGGCGAGTGGAGGTCCCGCGGCCACAAAGGCCCACGTACGCCATCCGCAGACAATCCGCCGAGTATCGATCTCCCGCGACCCTTCGAACGAACGCCGAGCCTAGCACAATGCCGCGGCTCTTTATTATAGCATCTCACATTGTTGTCATTGTTATTATTATGATTCTTTACCGCTTTCCATTGTCGGTCGGCGTTGTGGCGGTGCTTTTTCACGGCCCGCGTTTAGTCTGGGCATTGGGAGCGCGACGCTCGCACGTTTACTCGCGGAAAACGTGTTTTCCCCGCGGAAATTTTGACAGTTTTGTGTTTAAACGCGCTAGTCGCGAGTAGCGTGAGTGCGCGCGCATGACGTGAGATCCTTCGCCGAGATCGATGGCACGGGACTGCTATACGTACCTACACGTATACTTAAGTGGAGGTACGCCTCAAAGTGTATCGGACACAGCTTAGTGACGCTATGTGTAAGGAATACATAATCGAACGTTTGTAATCTGTACATGTATAAGTTGTAAATGTAATTATTTTATATTCGCTAAACGTATATCTGAATAGATTCAATGTTGTAGATGCAATAGGTACTTTGATGTGTCTGAGGTATGCTTACGGTAGGTACGTAGAAGATATAACTGCTTTTTCTGTAAAGTCTATGTAACAAGCGACTATTTTTTTAAAGTAGGTGTATTGATTGCCACTGTACGAAAACACCGGTAGGTAGGTACATATACTATACGATGTACCAATATAATATTATTATTAAGTTGTACTAATTATTTGTTATTTTAACGGTGTGACATTATGCTTTTGTTCAGTACCATTCCAATTTTGACGACTCTTACTCGCTATAGCAATAAAGAGTAAGTAATGTAATAAAGCACATCGTCTAAAGATAATACGTTGCCCATAACACAAACCAAACTTTATAAAATACTAACAATAAATGCCCTTCTGTCTTTTTATCACCAAGAGCCATAATCATCCATGATTCTTACAGCATGGCAAATAAGAGCCTGAATAAAATGAGACCGCTTTTTTTATGTGAAATGGCAACAACTAGGTAAATGAAAAATGATAACTTACACTTGTCCCCTCCCGGCGTTATAGACATTGTAATTGCCAAGTTGTGGATAGTTCAATGCATTTATGACAGCTCGATTAAAAATAAAATATGTACCGAGAAATATAGTGTTCAGTAATTTAATAGAGATGTCTGACGCAATATTAAATCGCTGATAATTTTACCCACAGAGTCTGAACAATGCCTGTAATTGGCTAAAGTCAGAGGTCTTCGGCGCGATGTACAGAGCTTTATTTTCTTTTCGAAAGCTAAATTACTTTTTTTATTAAAATAAGATATCAACATCGGTAATAAGTTTCGTAAATGTTTTGAAATCATGAGGAGCGTTTAGAAATGAAGTTGGCAAATATGTTTTTTTGTGTGCAATCGGATGTGGAAAGTCATATTATTTGTTTTCCAAGATGTTTACTTAATAGTGTGTTAATTTCGTATGAACTGATATTATTTATATTAAATTTAACTCCTATAACTACTGTTTGTGGGACATATATTAAAAAAAACGGTTAAATAAGTATTCGATGTTTACAATCATAGAATTTTACTGTAATAAAATGAGCAAAGCTGGATTTTATGATGTGCCTATTGTGTAACGGACCTGGAAGACATATTAATAACTTCTCATTAATTTTACCAAGCATTCTTTACATTTAATTTACTTAATTACAAAGAGGTACTGAACTCAAAGCTACTTTCATCCTGCGATACGTGTCACAATTCCCCGTTGTATAATTGTTATAACAACAATATATATAATCTAGCTAAAACTCCCATGTACAACGATATCACGCGTTCTATATATATCTTGTATACATTGTACTACACCAACATGGTCGGCCGCATGTTATTTAATTTGCGGCTCCAAGATAGGCCTGATGAGACGGAGACAGCGGCCGGAAAAGCCCCCCCGTTACCTCCCTAACCCAGCACTAGGCCTAGCCAACTGTGACTCGCCTGTATTAAAACCGTTCTCTTTGTATTTTATTGTGTTTTCATTTATAAAGTGTGTTTTATGTTAAAGTTTTATACTTACCATTTCTTTAAAATTGAAATTTATACTGTGGGTGGGTAGTCACCAGTATTTTGTTTGCCTTAAATGTGATGCCTTGTTTGTTTGTGTGTGAAGATTCATTTGTTAATAGTTTGTTGTTGTTTTTTGATACTGTGTATTCCAAATATTCCAATTTAATTTATATTTAAAGGTATACGATAATTATAGGTAATCTGGATTATATTCTCAGACTCGTTAGAATTAAGTTTATTTGAAATCCTTTTTGGATTGCAGTTTTTCAAGAAAACCTTTGGCAACCAAATGTTGTAACTAGTTTATAAGCAGGAACCTAATAAAAAGGTTTAGGATTTTTTCGCTGTTGAAACAAAACGTTATTTTATGTATTGTAATTGCCATTATTTAACTGGTTACATTTTATTTATTTCTGAAATAGGTAGAACTGACCATGAAGGCAAGTTTTCAGTTATGAATAACAGTATCTTACTGAAACATTTGATAAAAATCTTTAAAAAAATATATGATCTTCTAGATCTTGACAATTTATATGATGTAAATGGTAGAAATTGACCGATTCTACCCACCCACGCCAATATTATTTAAATAATTCTTAGAAAAGTAACTTTTAATTAAGAAAATACTTTTATGATGCCTACCACATTTCCACCGATTTCCACGTGACGTTCCTGAGACGTGTAAGGGGGGGTGCCCCCCTCTTGTATGGAGAGATGATTATAGCTTGGTGTTACGGGTCGTGTTTGTGTCAATGCGACTACTATTTAGGTACCCACCTACTCGTAATATTGGGCTTTTATTATGATGCACTATATCCCTGTATATCTACTGCAATGACCTGCATCAAATTAGCAGTAAGACGAACGCGTAGGTATTGTTTGCCCCTGGTTATACAGTTCTGTCTAGCAGGCCTAATAAAGCTTGTTTGTGTATTAGGTATGTTTAAGGTTTGGGCACACGGCGGCCACGGCGTTCAAAATACGCGTTCTTGAATCTACATAGGCACGACGACGTCTGTACACGCGTCAATGTGTGCGTAAGATACACAGGGCTGACTATCGCAAAACCCTAATAAGTGCTACCAATGACATTTAAAGGTACGTATATGTAGGTATGGCTTAGATAGTGCAATTCAATGTAATCGTTAATCTTATCTATTTATTTAAACCTAATTAAAATGTATCTGTCTGTGTATTTAAGCATTACTTTTTTCAATTACAATAGATATACTAAGTACTACAAACTTAAACGAATTATTCGGTAGGTAGCTATTTCATGTATTAATAGCGATAATTTCAGAAATCATTATTTATTTAGAAAAAGGAAGTAGGTAGGGTACTCGTACCGTTACCATTTCGCAAAATAATGGCTCCCGAACTTAGTGCCGTGCGGCCGACATACATCGCGTTGCGCACCCGACTGCTTTCCTGCGGTGTTCCTGCAATCTGCGCTTGGGGGGGGGGGGGTAACTCGACCCGGTGCGGGGCGGTGCGTGGCCATTCTGTACGTTAGTAATTTTATAATATTCTGTGGTTTGAGGTAGGAAAGAGCCCGGCCAAAGGGGTTGAAACTTTACTCAACGCCGTATATAGATTAAAAAAAAGTTATCAAAGATGGCCGAACGTCACTGTCTCAAGTGTCATTGTCATTGTAACGTTCCTGATGTAACCAACCCATAATATGCACATCAATAAAAAATACTTAGTCATAATATTTTGTTGTTATTTAAGTGTTAAGAATATCCAAAGTTTTTGATGTTTTTTTATAGACCTACGCATACCTTATTTTTGCGAGTTTGACTGACAAACATAGGTACAAACTATTTTTTTTTACACTGCGACTAAGGAGTTGCGAACTATTTATTAATAATAAAAACAACAATAATGGTGATATGAATATTTATTCAATCTTCAGTTTCCGAACCATCTAGTTCATCCTCATCCGTATTAATTATAAAAGGTTCGACCACATCATTAATTAAAACATCTAACTAATAAAGTAATATTTTTTTATCTAAGCGTCGTCGGTGTCGGGGGACCGCTAAGGTTAATACTTTAAAAATACAACATATGTACTTTAGTTTCCTGTTAGTTAACCTTAGTGGTCCCCCGACACCGACGACGCTTAGATAAAAAAAATATTACTAGGTACTTATACTAAATTAACTTAGGCTAATTTTGCGGGAAATCAGCATAGTCCCCGCGGGATAGAGATAAACGAATTCTTCGCAGATGAAGTCGCGGGCAACAGCTAGGTAGTGCATAATAATTTCTTACTTTTTAGTTGTCTTTTTTGGCGGCGTGTTTTGTCGGCGTTTTTTTTATTTTTACTGACGTTTTTTGGTTTAATGACCAAAAATGAATTCACAAACTTTTGTTCACCTAAATCACAGTAATTTTGTATTATAAACTAATACGTTATAGGTTTGATTTTTGTCACAATGTCGCGATGAAATTTCAAAACGTCAGAGCATCAGAGCCATAAAAGTTGCGGACGCTAGGTGGCGCTGATGTCGTGCACGGAGCCAATACGGCGCTGAGTATAGATGAGGACGCCATTTTCTTTATAACTGGCTAAGTAATTTATACGTCAACTATTTAGTTATTTTCAGCCAGTTTTAAGTCTCTTTGGTCATGTAGAGAGGAATAGTACATTGTGTCTTAAGGGCGGTAAATAAGGAATTACGAACGAGAGTCTATTAGAAGCCCGAAGTCGAAGACTGAGGGCTTTAATGAGTCGATGTTCGTAATTCTAGTAACGCCCGTGCGACATATAATGTTTTTCGTCACATTTGCAAGTAAAATCTTATATTTTTAAAAGAAAAAATATAATTCTTCCAAATATTGGCTATACCTTAGGCTGTGCTCTTGGCAACGTCGCCCTCTACCTCCCTCGGCATGCGCCGCAACGTGCGTGTGCATGTGGTGGTCCATGTGGTCCTGCAGCAGGAGCGCGCGCAGCAGCATCAGTACGGGCACTGACTCATTTACCGACCTTGGGCTTCATGACAAGAAAATGTGTACGCGCAATGACTCATTTACCGACCACGGGTTTCATGACAAGCACATTAAGGTCGAGGGTTTTATTTGGGGGGTTGCAACCAAGGTAGCCTGAATGTTATGACACTGTTTACGAGCAAGTGTGATGAAAATTAAATTAAGGTTCTATTATTGAACATTTACTAAATTGCCTT
Organism: Choristoneura fumiferana; assembly: GCF_025370935.1. Lineage (NCBI taxonomy): Eukaryota > Metazoa > Arthropoda > Insecta > Lepidoptera > Tortricidae > Choristoneura > Choristoneura fumiferana. Next base: position 7,381,078 of record NC_133474.1, read on the forward strand.
AGCTACCTACGTCTGTCTTATCTAAAAAAAACATGTTTGAGTTTGAATTTAATGTTATTCCTACTTACTTTTTAAGCAAAACAAATGCAAATGAAATTATTGCCAGCTTATCAAACCAACAAACATTCAAGATTCGTTGCCATTCCCGCCAACAATGCAGGGCGGCCATATTGCGCATCCTCAGTGTTGCCAGGCGTGATAATTAATAATCTGCAGCGCACCGTCGTGCCACTCGCGGCTGTCATTAGCGACACCTCGCGCCAATTAGAGCCTTAGAGTGTTTGATGCGCGCTTTTTATTTAACGCAAACATTACTCCGACAATTATTGAATGTGCCTCTTGTAGTTCGGTATGGAAGTGTCACAAAATATGATTTGTAAGTGAGTGGTTTTCACTTTGTGATTTCACGATGGGAGAACTGCGTTTTTTTGCAGTTAATTTGAAGAGTGCGCTGTGTTGTGGGCTGCGGTTTTTTAAGTATTCGCCAAGTCACCCGGAAATAACAATAGAGCCGATGTTTTGGTTGGAGACAAGACTGTTTCTGCTTGTGCTTTGATATCTAATTGCCCATTTTATTAGCAAAGCGAGACAATGATTAAAAGTCACCAAAAAGTGAGTTGCAAAAAAAATAGGAAATAATTCGTTTTTAGAGCGTTCTTGTTTGTATAATGTTTAAACTTTCGTGTCTTTACACTCATAGTTATATACCTACTAAAAATGGGACTTATCCTAATCCCTCCCTTATCCTTATGTCCTTTTTCTCCTCGTTTGTTTTATTTTTATGACAGTTTATTTATACCAGTCTTCCAACTGTTTTTTTAAAGAAGACTAACATTCGCTTAGTAAGCGTTTATGAATTATAAGAAATGACTGTTAGCAGAAAGCCATGACTAGAAAAGCCTTAATTATGCGGCATCGCGCACAAAACCTTTGTAAGGTAATCCGTAAGAGCGTTAGTTGGTTTATTCCGGTTAACCCATTGCAAAGATTATCCCGAGGCATCCAGGGAATCTTACATTTAACGCCACCGAGTCTAAACCGGGCTTCATTAAATTGAAACTGGAGCGCTAGGGCGCCGCGCCGCCGCGCCAGCCAGCGCGAAACCGTTTCACGCACTGACAGTTTTGCAGTCGGCTAGCGGAATAGACCTAGCTTATCTCTGCGATCTGAAACTATTTTTTAAGTCCGTAATTGAAATGATGAGTTTCGTCGGTTGCTAATTTGAAGTTTGTGTATTAGGTAGATCGGTAGTTCACACCACTAATCGGTTGACACACCTATAATCTACATGAGCTGTCAAATTAGCGATTCCTCAATAGATTTTGAGCTACCTACTACAAAAACAAGTTGTGACGTCACCTCTATACCGACCTATTTGCGAACTCAATGGACTTATGAAAATTGTTTTATTAAAAAATAATGTAGTTTTCGGGTTCAAGTGAAGTGTTTTTACAAGTATTTATTTAACTTGTCTCTGTTTATTGTTGTTGGGTCAAATCTTGCAAGTTCATTTTGACCCAATTAAGCAGTGGTCGGATTGGCTTGAAATTTGGTACACATTTCTGGTTTTGATTTAGTAATGAACGCGTCTAAAACATTGTGAATTTGGTACACATAATGTAAGATGACAACATAAGTGTCATGTTTAAATAACAGAAATTTATTTGTAGTAAATAAATTGGCATGATTATACAAACACAATACCATAAAGACACACCTAAACTTGTGAAAGAAGTACTTAATTGTGAAATTTATATTTCAAATTTCCCGTAACATGTCAATATTCATAATTGAAATGGTACGGCTCGGCATTATGAATGACTCAGACCAGGGAAACAAAGTTATCACTGTGAAACTTGTTTAGATATTTCTTGTTTGAATTATTTCAACAGCTGCATTATTATATTAATGTAACTGCATATAGGTATTTAAATATTTTTGTCACAATTCGTTATAAGTACTGTTAAGAATTTTTAATGTCTATAAAACCAACTGTTTATAATTTTATATTATTATACATAAAACCTTAAGTCTTAAGTCTTTAACACTAATGATAATAAGTTTAAGGTACTCGTACTGTAGAGAGTAGGTTAAGTACTTCCTGAAATTCTTCGATACTCTTGGTTCATTAGGTATGTACATAATATTAATGTAAATGTGCTAATAAAACGCATGTATCTACTTATTAACATAAAATAAATATTTTTGGAATAAATCTGTGTTTTATTAAATTTTTCCAACCTATCCTAAATAAAAATATCAGAACTGTCTGAATGGCCTGTATGCATATAGGTGCAATAGCTATTTAGCTGTGGCACAGGAATTTTGCTCTTTCCCGGGATAAAAGTAGCGTATGTTTATCAGTTTCAGAGATTATCCCTGCATACAAACAATATTCTTTGTGAACATTCATTGTTTCTGTGTGTTTGTAACTTCTCTGTTTTACATATTCTATTAATACTATACTTAATAATAATATCATTTCCACCAATCCTACTTATTATGACTGATAATTTCAATATTATAGTAGCTTATACTCTGTAGGTAGTAATAGTAAATTAGTAACATAATGCAGTTATTATAACCAGAAGATGTTGAATACCTATGCCACTGGTTATAAAACCATAAACAATTATAGCTATTGATAAATTGATAAACTCTCGCGATAACAATATTTTCACTGGTCACACTGTCCAACGGTTCCAAAAACACACATTGAATAATCGTATGTGTAAGTAGAATTGTAGAGGTTGATACACGCTACGCTTAGGACTAATCGAAGCGCGCTACGAAACATTATCTATCTCTTTTCCGCGCACGTGTTCGCAGCACAATAGACAGCACAGGTTGTATCTTTGTTATTATAATTCTGTGAATAACTAATAAATGTTTTGAACCGAAACTTTTGTTATTAAATTGCAATTGAACTGAATTTTCATATCAACAAGGCGTTGTTGTTTGCCGAGTTTTGTTATGCCTCTTTGGAATTCAAAATGAGATAGATGTGAACCTCTAATTACTTTATACAGTTGTTTTTGCCTTCCTTTTCTACATGTAAGTATGCCTTATTGGAATTAAAATAAGATAGATGTGTAAGTATGTACTTTATACATTTGATTTTGCCTTCCTTTTCGTCATATCCGACAATAGACTTTGATTCATCTAGGTATATTTGTTCACTTCGATCAGGCAATCAGTAAAATATCAAAATCTCAATTGGTCCTCATTTTATTTTGTTGGTATAGTTTGGGTGGGGGGCTCCACTCCTTTGTTACTTACTTCTTTACGTAAGTAGTGGCGAGAAAATATTTTGAATTACGAATATCCAATCTTCTTCTTTTAATTCACCACTCAGTGGTAGTGGTCGTCGATTGAAGATTAGTAGTAAACCTTCATGACAACTTTAATAAATGTACTGATTTTATTATAGTTTAAATTTTATTGGACAAGCAATGTATTGGATGCAGTACATTGAAAATACCGTTTAATTGGTTTGGAATAAACATAATGATAAAATTACTTAATTAGACATAATCAGCTACCTACATACTACATCTATTTAGCTTAAAAGAACTCCCGAACTTTCGCATTTATACCTAACATATCTAGGATTTATTTACTAGATAGATGTAACTAGGACTAGGGATGTCACGAATATTTGTAATATAATTAAAATATATTATAATAGTAATTTATTTTAAACATTCGCATCAACATTCGCATTCGCATAAAACAATGCGAATATTTTGCGAATGCGAATGTGTGCAAGTCATGACGTGTTTCGCCTGCGCCGGCCACCGGCCGCCGAGACGCCGACCCGCGCATGCGCAATAATGCGCAAAGCGCGCCAACCCGTATTACGTAATTAATTTTGACCAATAGAAATCACTTGTTGGTACTAAATTTTGATAATTAATTATGATTATGATACTACAAAAAACAATTATGAATAATAATAGTGATTACCCAAGTTGAGTTTTTAGCGTACTCCCTTAATATTCGCATTCGCACATTCGCGTCCTAAATATTCGCATCCGCATTCGCATTCGCGAATGCGATAGAAATGACATTCGTGACATCCCTACTCATAACTTACAATCTTACAAAATTTAAAAGCAAACTTCGAGAAGATAGCAACAGACTAACTAGCAGTTTGAGTAAAAGTAATTAAAAATTGTTACTTTCCAAGAACTTGTTTCTTTCTTGAATATTAGATAAAAGTCAACATTTCCTATTCTTTCATTCCATTGAATATTCATTACCTCGATTTTTAATTTCTGGAAATATAATTTAATTAATACATGGTTTAAATAAACCATGTAAAGTATGAAATGAAGTTCTGCCAAATGGCAGAACTTCATTTCATACCATTTCTGCCATTTGGCAGAACTTCATTTCATACTTTTTTTAACGTTTGAACCTTACCTAACCTATTTTTCTGGAAGCGATTTATTTTTGTTGGGGTCGCAGTTCTAACCTAAAGTAACCTACTTTTCTAGTAGCGATTTATTTTTGTTGGGATCGCAGATCTACCCTAACCTTACTCACTTTCCTAGTAGGGATTTATTTTTGTTGGGGTTGCAGTTCTAACCTAACCTTACCTAATTTTCTCGTAGCGATTTATTTTTGTTGGGGACGCATTTCTAACCTAAACTAACCTACTTTTCTAGTAGCGATTTATTTTTGTTGGTTGGTTTGTTACACAGAGAGAAAATTACAGACCTAACCTATTTTCCTGGTAGCTATTTTTTTTGTCGGGGTCGCAGTTCTAACCTAGCCTAACCTATTTATTATTCTGGTACTGATATTTAATTGTTCTGTCTCATGAATAGTTGATGAAATGTATTTTTAAGTGAATAATAATCCTTGTACTGTTGTTCTAATAATTATTTTAATATCTAATGAATAGTCGATGAAGTGGAGTTACTCCAAGATAAAATATTAGTATTGAATATTCTATGAATTATTTTCGATGAAATGAAATTCGATAAATAGTTTGTCGACATTTCAAGGGGCACCCCGACATTTGCCTTTACCAGATAAATTAGATAAAATATGCGTAGGTTTGTAACTTTTGTGAATTAAGCTCAGTTATTCTAATTTTATTAAGCGGCCTGGCAAAAAAATCTAGATTACCTCGTTAAATCTAGTTTAAATTAGATAATTCCATACATTTTAAGGCTACTAAACTAAGATTGACATTAAATTGAGGACTTTAAGCAAACCTTTAATTATAGATTATTCATAAAAGTTACAAACTTATTATAACAAAATGTGCTAAATGTACTAGGTACTTACCTGAGCTTTCTTGCAAAGGAAAGGTCAAAGATATATTAGACAAACAAATATTCATCACCATCACCATCTCAACTTATTAACGTCCCACTGTCGGGTACAGGCCTCCACTCAGAATGAGAGAGCTACACAAATATTAGGGTAACATATAGAATGGGGCTAATTCACAATATAACGCGTGCGTTACAGCAGAGTCGGTGTAAAACGCCACCTAGCCCATTTGTATGGAAGTAGGTAATCCATATAACCTTGGGTGCATAATAATGTGAAAAATGAAATAAGACACAGATTGTAAAATCATACTTATTATTTTCGTGACGGGTTCGGGTTCAAAATTACATTAAATTCTGTTTCATTGTCAAAATTATCCCTTAATATCAATGGATTGGTACAAATTATTCTTTGTAGACCAAAATGTTGTGCAAATGGGCACGTAAAACTAATATTTTATTAACAGCAGATTGCCTTAGATCAGTATAATAGTAAAAAAATAAAACAATTTAAGTACTTGTGACTTAGAATTAAATACCAAAATTAATTACGCATATGGAATATGAAAAATAGAATTAGGAAAACTATTTCTTTATCAGTTTACCAAAGTTACCAACAGGGCATCTGTACCATTGCCGCCAGTATTGCGTCAACGCCCGGAGTAGCATACCTACTATTAAAAAGGTGTCAATTTTATGTCTAGCGTACCTATCAGTGCTATAAGGATAGTTAGTAAATACCTACTTGAATCATGCAACGTAATTACACCTATGTTCCATCTCCATTTCTCAACTACTTACTTATATTGCTAGAGAAAATTCTAAAGTACAACGTCAGGACTCGAGCTTAATTTAGATTTCAATTTAAGTGTAAAAATATTTGTTGAAACTATTTTACTTATTTCGATTTTGGGTTTTAAAACTAAACGTGGAGGAATTAGGGGATAGCTGCTAGGTACCTAGTTATAATGACAATAGCACAGTGAATCTATTAAATAACGTTTTTACACTACGACAATAAGATCCATCTGACGGATGTAGGTATTAATTCATCACGCTTAGAATAATTGGACAAGGAAAGTAAGTAAATGACAATATATGGGTCGACATCATAACTGGTAGTTTTCTGTAGGTAGTCAATATTCGAAATTTAGCAGATATGCTGTAAATAGTACAAATTCATCTCAAGATCGTAAAGTTATTTTGATAAAAGTTTTACTAAAATACTATATTTTTTTTTTTTAATTTCGCTCAATTGGTCGACTGCAACTACTTTTAATTCTCGTAACAGACCTACGGTGTGATGTAGCTTCTATTTTTTAATTTTTTATTGATTTTGTTTTATCTTTGAATAAATAAAAATAACAAAAAATATATATTTTCTCATTAAGTAGGTAGAACCAATTCGACCAATCTTGTTATCTTTTTATTATTTAATGTAGTTCTACATTTATAGTTATCTGTCTATCTAATCTAATACCTTTAAACGAGTAAAAATAGCAGATAATAGGTACAATTTTCAAATCTATTCTTTGGTTAAGATACTTATCTCTAGCTTATCTACGTAAAAACAATCAGAGACTATAAAATGGCGAAGTACCTAATAGATACGTACCTACCTAATCTAATTGACAAATGCTTCTTTATCATCAGTGGGTTAGTAAATAGGTACCTAATTAAGAATCTTAACCATCTTTTAATCCAAAATAGGCTAACTAATCTAGGGAGGTATCTACTTGTTAATCGCCGTTTAAAACTGGAAGTAGCTAGGTATCTATTGTTTTGCATTTGTAAAATGATGACGCTGGCTTGTTTTAAACTGAACGAAATACATGGTATTATTTATTCCAGGTATCATTTAAAAAAAACAAGTAAAAGAGGCAAACCGGGTACAATAGGATGTGATAATACTGTCAAAGCACCTCGCAGTTATAGTGATAAGCGCTAGTAGCCAATTGCGGTAGGCTCGCAACAAAGAACATGGCAGGCTCCGTTGACGCCAGCATTGTCGCCCGCGCCGCATTGTCGCGGGCCTTGAACTTACGGCCAGCTGGACAAACCGAGCTGTGTACTGTGTACCCAGCGGGACTAATAGTAATTTTGAGGTTAGGAAACAACTAAAACTGAATTGAATTATAACAGTAGCAACCTAAAAAAGTAGACCACGGCTCATTTAGAACCCGCAGTTTGTACTAAGTCAACGTAAACGAAGACTAGCAGTGTTTTGTTTATGTTAGCGAATGCCGAGTGCACACCGTCGGCAAACAGAATTGTGATCTGCATGAGGCAGCGGCGCGCACGCTCGCCTCGCTCGCCGCGCGATTAAAAATGCAGGCCGCGGCGGGTGGGAGGGTGCGGGCGGGGCGGGGCCGGGCTGCGGCGCGCCATTGGCGGAGCCACGGCGGGCGGGGCCGCGGGGCGCGGGGGCCGCCGAGCCGCCGCCGCCCGGAGCCAGCCGCCGCACAACGCACGTAGCCTCCGCGCCGCACGGTTCGCGAGACACTCGCCGCCTCCGCGAGTCCATGTGAACGACCGATAGTTCTCTCGTGTGTAAGGTGAACGAAGGAACGGCAAGCTGTACGCGCCGCAGGAAGACGACATGCTGACGATGGAGACGGATTTGAAGGGCGGCAGCCTGCACGCGACTGTGCCGCCGCACCACGGGCTGCAGCACGGCTACGGCTCGCTGGGCGCGCTCGGCGGCATGATGCTGCCGCAGCAGTCCACCATGCAGCACCAGCACCATCAGCTGCCGCAGCACCTGCCGCACCATCAGCCGCCGCCGCCGCACCACACGCCGCACACGCCCACCAACAACAACAACAACAACACCAGCAAAAACTCCAACTCGGATCGCGTCAAGCGCCCCATGAACGCATTCATGGTGTGGTCGCGCGGCCAACGTCGGAAGATGGCCTCCGACAACCCAAAAATGCACAACTCTGAAATATCAAAACGTCTCGGTGCCCAGTGGAAAGATCTCTCAGAATCTGAGAAACGACCGTTCATAGACGAGGCGAAGAGACTTCGCGCGGTTCACATGAAGGAACACCCGGATTACAAATACAGGCCGCGGAGGAAGACGAAGACTCTGGCCAAGAAACAAGAGAAATACCCCCTCGGAGGGGGCGCGCTTATGGGCGCGGGCGAGGCACGCGCGGCGACGGCGCCGGCGCAGCAGCCTCGCGACATGTACCAGATGACGCCCAATGGATACATGCCCAACGGGTACATGATGCACGACCCGGGCGCCTACCAGCAGCAGGCGTACGGCTACCCGCGCTACGAAGTGTCGCAGATGCAGCAGGGCGGGTACGGCGGCGGGTACTACGGCGGGCAGGGCTCGCCGTACCTGCCGCAGCCGCCGTCGCCGGCCGGCTACGCGCTGGGCCCCGGCTCGCCGGGCTACGCGATGCCGCCGTCGTGCGCATCGCACTCGCCCAGCGGCTCGTCCGCCAAGTCGGAGCCGCTGTCGCCGGGCCCGCCCGCCATGAAGCGCGAGTTCCCGCACGAGGCCCCGCTGAAGCGCGAGTTCGCGCACGCGCACCACGACATGGGCATGAAGCGCGAGTACGGCCAGCAAGACCTCAGCCACATCATCAACATGTACCACGTGCCCGACGAGCAGCGGTACGCGGCCAACGAGCGCGCCATGCCGCTCATCTGAGAATCGCCCTTCGCGTGCGACATCGACATCCCGCCGCTCTGAGCGGCCGTGCCGCACGCCTGCCGCATGCCGCATGCCGCAGAGACTGTCCCCGGCCGCACCGCCGGTACGTCCGTTTGTTTGTTCTGTAAGGACGCTGTTAGTGTTGCGCGTTGCCCGGCCGCCGGCCGGGAGTTCAATTAAATGTTGTTGATGACCTGTATTATATTACAATTATTGTATTTTTTCATGGTTTAAGTTAAAATATTTTAAGATGTGATGTGCGGACGAATGGAAGGCCGCGTGAAGACAGAGTGTGAGAAGAAGTAGTGGATGTGGTAAATTGAATACCAAAAAAATTGAACAATTTGTAAATATAGAGGTAAGACTAGAGATAACGTTGGAGTTAGTCGGTAACGTAGGTAGCTAGCGTAAGCCGTGCCACGACGCCACTCCGTACCCGTCGTGCTTTGTACAAAATATTTGTTATATGGAAACGAACGTTATAAAGCCTCGAAAGACTAAAATATTGTAATACGAAAATGTACAGTGAGTGTTATATAGTCAGTGGACACAAAAGTATATGAAGAAAAAGATGAAGTTATCAATAAACGACGCGTTAAAATGACATGCTGTTTTGTTCCTCCCCAGTCTCCCCAGACACGCAGCTCTGGGAAAAACCCGGCAGCTTATTTTTTTTAAAGTTAAGTATAAATCTTTTTACTTTTGTAATTGGTTTTACTTGATACTTTTTTATAGCAAATTCTGGACGATTTAAAATAATGCATGCTATTCATTTCATTTAAAATTGTGTGTACTTTTAAATTTTATACACTTGCATATATAACTATAACACAAAACTTTATTCGCATCACCATAGTTATGTGTTACAAGTGATAGTTAATAAATAATGTCTTTTGCTTTGAAATCTGCATTTTGTTCTGCATAGTTTTGCGATGAATGCGTGGAAAAGAGTTCAACGCGTAAAGTTAGATAATACTTAGTGTTGGTTAAATGGTTAATTTTCCTTAATTCCATAATAAAGACACAAGTTATCTTATAACTACTGTGTTTGGAATTACCTTTTCCGTGGTAACAATAAATAAATGCAAGTACAGTGACAAATCTTATAAAATGTGCTAATTATTTTATACGTAGGAAATTGGCGTTTATTAAAGAAAAAAAAATTAATCTGCATAAGGTTGAAAATGTCACTTAACGTTTGTTTTATAAAAAACATTAAATTTGTACTAGGTACAATGGAACAATTTTCATCACACATACAGGTAATTGTATTTCAGTCATCGTCGTTCAAAAACAAAATAACTCAAACTTAGCAAGTTATTAGTTGTCATTAACAACAAAATTTAAGTTCATAACTAATTAAATTTAGAGTAAAATCGCAACATTCTAGAACCATAAAAATGAGATATGACATAACCTGTGACTGTGAACATATTTTGCAACCAACCCGTTCCATTGTAATTTAACTAACAAAAAAGGCCACAGCATAAAAAATAAACTACCTACCTAAATCTGGTTTAAAAGTCACTGTTTGTGTGTTGTTATTCGCAATACAGTTCCTTGTGTATTTAAACAAGTGCTATCAAGTTTGCGCCATTTCAACAAAGATAATTTGAATAAATCTTTGAATACTTACCTACTACCTTTTAAACGCCACGGTCGGCCACAGATGACAAAAAAAAACTGAAAATCGTTCCATAGGCGCCACGAAATGCCGACATCTATGGCACAATTTTTAGCTATTCTGTTTTGTCGACTGTGGCGTTCAAAAGTTTAAAAGGCAAAGAAATGTAAGCTCGCCATATGATAGACAATTGTTCAAGATCTCTGACAATAGCACAAATATTTTACTTCTACAATACAATGACTTAATTGTACACCACAAAAAGTAAGCGATACAGAAAACAGGCACACAATGAGAAAATTAGGTACAATTCATTACTTATCGTAATTTTTGTGTAGGTGCCACTGTTAGACGTCTGATCTAAATACGATTTTTTCAGACATATCTGGTTTTATACGAGTATATCAACCAACCAAATTATGCTTAGTTTTATAAGAGTATATCGCATAAAACCAAATATGTTATCATGAAAAACGCATTACTTTTGCTAAATCTAAGTCAGTAAAGATACCTTTATTGTTAATTCTTTGAAATTCCTCCTACTTTACATATAACACTATATTAAAGCGAGAAGAAACTTTAAATTCTACACAGCCACATTACACATTGAGCCCAATGCAACGAAACTCACATATCAATCAATTACAGTCAACACAAGGGGTGAAAATTTAATCAAATCCCTCCGCCGATATTCCCGGGAGATTTTCCACGGGATAGCCGACTTAATCCCGGAGAACGCCCTGGTGTTTAAGCTATTTATTTAAACACTATTTTCACTTATCGGGCGTTGTAGTGGATAATGTATGTTAGGGGTGAAACTATTGCGTGTTATTTTTAAACACTTGATTAGTTGTCCACGTAGGTATTTATTGAAGCTTCGCAGTGGGTTACTTAAACTCGTATATATTACTATTTTATGTAGAAGCAATACGAGTACATGCATTGCAACTTACAATCCAAATAACATAAATTAAAAATGTATTGGAAAATGTTTCAACTTTACTATATAATTGATTATTTATTATAATAAGTATAATTAGTATGCTATTAAAAAGTTTATTAAGTAAGTTTAGGTTACGTTTTATTAAAGTAGGTAACTTTACTGAGTGGCCCTGAGCAAAGTTCTAGTTTGTGGCAGATTCCGAGGTACCTACTCAGGTTACACGTTTCGATTGTTATAATTTAAAGCAGTGCCATCTCGTTAAAACTATTGATAATTGATATTTTAAATATTGAGCGATAATCAGCGAACGAAGTAAGAAAGTATTACCTATTTATTGACTTTACTGTTACTGATTCTGAGTGCGAGTACTTACCTACCAGTAAGTTACTGCCGTGCTATTTACCTTCAATACAAACAGAAAAACTTAGCTGCCTGTGTCGACCGACACCAACAGAATCAAAGTTGGTAAGTACTCGCACTCAGAATACCTAACAGATGGGATTTAACACAAACAAACTCACTTTTATCCCACTAATATTATAAATGCGAATGTTTGTAAGTCTGTTTGTTTGTTACTTCATCACGACTAAACAATTGAAGCTATTTAGATAAAATTCAATATACAAATAATTTGAGTCCCGGAGAAGGATAAAGGACAGTTTTTATCCCGTAAAATTGCATAGTTCCCGCGGGATAGCGATAAACGAATTTTACGCGGACGGCGTCGCGGGTAACGGCTAGTTTAAAATATTAATAAGGATGGTTATTTTATTGATGAATAACAGAAATATTAACAAACCTTTTGATTTCTGATCCATCGTAGAATTGACAGTAAGTTTTATAGGTACCTAACGAGTTCCCCAGTATTGCGATGTCACCATGACTTCTGTGAAAATATTCCACGGTGGGCATAATTTACCTAGTGGGTTCGAAAGTACGCTCAGATTCCATTTGTAGCCCTCTCATTCTGAGAGGAGGCCTGTGCCCAGCAATGAGACGATATTATATAGGCTGCGATTATGATGAAGATCACCACACACCATCTTTAGTAAGTACATACTACATAGTAAGTTTGTACATACCTGGGCGACCGAGCTCCGCTCGGGCTAAAGCTCGATAACCAGCGTTTTCCCAGAGATAAGACCAAGCTAGATCGATTTTTTCTTCCCCGAAAACCCGTACATACCAAATTTCATCGAAATTTTTAGACTTGGAGCCGTTTCCGAGATCCCCGAAATATAGATATTTATATATAGTTGGTATACAAGAATTGCTTGTTTAAAGGTATAAGATACACAGGTATCTGCATTGATGCTATGACTAAAATGTATCGCGGGTTAAGATATGTGGAGGCAAACGAGAATGTCTCGTTTAATACCTTGATACAAAATGTTTGTTTGTTCACGTGCGAATATATTATTATACAGTGCCTAATGTATACAGCATGATCGCTCAAACCGAACAAAGAAATGGATATGCACAATAAAGGTTAACAAAGAAGCTTAAATAGTTATTACGTTATTTGTGTAAAGCCTAAATCAGAAACTCAATAATGAACTAAAAGAATTTCTTTGCTCACCCGCGACCTTATGATAGCTAAGTCTATGCAAAATATGCGTGTTCATGCAGCTCCTCCAGCTCCACACTGTAAAACACACACACAAATCACACAAGATAATAAAATCACACTAGATATAGTTAGTGTTTAGTATTGTACCTACGGGACCCCATACATCCCTGTATTTTTATTATTATTATTTTTCTTTTTTTTCTTTAATTGTATAATAAGTATAGTTTTTAAGTATTTTATTTGTAATTATATTATTATGAAAAAATGACTTTCTGCCAAGTTTCTTGCGGCGCATTCTTCTTGGCAATGATGGTCTTTCCGAAAGCGCTGGTAGTATAAAAAATGACGTGTAAAAGTGCCCATTGCGGCCTATTTACTGAATAAATCATTTGAATTTTGAACAAACCCATCTATCACCACCACCGCACTACACTGACGCGTTTCGAACTCAACCAGAGCTCATCTTCAGAGCAACACAACCGTACACCATGCTACCATCTGTCTAACATCTGGTAGCATGGTGTTCGGGAGGCATTGCATGAACACGCATATGCATAAACTTAAGGTCGCGGATGAGCAAAGAAATTCTTTTAGTTCATTGATATGGACCTCCGCAAAGTAACGCCTGATTGAATAAATTATTTAGATACTTAATAGTTATAACCATAGAATTGATAAGAGAAATAGAAATTTTATTGGGTGTCAGCGTCATCATCATCATACCACCAATAGGACGTCCACTGTTGGACATGGGAGCCCTATTTATAGTCTTCTACTTATAGTTGCTTCGGTTATCAGGTGTATTGCGTTTTAATATCAATGCGCTAACATCTTGTTTTTGTGACTTTGCATAAAAACAATACTCTCCAGTAAAATGTAAAATAGCTACTTTATGCACAACAATCTTTGCAATAGTTAACCTAATGTATAAGCGATTAACTTCAATACATAATGAGCTAGGATTATAAATAGATATATACTTAGCTAGAGCTTTGCCTCAAAACTATTATTGATTGATCATTGGATCTCTTTGATTTGGAATTTGTTCGTGACAACATGGAAAAAATTAATATATAAAAAAATATAACAGAAAATTGAACAGTAAATGTATAGCTACTTTATGCGTAGTCGGTTCAACTTTTTGTTATAAAAAATTTATTTCACGCTTTTTAGTGTAAATAATCTAAGATACAATAGTTTAATTTCAACTGTTCGTCACCTTTTACGAAAGATTGCTTTTTCCGATGCAGAGACGTTCATTATTGAGGGGTCCTGTTGCTTCACCTCACCACCCGTTTTAGCATTATGCATTACGAGGACCATAAATTGCTTAGCAACTGTGTTAAAGTAACTAAAATTCAACCCGTGAAATACTATGTTTTGAGTAGTAACTCCGATGGTCAACTGTGGTCTTCATCATCAGTTCCACTTCACCAAATGATGATTTTCAAGAGCAAATGCACGAATTATTACTAAATATTTCCAATTTACTATAGGTGTCCCTACAATATTTGAAGAGTTCCCTAGATTTCCTTAAGATCCAATCATCAGATCCTGATTTGGTGCTTATGGGACCTAGGTAATGGAAGTAATTCCTAGACGAACCCAAAAAAAAATTTCAAATCGGTTCATAAATGACGGAGTTCTGAGGTAACAAACATTAAAAAAACATACAACCGAATGGATAACCTCCTACTTTTTTGAAGTCGGTTAAAAATGTGCATGTCACGAAATTATCCCAAGTCAGGAAAATGCTGGGTTTGCAAACAGCGCTGATCTTCCTCTCCTGAATCTCTCTAGTGACAATTCTCGTATAACTATTTATTCCGCTTCCATTCCAATATTAATCGAAATATTAAAAAGCCACCGTCCGGATGTGCGTAGTAGCACCCTACCGTTCCGCGGCGTGGCCCGGTCACGACCCGCGAGGGTGCAATCACGACTTCCCACGACATTGTCTCACGGTTCGCGACATGTCAGTCATTCCAATGATTGCTGGACTTTCTAATCATACGTGTGCGAGAAATTGGTGAAACTAAGGGGTCGGTTTTATCATGGTTCATTTTAAAAAACAGACCAATTTTGAAAATTAAGATGCCTAGACTATAGGCACGCAAAATGCGTAAAATATGGTCCAGCGCGAGTCGGGCTCACAGTCCAAGGGCTCCGCGCAAATTTGTAGGTAGGCGTGCAAAATTTACGCTATAGATAAACCACCGCTGTATTATACCTACGTGGCTCGTAGGTACCTACCTGGGCTACCGAGATTTGCTTAGAATTCTCTAAACGTCACTTATTTAAAAACACGCGTTTCCTTATAGGTAAATACGATCAAGCTTCTATTCTCTATTGTTCGCCCCGAAAACCCCCACATAGCAAATTTCATCGAAATCGTTTATCTTTTATAAATATACTAGAATTGCTCGTAAAAGTACCTATTAGATTGGTCTTCGATCAGTTCATATTGGCATTAACAGATGGTATCAACTACAACCAAAAAAGATGCTGCATGTAAGTAAGTGCCGATTCGCGTATCCAAGTCGTCTGTCACACAGCGAGACATCCGGCGTCACATTGTAATGTTTTTAGCTCGCAATTTAACTTCCCTCCCAGGCAGTGGGACAGAGTAAACAGCGGTACAAACTAAAGTTGTCACGTAATTCGTTCGTCAAACATTCGTGTTTGCACTTGAGATTGACACCGAGCCGCCCCCGGCGGCGGCCGGTCCCTTTGTTTTTATCTCGCTGTCAATATTTGGTCTCATTTGTCAATAAGTCGTTTTCAAATGGCGATTCGTCGTCGATACGCGCGGCGGGAAGTGGGTGGCACTGTCTTTACTTGTACGGGTCTTAAAAAGCGTATGTGTATACAGATTCCTATGCACATAGGACTTTTTAGACTGTCAAGTATTTTTGAGCGCGTAATATATTTAGGTAACGTTTGACACATTCGCCCTCTGATTTGTGAATAGATACGAAACTTAAGTCTTCGGGAACGTAGGTATATTCTTAGATATGAAAATGTCGTTTGAATTTGAATAAAATGTTTAGTAAGTTCAAGCAAGATTATAGATACAGAGTATTTGAGTTCGAAGCAAATACTAAACGTCAAATGTTGAATTATATTTTTTCGATCTTCAGTTCAAACCTCGGAAGGTATAAATACATAGGTACATACCTACTACCTATTAGAAATATACCTAATATTATTTTGAAAAAAGAGATCATATCTAGGTATGTATGTACATACATACTTTACACTGTACAAGTTGGTTTCGGTATCGTTGATGATAACATGCTCCACCTAAGGTATACTCAGAAAAGTAGATAAATCAAGGATATCGTTTGTCTATTCTACGACACGCCACCTTTTTGTAGTGCAGACACATGTAACACCCTAAGTAATAAATAAATCGCGATGCTTTATTTATTATTCCGTATAAGACTTGAAGTAAATAGGTAGGCATTTTACCTCTGAGCGCTTTCCTCGCCCAAAGAACTTGCAACAAACTAATTAACATCATGAAACAGTCTATCGTCTTCGCTTGCTTCTCAGAAAATATCGAATAGCCTTGTCCAGAAGTCCGAAGCACTCGCAGCAAAAAACTTAAACGGAATTTTTACTTTTAACTTCAGTTTAGTGCGCATGACCTTCTCGGAAGCGTTAGCTGCATAACGGGACTTGCCTTCCCTCAGGTAGACTCGACTATGACAAAACCCATTTCACTGTTTGTAATTGTTTTATGTTGAGTATAGTTGCCCCGTCATTTGTTTCAAGTTTTACTTTTTTCTATCAACCAACCAGGGCCCAATTGCATAACAAATTAGTTACAAGTAAATAATATTAGTGAATTTCAATACAAAATCGCTAATACTATTAGCTTGTAATTTGTTATGCAATTGGGCCCAGCTTGATTTTCTTAGCGGACAGTACTATTAATATTATTGTTGCCGATCCATTATCGATAGTGTTTCGATAGACTATCGATAGTTTGAGCAAGAGCGATAGTATTAGATTGTTACGATATCGATATTTTTGATGTCTAATAATGCAAAACTATCGATAGTATTGAACAGAAAATTACGAAATACTATCGATACTATCGATAGTGTTGAACAATTGTTACCGTTATTTCAATAGTATCGGTTGCATCTACACGGCGAGGTTGGCAGAACAGAAGTTGCAGCAACTGAATCTTCTAAGTCTTAAGATTAAGTTGGTTCGGTTTGGTAGATCGTTAAGTAAGTCGAAAGCCTTTACCTACCTTATACGAAACCTTTACATCTTGCAATCTTGTTTATAATCCGATAGTATTTAAATATAGGTCACAATCGATTGTTCAAAATTATCGATTGTATCGATAATATCGACACTATCGATAGTTTTCGTAATTTTCTGTTCAATAATAGTATTGAAAACTATCGATACTATCAATAGCGATAGTATCGATAGTTTTGTATTATAAGTCAACAATAATATCGATACTATCGATCGTATTGCACGAAAAGAGATTTCGATAGTATCGATACCTACTATCGATAGGCCTATCGATAGTACGGCCTTTTTCGATTGCAAACTATTAATTTTTCTGCAACACTAATTAATACCTGCATATAAATAATAATAAATAAGCAATAAGATTTATGAGGCTTCGTATAGCTAAACCATTTTATTTGTATCTTATCGGTTTGACTCATCGCTGTAGGTACCCACTTATCAAGAAAATCACTATGCAGTTTTGTTAAAAGCAATTGAAATGTTTTGATCATAAACAAGCAAGCCTAATATTGTTCAAACTTAGTAAAAAACTTAGTTAAAAAACTGTTAAAAAAGTTACTTGTGCCACGCACGGCCAAAGTATCGCTCAATGCACCTTAGGTATCCTAAATACTTAGGTTATCAAAAAAACCAGGCTCATCCCATGATGTATATACGGCCTCTTCAAATCACAGTTCAGTAGTTTGAGTGTGTAGATAAGATAATGCTTTCTTTGGTCAAACATGAATTGACAATAACTGATTCTACATAGCCCGTCGTTCTGACTCATAGGTCAGTAGCCAAAGTGTCGTAACCCATCAATCGACCAGTTCGACAGCCGTCTACATATCTAATTTCGCTAAAACGATTTTGATTCGAAGCCAAACTCACCTTTAATTTTAGACTTTATAGCGCCTCAACAGTGACTAGTCAAATATGTATTTCGATCGTCAAAATGTCACTTAGCGTGAGTGCAATTTGACTGATTGACTTATTGGCAATCCAAAAAGTATCGGGTATCGAAACCGTTTTGAAATGTATAATCATGAAAATAAAATTTGATTAGAGCATTCAGCTGGGTTCTATTGCGTGGAACATAGTGCAAAAAGCAATCTAATTAATTATGCTGGGCTAGACCGCCGTTTGGTATTGATGAACTGAGGTTCTGTGTCATGTCATGACTAGATTTATTATAATACGAGTATGTACCTACCGTTCGAGTTTATCACATTTACCCTTGTCTCTAGCGTTTTTATTAATGATTAAATTATTTAATTCAATACATCGTGAAAATTTCAGTTTTTTATACGTATTTGTAGAACTTTATGTAGTAGTTGCGAGTACATGAAATAAATCCCAAATTAATTAAGAGCACCTGTCTTATTTTTTACTATTTTGAAATAACTGTTAGTTGTGTTCAGTTGGAACCAGAGGCCGCACTGCCTAACGTTTCTGACGCTCGCGATCGCAATCAAATGACAGATTTCGCATACAAACACTGTCATTTGATTGCGATTGCGAGCGTCAGAAACGTTAGGCAATACAGCCTCTGATTGTCGTTGGTATTGTCATTAAATATTTATATTAAGACAAACAAAATGTGCAAGTTATCGAAGTAAATTATCGATGTAACGTAAAAAATGTTTTACGAAAATAAAACGAGTTTTCCCCTTTATTTCAAACAAAATATTAATATGTTATGCATAAAGGTAAAACATAATGATATACCGCTGCAAAATGTGCCTACAAGCAGTAGACAAAAAAGGGCACAGCTTATGTTTCTAGAAAGTTTTATTGCTTTGGGTCCGGTTATTTGTATTGCGGTAAAGGGTACAGACAGATGGGGTAAAATCATAAAACGATTAAAATAAGCCTGTACTTCCAAAGTCGTAAACGCACCGCCAAAGTGGTATTTGGGAGGCTAACTGTAAACATGTAAAACAAGAGAATCTCTAATGCGGAGGTGCCGATAAAACTGCTGCCTGTACCACATAAGTACCCATGCTAAAAAGGTATACACATAGTAAACTTAATACAAGTAAAATTAGTTATCTTCACATGCAATCAGTGAACACCATAACTCTTATTATCTGGGCATTAGAGTAGTATGTAGATAGATCCCTTTGAGCAGCACAACCGTTCATACAATTATGCTGCTAACTGATAAATATTGCGCATTTAAATGCAGAAATAATGTCAAAAATAATGCTAATATAACTCAGTGTACAACCCTTTCTTTTAGAAAGAGTTCTATGGTAGTGAGGGGGTATTAGATCTAGTTAGACGTTACTCTAACTACGAGAGTTAGACGACCAATTTAAAATAAACAAGTGAGTCATGTATTTTATCTTAAAAGCGAGTAAAGCAGAAAATATGTAAGTACGTGAGATTTACATTACTCACAGGGCAAAATAACACATTTGTTTTCTCACAGGGCTCAAGCAGGTAAAAAAGTAATGACTAATTAAGTGGAAGTTACGAGAGGTCAATAATAATTCCGAGTATTTTGAGCGCTGATAAGCTTTTACTTGCAAGGGCTATCTTATCTCTGATAACGGGTTTTAGGACTTCAATGGTTGAAAGCTGGGTGGTAAATGGCGGCTGGTAAAAATCATAAATGTAATGAACTAATGAGTACGTCAGATGTGGCAATGCCAACTTTACCTTACCAGATAAACTCTACCTAGGTCTGTCTCGGATCACAGTTTTAGCCAACAAGACGAAATATACTCGTAGGTACTGCATCCTTGTCTGACACGTCATTATTACTATTTCGCTCCTTTTCTGTCTCATGACATAATTTATCTCGTCTCGTTGGCTTTGCTTTAGACACTGGCAAATTTGTCATCCGATGGACAGAGTCATATTGCTTTACTGGGTTTTACCGTTGCCGTTGTAAGGTACCTAAATGTTCGAATGCTTGACACGCTAATGCCCAATAGGTGACACTCTGCGGTTATCTCTATACCTAGAAATAAGATTAAACATACCAACTATTACAGTACGTTTACCTTACAAACAGTAAAAAAATATAAAAAACGGAATATGAGAGGTAGGTATAAGTGGATGAACGATATCAGTTTTCTTATGATAAAATATGTCGTGCTAGAGCAGTGCAATGAGCAGTCAACTATATTGAGACTCAAATTTGGACAGGTAATGAAAGTGCAATTGTCACTGAGACTTTTTTTTTCAATATTGCTGAATATGAACAGCTAAAATGACAGCTTAAATTATGATTAAATATAATATGCATTCTCGTATAACTGGAACGTTTTTCAGACTTTAATTTTAGAGATATATTGTTTGCGATTGCCTTTTTAATTAATGAAACTTTTACCGGATCAAATAAGAGGTAAAAGAGAGTAGTATCAAGGTGAAATACTGTAGTTCATTGATAGCTCCGCACAGTAACGCTTTGAATCAACCAATAATTGCCTTTTTACCGTTCTTATAGTACGGAAAACCAGTGGCGTTTTTTCGGACTGACTGTCGCTATTAGCCTCAGATGGCGTTTACAGCTTACCGGAGAGAGGGCGAGGTGCCAGACGGGCCGCTCAGCGAAAGAACCAGTGGCGTTGGCTAGTTAACCTAAGATCCCGGTACAAAAAAGAAATAAGGCCCCCACATTTATATCCACTAAAATAAAAAATATAGTAACTATATAAGCATGCAGGGCACAATAAAATTGGCCAACGAAACAAAATCGATGAAAACTACAGAATATATCAAATTGGTTAAATTAAGATTACACGAGAAAAAAAGGGTTTTGAATTTAAGATTTGTTAACTATGCTATGCTGGGTCATGATCATCTCTGCTTGCTTATATACATCCCACTGCAGAGCACAGGCCTCCCCTCAGAATAAGAGGGCTTGGGCCGTAGTTCCCACGCGAGCCCAGTGCGGATTGGGAACTTCTTAGCCTCCGATAGATATTCACCTAAAACATTTGTAGCAGTTTATAAATAATACCTTGTTTTATAAGCCGCAAAGTGTGGGACACTGCAGTCATCGAGCAAATTATGTAAGTACCTGCATTTTGTTGTAACAATAACAAGCGGTATTTTACGAGTGATACCTACCATTTAGTAAAATTGTAAACTTATTCTCTATTATTTTTAAATAACAAGTTACAGAAATATTTGACTAATTAAGTCATATTAATAACAAAAACAATATTTGTTTTTACCAGGAACTCAACAAGCACAGCACTAATAACCATTAAATTTTCGGAGAAACTTCAAAAAGATAAGGAGTTCTAAGTGAGATTAGTTATCATATCTAGAAGATAAAAATAGAAGTCGGAAGTTATTTGCCATGAAAGATTAAAGATTATTCAGGAGAAAATGTTAGTTTAACACTAGATATGACAGAATATCTTAATTGATGATGGTGATGATTCCACATACACAAACACACGCACACACACACACACACACACACACACACACACACACACACACACACACACACACACACACACACACACACACACACACACACACACACACACAAGTTATCCATTCATTTGTAACTTAAGAAAGAAATGAAATCCACCTACAATCTCCCCTAGTGTTGCAGGTGTCTTTGGGCGGTGGTGATCTCTTACCATCAGGAGTCTCACTTGCGCGTTTGCCATCCAGTCGAATAAAAAAAACGAAACGTGTCTAAAACTATTATTGTTAGGTACTTCATCACCTAAGTACCTAATTAATACATTTCTCGTCAAAACTACAGCCTTATAGATTTAAAAAAGCGGGCTATTAAAAAAATTTGATACGCCCATAGACCATTTATACGGTCAAGTCGGCCAAACCTAAAACACATATTCTCAAATTAACCACCAAGCACTCAATCAAGATGGGTAGAAACAAAAAAACAATGCCCGCGGCACAGTGGGCCTGCCACACCAGAACATAAATAGGTATCTTCAAATTGGGTAACTTAGGTAACTTCAAATTGGTTAATATTCGTTCAGCAACTTCTGAATTACGAATACGAAATGAAAAATTTAGTAAATATTTAACGCTATGCGAAAATTGCAATACTTTACTCGTAAGTTAGCTGGGAGCGATCCCACTAAGGGATAAGTTTGCCTGTGCAATCAAAATTTTACATATTTAGGTATGTACTTATATGTTACACGTGTTTTTAATTTAGATTTAGATACTTTATTCCTCGATACCTACCAAACAAAAACAAAAAAATATATCCATATCCACAGAATACCGGCGTGAAATAGTATTTACTACCAACTGTGTTTCGTACAGTGAGTAGGAGAGGGCCAACTCCCCTCCCCCCTACCTAACCTTTCCACTTCCACCCCTTTTAGACTGGCAATGCACCCACAGTCCTAATAATGCTGTAGGTGTCCATGGGCGGCGGTGATCACTTACCATCAGGTGACTCTCATGCTTGTTTGTCAGCTATTCGATAAAAAAAATCGTTGACATGCATAAAAAAATGATAATTTTGAAACAAAATTTATTGACAAATACACACCGATCGCCAACATTGATTTACAGAATTCCGATACACATTATATTATTACATTGCGTACAATTTGTACAATTTGGTTTTTCAAAATTTTTAAACTGAATAGGTACCAACAAGATACCACGTACGTAAGTACACAGTAGTTTTACCATTGTTATACCTACCTACTAGGCGTGTTAAGAACGAGCCCTGCACCCTTTACGTATGTATATCCAAAGAAGCCAGGAGCGGAACCACCGTGCAGTAAAAACAAAACACGACCGCGTCATAAATCGCCACGATAGAGTCATTAGCCAGGGGCGGACTCGCTGAATAATTAAAAACAAATAAAGTCGTCACGGATTACTCTATCGGCCGATCTCGCATTTGTTTCAGTTGTTAGTCGCCAGAACTAACGCGCGGTGCCGGAATGAATTTGATTTGTGTTGTTGACATTATTGTTTAATGAGGTTTTTTTAAGGTTTTTACAAGCTTTTATTTAACTTCGCATCGTTTATTTGTTTGCCTCAAATATTGGAAGTTATTTTTTATCCACTTCCAGTTTTCGAATTCATTTTGAAATTTGGTATGCACATGTAGGTTGGTTGACAATGCAACTACGATCACTAAAAATAAAGAAAGAAAAGAAAGATAATTATCTGTCTAGGAACCTAATTGATTCCAGATACATTTTATATTATTTTTATAATATCATAGGTTTTATGTAAAAACAATTCAAATAATAACATATTATGCCCCAAAGTATAAAAAAAGTTCTACCCTTATAAATATGGTACTTATTACAACTTTTACACGTCAGTTACAGATTTCAACTACACATCTCAATAATTTTCTAACCTGAATCGATCAAAATAACCATAGACAACCCCAGCATATTTAACGCAGTTCGATTAATGTCATTACCAGTCTTACACATGTCCAGTCATTACCGGTACCGACTTCGTTACTTATTCATGCTGACTGTGGCCCAACAATGCCCTTGGGGTTGGAATGACATAATAAACAATTTGTCTTGTATAGCTATTGTTCTAAATTGTGACCTAGTTTGTAGTTACAATGTACTTTTAAGAACATTTTTTAACTTTTTTTGATAATGCCGTAGATAAGGTTGATGATTCCATTTTTTTTTACCTTTCATAAAAAAGGAGGAGGATATCAATTCGGTTGTATTTTTTTTTCTGTTACATAAACTAAAAAAAAATTTTTTTACTGGGAGATTTATGATTCATGTAGGTATTGAAGTGTGGACACATTTCTGACTTTTTAATTAAACATATCAATTTTAAGCCCTGTAAGAAAAATCGTGCCAGTTGCATTAGGTAAGTACGTTACGGCGCTAGATTGAACGGTTCCAACTAGTTCGATTAACAGCCTCGCAATGTAATGCAAATATACGATTTTTCTTGAAGTTCATAACTAGGCTTTAGATGCCCGATACATAAAAATTGTAACATTCCATTTTGTATCAATAAAATGACGCTTTACCTCAAGTTTAACCACAAGTATGGCCCCAGTACAAACAAATAAAAGCGGGTTTGCACGAACTTAAAGAATTAGTATTAGCCTAAAATAACAATGTGTTTATTTTTCTGACTGACCTACAAAAAGAAAGAGACCGCAATACTTACGCATGTGAGTGTTTATTCAATCTTAAGATGGTTCTCGAGCGTTGAGACGCCGCGGCGCCTCGCATAGGTCCGTGCGCTCCAATAGATTTGATAATTTCGTTTTGTAACTAGCATCTTTAGTACTCTTAAATTTAGAACAACAATGTAGTTACACATACACGCCGCCATATTTAGCTTATCTTTAAAAATACTTATTCTTTAGTAAGAACTGCTTGCAGGCTTTTGCCTTACCCATACATATTTTCCTATCTATGCCATATGGTGCCGATTTGAGAACATTTTACCGTGTCCTTTAATTTGAATATTTTATATTAATCATGGATAAACTTTATAAGTACCCGTATAAGTACATAGCTTTTACTTGTAGTTTTGGACTGTTAGGTAGGTCTGGTGAGTAGTTACCTACCAAATCTCCCTGAGAGTTTATAAAATACCATAAAAATTCCTGAAAATTGCATTGTGGTCTTCCTTTAAGTTAGTTTGCGTGAAGAACATCCGTGCAAAACTTCTTGCCTACTTAACACAGTGGCTGAGATTTTGGATCTTTACATGCGTAGATCCGGTTTCCGTGGTACCTAATATCAGGGTAAAAAGTATAGGTATGTGTTATTCCAGGGATCCAGCCGGTTGTAGCCCGAGTGAAATCAAATCAAATGAAAATGGACCTGATGGGTAAAGAAGTATCTTTAACGGGTTCGTTAAGTTCTTCTTTTTTGCATCAATCTTGTAACCTAACTCGCAAAGACACAAAATAATAATTCCGCAATAAACGCTTAGTTTAGAGTACGAAAGATCTTTAATTACTCTCCGCCTCCAAATAACTACCAACAGTGCCAAATTAGCACGCTAAAATATTTTCCTATACTTGAACTCATTATCATTTTGTCCGTGTACCACATCCGCTACGAGACAAACTTAATCGCGCAAACAGCGCCATCTGTGTTCCAGCACTCGCCAGCTTCATATCAAATTAATTTATTGAACGGTCCCGGCTAACGGGACTCTGAAGACTCTTCTGCCAGTCACACAATCGACTCACCATCCACAACTAAAATTCTAACCAACCACATACAATACACTCCGATAAAAACTCAAATAAGATCTTATTAAAAGTCTTTTTAGCACGATGGCGTCTGAACTTACGACGTTTGTTTCCGCAGCAGCTGACAGTAAATAAACAGTTGATACCGACTACACATCATTACATCAAAGAGATGTAAAGGCATTGTGACAGGACATTGCACTCTAGACAGCTATGAATAGATGACAGAATCACATGTCTGCGAGGTGTTGGTTTCTTATCGCACAGTGGGTTAGTGGGCGCGAGCGGAGCCGGGTCAAACGGTTAGCAAACAATCACGCGCGGATTCGTCGCGGTTTATATTTAGAGCTAACATCGTGTAATGGTTGTGAAAACTCGCAGTCCTTCCTACGTTTTACGAGTGTGTCGGCGTTCGTTCCACTGAAAATGGCTGCGCAGTTTCGTTTAGGAATTTCCCATTTGTCGGGAAAATAGCTCGTAGAACGCATAGAGGGATATTCCGCGGGATATTATTTATGTGCTTTAATGCGCATATTTGCCGTGGCTACCTGCTCCGCAGCCTCGCCAACTGTTTTGTTTGTGCGACACAACCACGATGCGATGCGACAGAAATACCTCATATAAAAGCTTTCCCATACCATCAATTCATCGCGCAAATGTTTTGTTTCAATTCACCACTATTCTTTGTCGTTTGTCAGAGAATCCATACCTATTAGGCCTCCTAATTGAAACACGTATACGTGCATTAGAGAACTATCGCTATCATTTAACTAAACAACTCGGAAGCAGCCGTAGATCAGCCCAAAAATAATCGTCCATCAATCAAGCGTCCGAATCTGAACAAAAAAACCTTTGTCGGCGGCTCCGCGGTGCAGCGCCGTAATTGGGGGGACGAAAAAACAAAAGTGGAAATTTCTAACGAGACGAAACCCGCAAATCATTCTGTTTAGTGCGAAATTATAACGTTTTAAACGAGGCGTTTAGGTGATTTGTACGTCCGTAATGGATGGGTATTACGTAAGTGGTGCGCCTTGGGACGGAAAAGTGCGCCGCAATCTATTAGCTGAGCAAAAAGTGAGCTTAATTTCACACCTGTTTACCTTTAATTCTATAATGGAGCGAGAGCGATGAGCTTTCGCACGAAAGCAATCGCTTATTTGTATATCATATCGGACTGGGAATTGGTTGTGAGCGCAGAAGCGGGCTCGCTAACGTTCCCTTTTCAAGTTTAAATCATTAACGTGAGTGTAATTCGTTTTAATGATGTTGCAGTGCAGTACGCTTCAACAAGGTTTCGGTGATAGCACTTAATTACGAATCTATTACTGTAATGTCTGTGATGCATGGAGATCCGTTAAGTGCGCTTAAGTATTTTTTTATGTTGTACGGTAAAGTACTTTAATACATGAGCCACCATGGAACCTTTTCAAAGGAAAAAACATTACGATGTTCCTTGTTAATTATTGCAAAGTCACTATGACGTTTACTGTGAAATGTTTCCATGGTGGCTCATGAAGTCCTTGACCGTACCCCCACCTAGATAACTCTCAAAAAATTAGTGCATCCTAAATACAGGCACTGAAAATAAAGATTTGCGAACAGTAACAAAAAATTGTTGCTTGTAACATAACTTGAGTGACTACAAAACTAAAGCCTGCAAGTAGCTAAAAGTTAAGTCATGTCTTACAAAATCAGTTTTGCAATATTAGCATAGGTAATTTTGGTTCCTAATTAGTACATTTTGACTAAACGTTTTTTCAGTAAATCGTCGTCTAATGTTATTTTATTTATTTTATTTTTATTCGACTGGATGGCAAACGAACAAGTGGGTCACCTGATGGTAAGAGATTACCACCGCCCATAGACACCTGCAACACCAGGGGGATTGCAGATGCGTTGCCAACCTAGAGGCCTAAGATGGGATACCTCAAGTGCCAGTAATTTCACCGGCTGTCTTGCTCTCCAAGCTGAAACACAACAATGCAAACACTGCTATTTCACGGCAGGATTAGCGAGCAAGATGGTGGTAGCAATCCGGGCGGACCTTGCACAAGGTCCTACCACCTGCAATATGTGTCACCGAGGCAACAATCTGATTTGGTTTATTTATAACTTGGACCAAATTATAAGCAAATACGAAGTTCTGCAAACGACAACCTGTAACTCGCACAAATACAAGTACCTGCAACCAAACTTCGTTAAGCAAACCAGTTGCGCTACATACAAATGTACCAATGAGGCGTTTTTTTACCCGGCCTCACTTTTTTTAATACTGTTTACATACCAATGTAACCTGTAACCTTTGATTTAATCAGAAACCCGCGAGTCAAGTGTCTAACACTGTAGCAAAGTTTTGGACCATCATCACATGCACGCGTTAGAAGTGGGTAGCACAGAGCTAACCGCCTGGCACATGCCTCAACCTGACCTGGTTCGTTTCACCTGGCCTTAGCTCTAGTACCTAGGGGTGCGGGGGGCTGACGTCACGGCGTGGGTGCAGACACGTCGCCGTCACGCTCCACAAACAGCGAGGTTAGCGCAGCCTTGGCGCAGTCGCCCTACATTGCGCAGCGAACCGGCTTTTTTAACTAAATACTCCAATAGTTATAAACAATTAACCTATCTTCCGGTTGCATCTGTTACAATAGATACCAAGAGCCTATCCGTCGAGGTCAGGACATGCTTATTGCTAAACCAAGGCTCGTCCACTAATAAATCAAATAGAAACATTCAGTTTCTTCGTACTGTCCTCACCCAGTAAAAACTCTATGTTTACCCCTGGTACAAGTCTGAGACGTCCCGTGGCTCGCCACGGCTAATCAGACGGCGCTCGAGACAATGGTGTCATCGTGAAAGGCTCATAAAGCCACGGGCCCCGTGAAACCCTGTCCAAAATATTTACAACGCGTGACAAAAGTGGAGGCTTTGTCTCGGAGGATCGTCTCGCCGATTAGTCGCGGGCAATCCGAGTTCGTTGCATGCGGGCGACTTTTGCCTGTAGATGTGTTACGCTGTATGGTATGTGTTTGAGATTTTTGTTGTTCAACGTGTGAAATACTTATGAATATTGTTGTAAAATCTCATTTTATCAATGCTCTGATACAAACGATCTACACGAGCCTTACACGAGCTCTGTATGGGCTAAGGCTGAAGAGAAAGTTGTAGATAAAGTGCCCCGCTTATGGCCTTTAATTTTTTCCGTACGCATATTTGTACGCCATTTTAATACTAATAAGTTACATGTTTTTTTTGCGTGCTGAAACTAGAAAACAAAAGAACCTCATGATAATATAAGTCCCACGGATTGGTGCTTTTTCTGATTAGAAAAAACAACAAAAACTATAACACACACACAAACATCACGCCTGTATTCCCAATTGGGGTAGGCAGAGCACACGAAATGTTACGCTTCGGAGCCACATTTAGCAATTTTAGGTTTTAAGTTTGACAAAAACGGTACAATAGTGACAGGTTGCAGGCTTGTCGCCTACACGGTATACCTTAACCATATCCTCAGTCGCCTCTTACGACATCCACGGAAGAAATGGAGAGGTGTAATTCTAACCCGACATCACACGGGTCTATATAAACTATAAAAACTATATTAATCCTCAAAAATACAACAGGTAAACGTAATCGTGGTATTAGTTCAAACTATCTCAAAAATAACGAAAGTAAGTCATAGCTGGATGAAAAGAATCGATAGCACGTGCCGCGTAGATGTAATTCTTATGATATCACTGTGAGATCTCGGGCCGCGCGGCCAGTCGGAACCGAAAGGGCATATGTCCCAAGCTCTCCGAAGAGACAGAAGATTTTTCGCTTTTGTGAGGCATCGTGGGTATCCGAAATAGAACAAAAAACCCTTCGGCCTGTCGCCGGGCTGTGAAGAAGCCGATAACTGTGAAAGTTCACACAACAATTTAAAATTTTAACACCACGCCGCCATTCTCCGACTCTCATTAAGTCATGCGGCATGGTTCCTGAC
Organism: Choristoneura fumiferana; assembly: GCF_025370935.1. Classification (NCBI taxonomy): domain Eukaryota; kingdom Metazoa; phylum Arthropoda; class Insecta; order Lepidoptera; family Tortricidae; genus Choristoneura; species Choristoneura fumiferana. Next base: position 7,410,582 of record NC_133474.1, read on the forward strand.
AATACGCTAATCATTTTGTTTACCATTTTTCTCAATTTATACATACATTTTTATTTCCATTCAAAGTGATGGATAAATGCTCAGTTATTTTAAAACTTTTCGAGCTGGGGCTACATTCCAACGAGAAGTTACAGTACAGTCACCGTAGCAATATCTGACACAATAAAGCGTGCATAAATATCTGATAAGACTCTACTTCTAGTGCAGGTAGGACGTGTCAGATATTTTTGCACGTTCCGCTGCGTATTACTACATATTATAAAGTTGAGTGAGAAAAATATGAACTTATCAACGTTTCAAAAATATACAATAATATACATATTACTATAACTCAGACTCTCATTCCATGGGAGAGCAATGTAAGTCCTGGTGCTGGTTTGGATGATGATAATGACAGTTATTCCAACGTAATAAGACCGTGTGACATAGTTGCTAATGTTTAGAATGGATACCTATTTTTCCACTTTACTATACTTAGGTATTAATAGGGAAAAATAGGGAACAAAAAAAACTTAATTAAAGGAAACCTACCAAGGTATTCGATTGCTAGAATGTTGAAGCCTACGCCAGCAGTGTTACGAATGACACGATTTTTAAATAAAAATGAAAATAATCTACCAATGCATCTACGTTGTCTATCCAGTGATGTATTATGTACATACGTTTGTGATAACAGTTGGGGAAGAAAAGTCCTCTAGTGGCGACAATGAACCGGAACACGAAGCGTTGGCAGACTTCCCACCAGTAGGACTGACGACATCGTGAGAGTTGCAGGAAACCGGTGGATACAAGTGGCGAGTTGTCGTTCATTGCGGGGTTCTAAGGGGGAGGCCTTTGTTCAGTAGTGGACGTCTTCCGGCTGATGATGATGATGACGTTTTTGTAAATCTATAGGTATCCGAAAAATAAGTTACGAAGTAAATGAAGCAGAAATCATTCCCAAAATTAGATATTCCTCGAAACTGTAATAACGATGGACGTGCTCGCCTTATGCTTTGTACACTGCTCGACCTTAGCAGCTATTGGATATAACTTTGATAAGTTTCTTGATGTTAAAAGATTCTGTATACGAAATGGCATTTTTTTTTTCGAATTTATCTTGTTTTTTTTTAGTCACGGTCGCTGTCATCGAAATCTATGAGAAGGACGCACAACTATCTAAATATGTAAAAAACTCTCTAAAGGGATTCTCCTTTAGAGAGTTCTATGCGGACTGCACTGCACTGGTTTAAAATAAGTCCTGCGTTGAATAATTAATTCGTTTTCATAAATGAAGTACCTAAATCAATTTAAATACTGATCGGTATTACACGTTTCTGGAACGAATTATTGTGCAAACTCCATTAAACCAAAGTCTCATGACCCTTCCTGCTGCCTTGCTTGGCTACACTCGTAATTACTCGCTCATTCACATTTAACATTTTTATCAAAAATTTCAATTCCACAGTGATTCAACGTCCAAAGATTTACCAGTGACAATAAATTCTTCTCGTACAGTCGAGGAAAAAAACGACCTCCATCTCGAATGTCATTTGCACGGCGTGCCGTTGAAAAAGCAATTATTTCAATATCTGGCCTGCGCGGCACCCAGCGGTCCACAAAAAGTGGTCCGAGCACGCGCTCGTGACTCGAGCGGTAAGAAAGTTGCGGTCGGCGCACGCGGCTCCCCGACGTTAAGAGACACGGGCTAGCTGAGCTGCTGGCTTCATAGATCTACCGTCTTACGGAAAAAAGAAGCATCTGACGTTTTTCTTTTCGAAATTAAGTTACATGCATATTAGGAATCAGATAAAAAAGCGCATCTGAATATATCCAAGTTTTGAGAAGAAATGTCAGATGTGTTTCCGTATTATGGCAGAGAAGAACACGTAAAGGCCCTTCTAGGTGATGCAAAAAATATCGTCCATGGTGCGGTATGATTATAAAGATCGATCACTGGTAAATTTCCAATCCTAAAGGATAAACACGGTCAAAAAGCCGCGCTTAGTACTAGGACTAAGTCTCACTTGGTCGGCATAATCATCCCACGTCGAGTATTCCTCAACTGAGTAGAAAAAAGTAACGACTTGAGTAGATTCTACTCAAGTCGGTTTTTTTCACATATATAAGTCAAGCAGTAATGTATTTTTTTTCAAACCTGCATCAACTATCACTGACTGGATTTCTAAATCAAACATTATTTTCACTCTACCTGACTTTTACAATAGTAAAAATCTTAATTCAGTAGTTTTATCTTAAGCTGCATTATAGTTGAGTGCAGTGTAAGCAAACAAGCTAGTCAGTCTATCGAGACACCCATTGCTCGATCATACCTATAGATTCGATTTATAGGCAGGTTCCATGTCCCTTCACATCGAACAAAGTAAAAATTAAGTGTTATTCCCATTTAAGACCTTCAGGGGGTAAAATCAAAGTCACCATTAATGTGGATCTCTTGAATATAATCAAATGAATATTAAAAATTTCGAACATTCCTTTTCAAGTGCAACGTTAGTCTATGCTGACTGAGATTGCTTTACAGCAGAGCTTAAAATTGTAGCATTTTGATCTGACAGGTGTTCAGCTTAAATAGTTATTTGTGTCACAAGGGAGCAAAATGGTGTATTTACGGCGAGGGCGTACATTGAATCCAGAATGTAGCGAAGGATTCTACAATAGAATCGTGAGCGTAGCGAGGGATTCTAAAGTAAAATCCTGAGCGTAATGAGGGATTCAAGTGTTAACGCCCAAGATGAAAATAATTTTGCTCCCGAGTGGCTCATACAACTTTTCACACCGAGCTTTAAGAAACTTGAAAAAGAAAAATCTAAATATTTTAAAGAACAACCAGCATAGAAAATGGCGTGGCTTTACAATTTTATCAACTTGAAAAAAATGGCATTTGCATTAAAACGCTTAGAAAAGCCTTGAACAGAAAAGTGGCACTTTGCTCCCTCTCGTAAAAAATATTTCCGCTCGATAACTTTGATTTATAAAACAAAACATTTTCAAGTACCAAATTGTGTTTTCTTGTATTTTTCCCAAATAAAAGATAATATAATCATGCTTAAAATAAGTAAGCACAAAATAATACAAGATCAGAACACAACAGATACTTATTGTAACAGCTTCCCTGGATTGCTACTTTGTAACTTTATTACACCGTAATCAGCAAACTCTCAACCAATAATGCCGTGTCATCTCATTTGTCACTACGCCTTTCCAGCACGGTTTAAATAAACAAGAAAATTGCATTAAATTATTTCCGTCGGGCAATTACGTTTTTATCAGAGAGGCTGCAAGGCGCGCTGAGCCATTGAACACGTCCGATGATAACGCAAAGTAATAAGCTTAAAACCACAAACCTTGGGTTTATTGGCGCGACCTTAACCCATATCTTTCAGAATTGCTTCCGGATATTTTACTACGAGTAGTATATGAAGGTTTGAGAAGATTTGCGGAGCTCTAGATCTATGCACAACATCCTTTTTTACATTGCTCCTTTGCTGCTGCCACAGCGTAAAGACCACAGTACATAGAGCATCACAGTGTGATAGTCTACTGGAAATGAAAAAAAAACATCAGTTTTTTTTTCTACATTATTTCGAAATAAGATATTGTTTACTTAATTTGCCTTAGCTGCCACAGCGGTAGAGACCACAGAGCACAAAGATATATAGAGGTGCGGTAGCCTCGGAGTAAGCTTAAAACTACGACAATTTCTACAACATACTTACAACATACTTATTAGACGACCAGATGGCCTAGTGGTTAGAGAACCTGACTTGAAGCTTGAGGTCCCGGGTTCGATTCCCGTGTCGGAGCAGATATTTTTATGAAAAATACGAATGTTTGTTCTCGGGTCTTGGGTGTTTAATATGTATTTAAGTATGTATCTATCTATATAATTATATTTATCCGTTGCTTAGTACCCATAACACAAGCTTTGCTAAGCTTACTTTGGGACTAGGTCAATTGGTGTGAATTGTCCCGTGATATTTATTTATTTATACTTGAAATGAAATATTGTGTATTTAATCTGATTTATAACTACCGCAAATCAAAAAGTACTTAGTGCAAGTGACTGCAACTCTAATGCCTAACACTCATTTCTACTGAAGATCTGCGCTATCAATCGCAACAGGGAAGGCAACAATTATGTATTCAACTTAAAAAAAAAGTATTGAAATATGTATTTTATGTTAAAGCAATATACTTCCAATTTTTAAGCAGATGACAACGGCAACTGTGCCAGACACCAAACATAAGGTTCTCCGAGACGCCGCCAAGTCACATTGATGTCCTAATTATCTTTTGCTTTCAGCCTTGGCCAAGTAGTATCATCACACAAATATGTTTCAACTTTAGTGTGCTTTCTCCAGGAGTACGCTCTTTTATTGTTACCTAGGTATATGCATTCCCAAAAACGATGTCACTTCAAGTTTTTTTTTTCAGGAGTTATATTCTCCTATAAAGCCGTAATGGCCCTATCGTACCGACTCAATGGCAATCTCTGAAATCCTCCAAATGCAAGACTCTCACATGGCAAAGCATGCCATTTTGCCAACAGTGTTGGTAACGGTATCTGCAAGTGTGTCGGCCGCCAATCACTGTAAAATGTCGTCAACCCGTGAGTTACGTACGTGCTTTAGAAAGTACGGCGCCTGACCACGCTATTGTATGTAACAAGAGCACACCATCATTAGAGTTACGACTGGCCGCAAGGAATTCCTTGTTGGAAATTAGAATATTGATTGTTTTTGACAATTTCGATAAAGCTTGCCAGTGTCAGTAGATGACAAAAGTTGTCTTTGTGTTGTTTTTGTGTCGTGACGTGAAGAACGTCATTTTATCGATGTCTTTATGCAATAATCTTATGTGAATATGTACTATACCTAGTGCTATCCACGAAGACGCGTGATTTTGTCAAAATTACACATTAATGACATTGTAATAAGAACCACGGCACGCGTCATCGTGAATGATTCTACCTATATATACCGTGTGAACGCGGAAGTTAGTTTATGTTACTTACCTACTAAAAAAATATAACATCTTAAAGATATAAATTATGAGCAAACATAGCACTAGAGGAGGCATTTTGCGGGCACGTCAGTTGGTAACGTTTACAAAAAAAAACAATTAATTTTCGAGTTGTCAGAAGAAAGTATTGATACTTAGTATTTTTACTACTTACTATTAAATAGCTGTACTGTACCAAAGCCAATTTATTTTAAATAAAATTTATATAAATATTTTATACATTACCTAGGCACATTGTGGGAATATATCATTAATATTTTTTCTAAACTTTTGGCAGTCAATTTTTTACGCTCTATTTAGGCAAATTAAGATTGGTTTAATTTTGATATTACATTATTTCGACATAACGGGTTAAAATACTAGGTAATTTATAAATACTTAGTACGGATACTCGTATAATAAAATGTATTAACGTAAACGTTACCAACTGACGTGCCCGCTAAATGCCTCTTGTAGGTAGTGCCATGTTTAATTATGAGCTCTTTTTGGAGAAATGTTAATTCTATTCTATGAAATGGAGTAGGTACAGGTAGATAGAACGCGTCATAAATCGTACCTTCGCTTTAACAATTATTTAGGGTTGTATTTAATGGAACTCAGGAATATTACCAACGCTATTGTATTTTCCATTACTTCATTACCTATAAGTCAATATCGTCCTACACTAAGCACTATGTTGCTAATGTATGCAACTCGTTGACGCTTAATTCACGCGCGTTCAAAGACTGATGTAGCGGTGACATCTTGCGCCATGCATCATAATCAGGAGATATTTGAGGGTAGCTTTTCACTACCTACCTACTAAATTTGACCTGTATGCATATTCTGTCGATGCGATAGCGATTATCTAAATGCCTAAGAGTGAGTGGTACAGAGGTCGGCCGTTGATGCTTAGATTCAGTCTTTCGTATGTAATATACAGGCCTCCTCCCAGAATGAGAGGGCTATTATTATTAGTTACTGAGAAACAAACTAAAAAACATAAAATGAAATCGTCTACGACCAGTAACCACGTCTAATCTTGATCTCTGCGTATTTACGAAAACATTATTTTTTTACAACTTTTCCTAACTTTACTTTTTCGGTTTTCCACGTGAACTTGACGACAAAACAACGAAGTCCTACCAGGCTCTGACTCAAAGGATATACAATTCAACAAAAACTGTATATGGTCTGTTTAGCAATAATAGGACAATGTCGCTCTGCCAACTTCATAAGAGCTTTAGAGCAAGTTTTCATGTTGTCCGAATTGTCCTGTTGTTGATAAATTTCGAGAAAGTTCTAATCACGTGTTGAATGTCAAGTGGAAAAACCAATCGTTAATAGCTGTAACCTACAAAAAAGTTTCAAAGTCAGTCTTTTTTTTAAAACCGAGGATCAATTTAAAACGTCACTCAAGTAAATCATTCAATCAAAAAAAGCATACAGTCGAGCATAGAACCTCTTCCTTTTTTGAAGTCGGTTAAAAAGTGGTACAAATTTATGTAAGTATTGCTATAAAACTTCAAATTAAAGCAAATTTTCGACTAATTAACGCTATCGATTATTATTAATTCAATTTGATACGCATTGGGTTACGTTAGCTTAGGTTTATTTTGTAAAAAAATCCTGGAATATTTATCAAATACTGTTACATCTATCATTACACACCTTTGGAAAACTAATTTTGTTAAAAAAAATATTGATTCATGTTATTAATACGAGTACAATTTTTTTAACAAAATGTTAAACATAAAAATTACAATTTAAATAGTAGGTATAATACAGTTACTCACTTATGACCTAACATCACACACCCAATTCCATATCCTTATAGGTAGGTACTTTATTATGCAACTGGGCCCAGATACAATTCGCTGCTAGGTACTAGGACGGAAGTTACAAAAGGTTACAATGCTAAGTTACACCAAAATGACATTGCATTATTACAACGCGACGTATCGTTAAAGGCACACTAGGTTAATACTCACAATAAATTCCCCGTGAAGTTAACATGCGCTGTCACAGGGAAGAGAAAACGTCAGGGAGACGTCGAACGCGCGTAAAATATGATAAATGTTACTTGGAGCCTTATGGCTCGATGCCGTGCCAATAAACACGGATCAGGCTAGAACTGGAAGCGGCTACAGTGAGGGATAGGATATGTGCTAGTAGCTGCAATGGAATCATATGTAAACTATGTAGCATGATTCAGTAACGGTGAAAATAAATAATATTACTTCTGTGCGTAAGATCTTACTACACATTACTTCCTGGGTCATTTGCTGGAAATATGCACCTTTCAATTCAAGTATCCCAAAGTTTTATATAAAAAAATGTTTCTCAGGTGCGTTACATTCATAGGAATAAAAAAATCATTCACACAAAAATGTAACGAACTGAGATGGAAAATTTGGGACATATTTTTTCTTGTATGAGGTTCGAATGTAGAAACGATTCTGAGTATATAAAAAATACAATAATATAATATTGGTACAATAAGCCTAAAAACCATTTTCTGAAAAAAACCGACTGTCGCATATTTTCTGCAAATAACCCTTCTACAACCTACCTACCTTACCAACCTACCTTACCAACCTACCTTACTTCTTAAAATAAAAGCGCTTCCTACCAACCATTTCATTGGGGTTGTTCTTCGAATTTAAGCACACTGAAAAATAGCATTGAAATTCGTACATTTTGTCAGACCTATGATGCTATAGGTAGACAAAACATACACAAACGAAGGTGAAATTTTCCGAATAATCTAGAGGAAAACAGTTCTACTTATATACATCTCAATTAAAGATTATTTACTTAATAAATAAATAAAAATAAATATCATGGGACACTTGACACCAATTGACTTAGTCCCAAACTAAGCAAAGCTTGTACTATGGATACTAGGCAACGCATAAACATACTTATATAGATAAATATACATATTAAACATCCAAGATCAGAGAACAAACATACGTATTATTCATACAAATATGTGGCCCGGCCGGGAATCGAACCCGGGACCTCAAGCTTTGTAGTCAGGTTCTCTAACCACTTGGCCACCTGGTCGTCAACGAACAACGAACAACATATTTTACTAAAACATTAATATTGTAATTATAGATTTAAGTATAAATAAATAATAATAATATTTAAAAATATTTTTTCCTACCAGTCCACTTTGAAAATAACGCACTGATACGAATAAGCTTCTGTTATATATAATGCACTTTTTGTTGGGTAGGTAATATCTCAAAAACGGCTGAACTGATTTTGATAAATCATGTCTACGAACTATTGCTAGAAAACCTACTTTTAAAAAAACCGCATTCAAATCGGTTAACCCGTTTAAGAGCTACGGTGCCACAGACAGACGTAGCGGTCAAATTTATAATACCCCTCTTTTAGCGTCGGGGGTTAAAAAATAGTAGATTGTATAACAAGAGCATAAAACAGGCCATTTTACCCGAAACGTCCACTCTCAGTACAGCGAGGGTGGATAGACACGTCGAGGCGAAAATGAAATAAAATCTCGGGTTTTACACTGCTTTAAATTAAATAGCAACAGTAGAGCCAATTGTTCACTTTTTATGTATCTTTTATTTTTCATACATTATTTTATTTATTTTTTAATACTTCCTTTATGTTATGATTAAACCGACTGGAGTTTTAAATTACATTAAATTATTTCTTTTTAAAGATTAATAATTATTATTTAAACACATCATAATTAATAAATACATCAAAATTAAAAAAACACATCATAAATTATCACATTTATTTTTTTAATTATATTTTTACTTTTATTGATTTATTTTGATCGATTTTATTGATTTTAGGTTTTATATAAATTAAAAATATGTACAAACTTTTTGTTTGTGGATGTTGATACTGTTTACCTTGGTCTTAGACGAAGATTTTACTTTATGTACTAGAGCATAAAAAGTAATTTTATGTCGCCTAGATCCAGCATAAACACGAACTTTACGAGCATGAGAAGTGAAAAATATATTTAATACCTGTTTTTTTGCTGATTGTTCTATTTGTTGATTGCTCTTGCATTGTCATCCAATTTACATTATGTTTACCAAATTTGAAGTCAATCCGACTACTGGAAGTGGGTCAAAATGAACTTGCAATGTTTGACTCAAAAAGAGCAACAACAAATAGGGAAAATTAAATAATGCTTGTAAAAATGGCGTGCATGCTGCCTTCCAAATTTTACCAGCTTCAATGTATGTCCAATCTAGCTACTTTAGGGCGTCGTGCGTGCCAATCAGCCGCGCGCCCAATGCAGGTCTGACAGCGAGGTTAGAGCTTGCCGATTCCTTAATTGCCAAGACGTTTTGGTGTCACATTCCACAGCCCGCTACTTGAGCGTTAGTAGCCCGTGTAAACGCCACTTTGCTTAGAAATATCAATTCGAATTGGAATAGAGCGCCTTTTTGGATCGGTCCGATGTGAGAGTTTGGATAAAGTGTGTCGTCGGGTACGTAGGTAGGTAGGTAGGTTTTGTATTGTAGTACTGAATTGGAGCTAATATAGTGAATGACGATAATACGTAGTCGAAAATACAAACTGAGACATGGATGCACAGAAAAACCAGAAAAAGAGACCAGCGCTGGGAATCGAACCCAGGTCCTCAACAATCCGTGCTGCGTGCTATAACCCCTACACCACCGCTGGACAGGAATCTAGACACGAATTTTTCTCATCGAGAGACGTCACACTTTCGGAACCAACCGCTCACCCAGACAAGAGATGTCGCTACTAAGCAATCAAATTATGATTGATTTTTTGGAGTCCTTTGGTTTGGCTTTTCTATTGGTTATAGCACGCAGTACGGATTGCTGAGGACCTGGGTTCGATTCCCAGTGCTGGTCTCTTTTTCTGGTTTTTCTGTGCATCTATGTCTCAGTTTGTATTTTCGATATGGCTTCACGGGATACCCGTAAAAGTAACAAATTTGGAGTTGAAATAAAAAATACAAAAAGACTTCAAAAAATCAATCATAATGATAATACCTACGTAGTGTTTTTTTTTTCATTCAGAAAAAACACATTAACATAGTTACAGTCTCTTGGTCTCGAAAATGTTATAAAAGAATTAAGCTTTCTAAGTCGGGATTATCTGTATATACTTGTTGACCACGAACCGGAAGGCAATGCGTTGGCAGGTCTCCCTCTAGGTGAACTGATGACATCGTGAGAGTTACTGGCAGCCGGTGGATGCAAGTGGCGTATTGTTGTTCAGTGTGTCGTTCAAAGGGGAAGACCTTTGTTCAACAGTGGACTTTTTCCAGGTGCTGATGATGTCTCGTTGATATTAATAGGTAATTAACAGTAAAACCAACTCGAGCTAATGGGTAGTGGGCTCATGAAGGCCAAGTTTTTGCGAAAATATTTGAGCCAATCTATGACAGCGAACACCGTAAGAAGTAGGTGTACATTTGCTTGGCTGAATTTCAAAGGTGATGAAGTTGAGATCATGAATAAAACAATGTACGCAGAACGCGTGTCCGTAACTGATTTCTCCGCTACGGCTACGCTTGCTTACGTATTAATGGAAAGTGTGCCTTAAGCCTGTTTATGTCAGCTAAGGTTCTCTTCAAGAGCCTATTGTGCCTAACGAAACATGCAAATTCTAATTTTACCGTTTTGTTTTGATACAGATATAAATAATTAAACATTTTAATAAAGGCGGATGTTAGAATCCAATCCGACATGAATGGTCTGTTACCTAAATCAAATTCCTAACCGTTTCATTGGACGTCTGTTAGCGCGGGCCGCGTCTAAATATTTATTTTCGAAACGAGCCGTACTAAAAAGGGTTCACGAATAAATTACGTCAAAAATCTATAACTGCGTTCAAAACTAAATTATTTGGAAAAGGATGGCTCATTCACACATTAGTGACGCTACTCGCCGCGGTCCGAGGTAATTATTAAAAAGTTACCGGGTTCTGATTCCGGTCTTTTTTATTTTTTAATCTTTTTGGTTTGTTGTTATTTTAAATTTGGAGTGTCGTGAGCGTTAAGTAGTATTTATGCGGTCCCCAGCGGCGCGGAGGCGGTTGGGACGCGAATCAAAGTTATACGACTACAGGCCGCGGGGTGGAAGTAGTAAGTCATGTTTGAGACGATTTAAGTAAGAAGAGTAAGTAATTGGCGTATTTCGTTCTTCATTGTCGTAAATACAATAATATTGGTTTAAGGTACTTGTAAAATATTGGCGTAGATGAGCGAGCACTATAAGTATCTTTTTATTTTTTTACACAAATCTAGTCTACAACATAGATATTTTATAGAAGTATTCATATCTCCAACCAACTGTTTTAACCCGCGGTGCGCCCTGTGGTCACAGATGCGATAATGTATTTTTTTTTACCGTAATCGAGTATAATCATTCCAATGAAGACGAAGTGGTCCACTGATTAATAACACATTCTTACATAGTCACATTTTAAATTATTAGTTCGGTATCAGCAAAATTTGTTTTTGTAAATTTAATTTAATTTACCTATACACTTCTCCCCGCGCCGCTCCGGAATAAATTCTCAGTGGACACTCGGGAGCGGATCGCCAAAGCTAATTCTGTTGTGATTAATGCTCCGCGCGCATTTCCACCACTAGCCAAGTAACACCAACTTATCCCACCCGTTCAACACCCAACAATACACAACTGTAACCTTTACACCGCTGACTTAAACTACATAAGGACATTCAGTGGATTTTGTCACCAGCAAACCAATATTCGGTGAACGTGTGTACTTAAAAGTAACTCGCTCGCTACTGGCTTCGCGTTTCACACGCAACAACTAACGATTAAATAAGGTATAAGGGACCTGTTATATAAATTAAAACAGTGTAAGAATTATTTATGACATTTCTTAACTGAAGAACAATAAATTTTATTTTTTACTCATTCGTGATCCTGCTACGCGCTGAGCACTGAGTTCTTAACTTAATTATCATTGAGATTAATAGCTCGCAAAAAATATGCAAGGAGTAAAAAAGGGGTTTATTACTTTGGTGTGTTTTTGAAGGTCTGCATTCTATATGGCTTTTTTCATTAGCTTGCAAGGATACCTAAGAATATTTTTTATTAGCGCTGCCAACTATGCGGATGTGTCCTAGTTCCAGACTTAGTTGATGTAGACCTCCGCGATGTAACGCCTGAAACAATTAAAGGTTTGAATGTTACAAGTATGGGCTATGGGGTGGCTTCCTATTTCGGGCCCAATAATAAACATCAGTCAGTAGGTAGTAGGTATCCGGAACTAAAAGAATTTTTCAATTTCTGTAAACTAACATTTTACAAACAATTTTTAACTAATTAATGGGCCATATATTTCTTCGTGCAAAATAATCTTCAATGTGTTAAAATTGTTTCCGAAGGAAATAAAACAGTAGAATTAGTAGGTTGTTACTACCCCTTTCTACTCGCATCCTTCTCGCTCCCGTGTCCTTCTATTTTATAACATCGTTATAAAATCAATGGGCTTTATAAAACTAATAAAACGCTTCCTCTAACAAACCACTTTACACCTGTAAGGGAAGTGTATTTGCATAAGGAAATTATAGCGTAACCATAATTCTGGGGTAATTCTAGCCCAACGATGGGGCGATAAGGCAGTCCCCGAATACTGGGGTTCCTTAATGAAATTATTAGCCGCTTTTGTTTTATTAATCACTAGCAATTTCGATTGCTAAGTCGTTTTTAGTTGTTACTTATCCGTTGTTGTACATACTAAAGGGAAATATTAACCTTACATTGACATTATTAACATTACACAACTTACTGATACAGTATGTACTCTCTCTTCTCGCTGATACCACTGCTGGTCAAACAAAAAAAACTTAATAAAACCGGCCAACAGCGTGTCGGAACATGAAACTAAATATGTTGTATTTTTTAAAGTATTAACCTTAGCGGTCCCCCGACACCGACAACGCTTAGATAAAAAAATATTACTAGATACTTTATACTAAATTAACTTAGGCTAATTTTGCGGGAAATCAGCATAGTCCCCGCGGGCAACAGCTAGGTAGCGCATAATTATTTTTTACTTTTTAGTTGTCTTTTCAAGCAGCGTTTTTTTTGGGCGTTTTTATTTTTATTTTTGCTGGCGTTTTTTAAGTCGGGGGTTTTTAAATTTAAGTTTTTATTTCATGTTTTTTAAACTTTGATATATATTTTTTTTAACTGTACTAGTTAGTGTGTTGGATATCCTGGCTGCAGCATCAGCTCATCTTGTTGCCACCATTGCATTGTATGTAGAATCAAATACTGATCAAAAGGAATCAAACACGACATATCTGCTATTATTTTTCCAAGAGTATACTAGTGTGCTGGATATCCTGGCTGCAGCATCAGCTCGTCGTGTTGCCACCACTGCATTGTATGTAGAATCAATTACTGATCAAAACGAATCCAAACACGACATATGTGCTATTATTTTTTATAGAGTGTACTAGTGTGCTGGATATCCTGGCTGCAGCATCAGCTCATCGTGTTGCCACCGTTGCATTGTAAGTAGAATCAAATACTGATCAAAAGGAATTAAACACGACATATCTGCTATTATTTTTTCAAGAGTATACCTACTGGTGTGCTGAATATCCTGGCTGCAGCATCAGCTCGTCGTGTTGCCACCACTGCATTGTATGTAGAATCAATTACTGATCAAAACGAATCCAAACACGACATATGTGCTATTATTTTTTATAGAGTGTACTATTGTGCTGGATATCCTGGCTGCAGCATCAGCTCATCCTGTTGCCACCATTGCATTGTTTGTAGAATCAAATACTGATCAAAACGAACCCAAACACGATATATCTGCTATAGTTTTATTAAGAGTGTACCTACTAGTGTTCTGGATATCCTGGCTGCAGCATCAGGCCGAGAATTCCATAATCTTGCATAGCTATATAGCATACATGGGTGTTTCAAATTTTAGGTCCCAAATATGTTTGAAAGTAAAGTAAATATCCATTATGCGTCTAAGATTCCTACCGCAGCGAACAAAAGATCTGATGATCTTGAAACGGCTGAACCGATTTTGATAAATCATGTCTAAGATCCATCGCTAGAAAACTAGCTTTCAATTAAAAAAAACCGCATTCAAATCGGTCCACCCGTTTAAGAGCTACGGTGCCACAGACAGACACACAGACAGACACACACACATAGCGGTCAAACTTATAACACCCCTCTTTTTCGTCGGGGGCTAAAAATGGTTGTAGTCCGAAGATCAAACTCTAATGCACGAAAATACTTCAATTTTTTAAACTTATTTATTTATCCCCAGTTACGCTAATGACACTATTCGGGCATTAATAACGACCCTAAGCGACGGGGCTGAAATATTTAAACAGAGCCGAGAGATACATGGCACGATATCATTGCCGAGGTGATTATTACGCAATCGATCATCCATCGATACATATCAGTCGCATTTATCTGCCTAATCGAATAGAAAACGAACATTTATCATAAAGCGCCCTTCGTTCCCGGTCCGTTTTCTGGTAATTTCATATAAATTACTTAAAATCAAAAGGGAAATTAGAGGCGACGGCTAATGCTTGATTCGCATGTCGGCCGTCGCCTTCGTCTAACGTTACGTTTTATTTTATTTCCCATTTTTCCCCATTTGTGGGCGTTGCGCGTTTAGCTGCAGCACGTCATCGCCTTCCCGGACCAAGCGTTTTAAATACTGATTACACAATTGGATTTAATCATGATGGTTATCAATCGCAACCCAAATTGACGTAGCTCTGGGCTAGATAGACAGAAAGAAGAAATAAATCCATTTGCTAGTATAGAAATTACAAAGCTCGACTTAGAAAGCTCTCAGTCTTCGATTTCAGGCATGTAGTAGAGTCTCGTTCATAATTCCTTACTTACTGCCCTTAAGACACATGTACTATAAGCAGTCTGGTCTTCTGTCTTGTTGTTTGTCTTATTATCTGTTAATTTCATGTGTTTTATGTACAACATAAGAGCTATACAATACAATACAACACTATCAGTGATAAAAGATTCACTTCAATTCACATTCAAGGTTCTTAGATAAGTAAGTAGAGCAATATAAGATATTATATGAGAGATACTTAGATATTTGTATGGATTTTGATTTCTTTGAAAGTTTATATTAGTCACTTTTTTGACTCCTCAACCCTCTTGAAAATGGACCAATTATGTTTGTTTACTGACAAAATATTCGCGAAGGATTCATGTGAGTACGTTTATTGAGGCCTATAGTATTGACAAAGTATTTATGTACGAGTATGTATGTTATAGTAATCTAATACTTTATTTTATATTCTTCCCATTTGTATTCCACTAGAGTTTATGTTATGTAATTATTAAATTATCACATGGAAAGTTACAGACACTTACCGTTGCTTAAAAAAGCTTTAGCCTATTACCTAAATATCGGCCCGATCACGCACTGGCGTTGAAATGCCGTTACTGTTTTTTACCGTACCTTACCCAGCATCGGCTAACATTTGACTCCATTCATTTACGTGCCTATAGTTTCTATTTGATTTATAACATTTCAAATCAGAGTGTAGTCAAATTTCCAATACTTGTCTAATAACAGAGTTCTGCGCTTGGCCGCACTTGATTGACGGACCGCAGCGCGTGCGCCGCGCTAATGTAATTATCTTAACGGAATTTTAATACTTAGATCATCTGTAGAGAGCTCGGGGGCGTGTCAGTGCTCGCCTCGGTTTAATTTTTATCAAATAGAAATACTAGAGCTGATTGGATTTTATATGGATACAGACTTTCTACTTGAAAGTCGAGTTTATGGTTTAGATGCACTTTGTTTCTCGCAAATATAGGGTTGGCGCTGTTGCTAACTCTCGGTAAAACATTTGCACAATTTTATACGTAATAGATGTTTTTTGTCTTCTGATTGAATGATTTTTGCACCTCGTACCTTCATAATATACCTATGTATACATATATCTACGGTGACATATAAAGTGACTTTCGAGTATAAGTGTCATAAAAAGTACTCAACTAGTAGAGTAATATGACAATGAAAGTAAGGTAGCTCATCAACATCAGCATCATGAGCGGTATGGTATATCCCGCCATACATCGACTAAAATGTTTATTATGATTTACATGTCATTCACAAAATGCATACTTACAGAAAACTCATTCACATAACGGTATCTATTAAACCAATTTCGAACCATCACGCTAATTTTGACACGAATTCATAATAATTATATTGAAGGTAAATATTGTTATTCTTCCCTGTGCCATTGCTAAGTGGAGATTAGTTTGTAGTTTAAAGTAACAAAGTTTAAATTTGATTGACAGTTGTGTTGGGTAGTCGGGTTTGTACTACCTGGTGGTACCTTCCTAGAACGCAGTGGGTAATGGCAAAATCTGTAATCCCTTTGTACAGGACGCCATGATGCGAAACGATGATAATTTAATATTTTAAACAGGGTCACCCACCGCTGAATGCTGTGATTTTAAAAATAAAATTATTGTAAGCTTATTATTTTACCGAAAATCACTAAAGATACTACCTAGGCAAAAAAAAATAGACTAAGCATGTGTTTTTATCACGTTTTATTGGAAAAGTGAAAATAACATTTAAGTGACGATTTAACACTTTTTTTAAGAGATTTTACACACGAAATAGAATATGGGTGCCTCAATGTTCAAAGGTTTTTCCACTCATGCTTGGTTGGACCCTCTCAAATTTGTTACCAGACTACCTATGCTTTTTCCTTTCTAGAAATTCCCTGTTTCGGATTCATGATTCGATTTCGAAGTGCAATCTGCAGATCTAGTTAATTCAGGCATGCTATCAAAAAAACATAGCAATAAAATAAAATATAGAAAGATACATTTAACAAATGTAATTTTTAGAGGCAGACAAAGTTGCTCTCTCAGGGCTAAGGCTGACTCTATGGTGATTAAATCGGCATTACTTTTGAAAAAGCTGTGTGCCTAAAAATAGATAATTTTTCTTATAGAACTTTATGAACACGTATCTCAAGGATCAATTTTGTTGACTTATTGATTTGAGATAAGAGATTTTTTCAAAGTAATGACGAAATATGTTCTAGAGCGTCAACCCTGCACACCGAAGCTTAGCCGGCCGAAACCAAACTGCCGAACGATTAGCAATTTCACTGGCGCGGCGTCACAAAGTCTCCGAAAGCCGAGGCCGGAAGGATTATTCTTTTTTCAGATTATCCTCACCCTATTTATTTACCTGAAGCTTGACATAGATATTTGCAAATACTGCAGGTACATACATAGTAAGTAAACACTAGTGATTAAACAATTGATTATCAATTTATGATGATAATTTGACTTCTAATAAGTAAATCCAATGGTGCTTTAATAGAAAAAAAAGTTTATTGCCCTTCTTCATTATCATCTAACAAAATTCATTCTATACTGTTGGATCTATATCCAAAAGGTCTGTCCTCCCTCTGTAATTCTCACAAAGAATCCATAGATACTAAGAAACTAATACTACTTTCAACAGCTTTCATGTAAATACATAGATGAACTTATTGTAGACATTATTTTATTGCTACTTTTATAATAGTATCGCGGATCTCACGTCTTGAATCGCAATGGTGTTTTAATTGCAGGATTCATTTATTTTGAGAATATAGTATCCACCGACGTACCCGTAGGCTGATGACTGATATTGCCACTGTTAGCACAACTGTAAGAAAGACAATATTGTCACAAATGTTGAACACCAAGACAAATAACTTATGTATAAAATGGAAGGGAGTCTTAGTAACGATTCGCAATTATTTTATTACATTGTTCACTTTTTTAATTTCAAGGATTTATCAAATCGTAGAAACTCAAATATTTGACTTACCGCGACTCTCACAAAATTGTTTTTTTTTTTACATGTTGTGTTTTGCTTTATCTACTCTGGTAAATCCAAACGACGTGAACGAAACCAGTAATGTAATTATTAATAAATATATAAGTGAAAACCAGTCTGAAATAACAGAGTATGTTGCAAAAAAGTCTTTGTTTGAAATAATTTCCCACTTGGCGGCAGAGGATGGACTTACTACACGGGCAACTAACACAACGGGCACTATATAAGGGCAATCACAAAGAGTAAATTCATTTATGTTTAATAAATGTTCAATAGTTAATATTCAATAAATGACATTTTTTACTAAAAATTGCCTTTAAATTAACTCAATCAAGTTTTATTCTTAAACGTCTCGAAGTCCCGGAACGTCCCGGGATTTTGGGATTACAGAGAATTCCCAAACCCTAGTACAAAGGGTGTTATTTGGCCATAGAGATCTCCTTTCTACTTCTTTCTGTGTACCTGTATTTCAAAAATAAAATAAATATCATGGGACAATTGACACCAATTGACCTAGTCCCAAACTAAGCAATGTTTGTACTATTGATACTAGGCAACAGATAAACGTACTTATATAGATAAATCAGAGATAAATACATACTTATATACATATTAAACACCCAAGACCCGAGAACAAACATTTGTATTGTTCACACAAATATATCTATATGTGTATCTGTTTTCTGTATAACTTACTATGTCTGGTGTACAATAAAGAGTCTTTGTATTGTATTGTATTGTATATATCTGGCCCGGCCGGGGATCGAACCCGGAACCTCAAGCTTCATAGTCAGGTTCGCTATCCACTTGGCTATCCGGTCGTCGTATTTTTATTTTTTATATGCAATACATAAATAAAATATTTTTTACAATTATATGACAAACAAAAATTTCAGTTTCAGACTAGTGATCGGCCGCTTAGAATTTTACAGGTTTAAGGAACCTTTAACATAAATAACGAAATTATAAATAACAAGTAATGTAACCGACCAATTACTGTACTGCATTCGTCCAGTTGTTTATCAGGTGAGCTTACTCATCTTAGCGTTCAATTCACACCATCAACCCGCGAGTGTCGGACATCGATGTCGTTTTTTACCGGCGATGTTTAAGTAACGGACTCTGAGCGGGGGCGTCGGGACGTCAAATGCCTTAGAACTATAAATTAAGCGCATTAATAAAGGCATGTTATTAAAAGGTTGTGGATGACTGAGCTCAAACTGATGGATTAAAGATGTCACTCTTTGAATTGACAATGCACTGGTGGTAAATTCGAAATACAGTAAACCAGTTTCTTTGACAACTGTAGGTATATACAAGTTATGGAAAATATTTTTTATAACAATTCTTTCAGAGTGTGAAATTTCACATACCAGTAGGTAGGTACAATCCAGCAAGCGCGGTGCAGTATTAGAAAGGAAATTATTAGGCCCCCTACCCGTGCTGGTTATGTAAGATATGGTTATAGAACAAGGGATATTTTCGTACGTTTAAAAAATGTACAGGTTTAAAAAATAAACGTAATAATAAATACGCGGATATGAACGCGTACGCTTTGAAGGAAGTCAGGCATCTTCATGCGTCTTCGAATCAGACATGAGGAGATACGTAGAAGTTGAACTGATTATATGGCCAGTTATTGCAGAGATGGTGGTTCAGAAGGGATTAAATGCTTTAATTCTTAGTGCCATAGTACTAAAATCCATGCAAACATGAAAAATGAAATACTCATTGAGAACGGGAAAAGTGTGAAGAAAATACACACGATAAAATTTCTTATCTATTTCTCACAATATTAGTTCTGTGCTAGGCACGGTCGCTGCCTCCGCTCCCTTAGGACGTCCCAGGTGATACCTTGCTCGTCGTTTTGTCGGCTATCGGCCGATGTCGAATGTCGGCGCATCAAAGCTGCGCCCGCGCCGGTGACGCTGCGTTTTGCTCCGAGTGCTGTTGGCTTTTCCTTATCCTTGAACATGCTTTATGGATATTTGTATGTTAGATTGGAATTTGATTATTCGGTGGAGTTTAGAATTAACACCAATAGTACTGTACTTAATAACAGAAGTAAATACTATGACACACACATAAATACATACATTAGTACCCATGTTTCGCCATGTCCACAGAAATAATAATAGCCATGTGTGTCTGTGTGTCTGTCTGTCTGTCTGTCTGCGGCTTTGCTCAGGAACTATCAATGCTATATAGCTATAAATTTGCACGAATATATATGTAAACTATGCCGACGGTTTGCGTTTTTGCAGTATTAAGTCTCAAATTATTAATGTCAAACCAATATTGAAATGTCTTATACATTTTATATGGTCCTCTCTGCAAGTTCAGATATACTGTTTGCAGGAACGACTGCACTAATTGTGTCATCCGCAAATAAGGTGAAATCGCATTCGGGTACGATGTTACTGATACACAAGTCATTAGTAAATATAATAAACAAAATAGGGCCCAAAATTGAGCCCTGGGGCATCCTCTTTTAATATTTAACAAGTTCAGTTTTAGTGAGTGTCTCCATAAATATTTTTTATCTCCTTGATTTGTTTTCGGTTGCTATGATAATTCTCTTACTCTGCAATCGAATTATTTTGTGAATTTTGTGGTGCTTTAATTAAAAAGTTTTTGTTGCAAAAATCATTTTTAATTCAAACTTTTTTTGCTAACGGACTTGTTTTGTCGTACAACCTACATATGTATAGGTAGATATTAAATTTCTTGTCAATCTGACCGCAAGAAATGGATCAAAACAAATTTTCAAGATTTGGTACAAAGTAATAAAAATACGACGTGACTTTAAATCAAAGCTTGTAAATAGATATAATGTTTTCGAAAATTTCTTGGAAAAGATGTTTTTATTAATTCTCAATTATTCAAAAAATGTGCTATCGTTGTCATGGATTTTTCAAGTAACATTTTCGAAAGGAGTGCAAAAAATCGATTAAAAATATGTTTATCTTTAATTATGGTAGATATCATTAAGACGATGTAAGTATTTTTTATTAACAAAAGGATATACGATTCCATGACATTACGGGTATTATTTTATATAATTAGCACAATACCGCAATACGTTCACATCTCTATGCAAATTGGATAAAACCGCCTCGAAAGTTACATGCATATTTAAATATATTGTTGTGATGATTGTACATTGGAATAAAACTTTACTATCAGTAGAATATCATTTAATAAATAATAATAAATATCATGGGACACTTGACACCAATTGACCTTAGTTTTTTTTATATAAAGGGCCAACCAAACCCAAACTAAAACCCAAACCAAACTAAGCAAAGCTTGTACTACAAGTAATACGAGTATGGACACTAGGCAACGAATAAACATACTTATATAGATAAATACATACTTAAATACATATGAAAAATCCAAGATCTGAGAACGAACATTCGTATTATTCATACAAATATCTGCCCCGGCCGGGGATCGAACCCGGGACCTCAAGCTTCGTAGTCAGGTTCTTTAACCACTTACGTCCACTTGCAGGATTTTTAATCTAGGTTTAAGTGGTCTTAAGTCCTGTCAGATCCGTACAAGAACTGTCAGTTTTAGCCTTAAATCGAGATTTAAAAAAGCCTACAAGACGTCCTTAGTCATTTGGTCGTGTCAGTCGTCATTTAATACATTTTTAATCCGAAATGTAGACTAAATTATGGATGTAATGGAAAGAAAATGTTTATTCGGCGTACAAACAACGTAACAAGATAAAGCAACTTCATCGTGATACACAACATCGTATTACTACTTAAAAGCCGAAAGGGCTTGCAGCTCAGCAATGCTGATATTAATAGACATTCGTACCTAGGTACGTCTTAAGAAGATTTCGTATTTATATCAAATCTGTAATAGATAAATAACGTTTATTAACTGCCAAGTATCTGTTTGCGTAGTCAATTACGGACAAAAACGGCTACCTGGTTTGATCGCATCCGTTCTTTAATCCTAACAAAATAATCGTTTACTTCCTACGGGTGTAATTGAAAAAGGATAGATAAAAAAATGTAACCTCTTATTAATACTGGCTGGAATCCTGGATCGGGTTGAGCAGTTACTTCCGTAGCATTGTGTTATTTTTACGGGGTCTGATAGATGTCCAAACACATGAAGTTTGCTATTTAATTCTTCACTGAGTTACGCTTACTTACAAACTTATAACCAAACAGCTCACACGAAAGCTAATATAAATGCATTGTACAGTCAAAATATTGTATAGGAACCGTTCAAATTCTGTACAGTTTTAGTTTTGCTTAAAATGTCAATAGCATATTTAAATACAATTTAACAGCTATGTGGTACAGAAACTGATTCGTATCAAAAACAATTCCTATGGTGATAAAATATCATATAATAGCTATAAGAAGTAAAATAGATTACTTAATAGATTTAATAACCACGTTAAAAAACTTGTAAGTACCTAAATATACCTAAAAGGCAAGTAAATAAGTAAATTCATCAAGTAGTTGATTCGTTTTATCTGGAAGAGATGTTTTTTTGTTCATTATTTCATCGCCTAATGTTTTAATAATTAATTAAATAAATTTTCTTTAACACTAGTCAGTTAATCCCACAAAACATTGAGTATTTATTCCCACTTATGTACGAGGCGTTCGCAGCCGGCGGCCATGTTAGCGACGTCACATGCACGTGCAGCCGGTGTAGACTTTCAGTAACCAGAGCCGCCCCGCCCTCTCGCGCTGAAGCAAAAAACGGTAACTGAACACCCTGTATATAACGCTGCTTGGCAAATTCAGGGCCGAACGGCGGAAACGGATAAGTGATACGTTAAAATTTTAAGCTGCTAACGTTTTGACGCTTGTTGGTCACTTGGTTTTAACCTACTGGATTTTAGGTATGTCCGTTGGGTTCAGTAGGTAGGTTCAGGCGACGACACAAGTTGGTTGGTTGACAAAATGCGTGCGTTTATTTCACACTGTTAAGAAAAATTGGCGCGAAATCCGTTTTTCTTTATTGCATGCAAAATAAAAACATGATACCTACACCATTGCTAAAAAAACATTGAAAAAACTTATAAATTGTATACTTAAACGTAGTTCAAACATTGGACATTGTTTAAGCGCATGACCGTATTAACAGTAACTTATTTATTTATGCTCTGTATCGTAACAGTGACCGAATGTTTTGCTCATAATTACATTAATCTGTTAACAGACAAAAGTACGGCTCACAAAAAGTTCGCGACTATTGATATTACAACAATATCACGCTTAAGCTTTAACCAGCACAGCGAGACCTTCCCTGCCCCTCGGACATGTTAATAACCAACAAGAATAGAGACGAATTCGTTCCGAGTTGCAAAGCTCAAGAGATATTGGCCTTTTCATAAAGAACTATCGCATGAATTGTACACTTGTACAACATGCTTTGTTGAAACGGCGCCTGTCTTTGTATACAAACAATACAGCATGCAAGAAACGTTTTTTAGGAATCCTCCATTCATGAAACTATTAGATCGTACGGTTTTGTGGCAAACGCTATGATAATGTAACCTGTTGCGATGCCATTCAGCGATCGAGGAATGTGTTTACCCATTCACTGAATGAATAGCAGTCGTTTTCATTCAGTTTTTCAAAACACAGGTTTTAATTTTGCATTCTAGCTTTGTGCTGTGATGGAGATGCGAGTTTTGTCTATAGTTCCATAAATAGTTTGACTTTGTGCTAAAACAATGCAATAGGTATATATTTTCAATTAAAAATACACTTAATTAAGTAAAACTTTGTGTTTTACTGCTGATTTAAACACATTAATAACACAAAGCAGTTATTCAAATTAATGTTTATGATCTCTATATTTAGAATAACGTAGAGCTTTGTAGAATTAAAGTATTCCAATATCAACTTATTTCGTAGTTTGATTTACCTGGTACTCTACTGTTACGTCGTGTAAGTATAAAATTTCTATAGACAAAACAATACCTACTGTGACTAACTGACTAATAAAAATGCGCCGTGGCCTAAACGACTGGTCAGATCATTTCCTCAAAATCGTCTGTTCAGAGATCATCCAGTCGCACATTTTCCTATTCTTGATTTACTCCAGACGTATTGATTCCTTACATGATTTTTCCATTCGCAGATTTTCCTTAACGCTTTTTTTCCTGATATGCTTTTTTACTTAAGCTTATTTTCACAGTCGCGTTTTTACTGGAAAATGTTGACGGAGCTCCGCTCACGCGGAGTTCCTACTTTGGTGTAGTTTTGCTCCTTCGGGCCGATGCAAACTTAACATGACCTAACATGACCTATGTTTCTGTGTCGATTAAAATTAGGAAAAAACGCGATTGTGAAAATAAGCCAGATTTGACTGTTTTATAATAAAGACACTGGGTGGAGCAGACCAGAACTGCTTTGATGTATGAAAAATTCTTTTTATGACTGCACAAATGTATCTGCACAAACGTATTTATATTACTAACAAAGTATGTAATTTTTATGTAACTAATTCAATATGGACAACTGTCTTAACTAAAATAAACGTCTTTTTTTATTTGATAAACCACGTAGTCTGAAACATTCCATTCCACATAAGCCGCTCGCATAGCACGCACACACTCGCACGGCTACGCATGCGCGGTGAGGAAGCTGCGCGTGAGATTCGCTCGCAGCTGCGCGGCCAGGTGCGCGCTCCCCTGCCTATCCCCTCCACCGCCGTGTGAAGTACAGGCGGGTACGATGGGACCACAGATTTAATTTTTTTTAATGAACCGGTGCGATATGGCTCTGTAATAGGTACATACTTTTTGGGTAATATTTCTTGCTCGTATCAGAGACAATAATTTGTTTTAACTTTAGTGTATTGTTCAGGAATATTGATTTCCATTGAATAATATTATTCCCGCTGAGTAGGTGGTAGGCTAGGTACGAATCCACCATACATTTGCATTTGTATATGTACACATCGTAAATCATTATCTGCGGTAAAATAAACTTATCAAAAATTGATTTATAACATTGAGGCACCTAATAGGGACTGCATGAAAATTAATACATAATTGAACATGTTTGTTGTTTCCTTGTGTGCAGTAAAAATAAATAGATATACATAAGAAGCTTTAATTGTTCGTCCACAAAGATAACAGTCCACAAAACAAATAACCGCGCTTGCGTTTAATGTTCCTTTTCATTACTACTCTTAGCTGTTCGAAACAATACTGTACTACTACTACTACTGTATAACTATTCAGAACTTTATATTTTCGAAGCTCTTGTAAGCCACCATGTCCAGAACACCATAACATCCGACAGCTGGGCATCTACTTAGCACTATACTGTTCTACTAAATCTAACTGTAGTCGTAAATATTCAACGCGTGTGTAGCTATTTTTTGCAAGACTTGGCCATACTACTTGCCAAAGTAGGTAATTTCATTGATTTATTTGTATACATGAAAGGTCCATAGTATGGCACAGTAACATGAAATAAACCTTTGATTTTGTACAAAGCACCTATATATTTTAAATGACTGTTTTAGTTTTCCTTCTTGGAGTAATCTGGCAGATCGTCATATTCAAACGCGTCTAAATAATGATAATGACGTTGTATGTTGGTATAAAATTGGCAAAGCTCTGGCGCAAAATATGATATCGTGACCTTGGGAATAATCGTAAGTATCTATGTAAACTGTCCTCAATATCGAGGAATCTAATACGTACCGTTTTGCACTAATTAGGTACAACGTTAAACATAAATTATCCATAATAGGTAAACAAAACACTTGCTTGCTTGTTTGCTACTGAAATTAATTAGATATCGGCGCATCAACGAACAAACTCCATACCTAATCTTCTCATTATTATTCTAGTACATAGGTACTTTTAAAAATTGACCTCGAAATTTCAGCTAAAGCCAATATTAATTAAAACTGAGCCTA
This sequence comes from Choristoneura fumiferana, assembly GCF_025370935.1. Lineage (NCBI taxonomy): Eukaryota > Metazoa > Arthropoda > Insecta > Lepidoptera > Tortricidae > Choristoneura > Choristoneura fumiferana. The sequence continues at coordinate 7,436,394 of NC_133474.1, forward strand.
ATTTAGGTAGTACGCGACTGTACTCGCTACCCTATCCAAATCTGTGAATGCTTGCACAAACCCGCTTCCATGACAAACAGTTCATAAAGTACCGCATTTATTCCGCGCTATAGCCCTGCCATACATTCGGTACTTCATGGACGAGGCCCTCATGGGGACCGCTCCCCGCGAGTAATTATCCTACATGTTTTATATCTGATTTTTAGTGGATTATTATTCACGGTTTCGGACATCTCTAGCGGAATTTTATTGATAGGATAGTACCTACGCAGATAGATTTTATTTACACGTTAGCTTAACCGTCATTTAAATTTTTCTTTGTTTATAAATTTACCTTTGAAATTTTGCTAATACACTTTTGTCAGAAAAAAGTTATTGTGAAAAAAAAGAATAACCCTTTTTTGTTCTTACAGCAATGTCATCGGCGTTCCAATATATGTAGCAAAATTCAAGTCACTAGATCATCATTACAAAAAAAACAGACAATTATTGAGCTGCGAGATTTGTTTAGTGGTCTCTTAGTTTATAGGACAATTACTAGTAAAAAATTAGGTGTAAAAAAAGAAAATTTTCGTAGACGAAAGGAATTTTGTTTAATTTAAATAATATAGTTATTTTATTATAGTTGGTTGGTGATGGCGACAATTAATAGGGACTGTATCAGCATTATGTAACCATAAGTCACAATTTGTAGAGTGGAACTAACGAATTGCTCATCCTGCGGTCTTACCTTCAATGAAAAATTCATCTTAAATCACTTTACCCTTTTGTTAGCCAGTTTCAGTATGAACTACGAACCATACTCCTGCAAATGGTGAAGTAGAAAGGTTGAGTGTGACAATAACAAAGCGGTCGTGCCGCGCGGTCACTGCGCGTGAGTCGACCGGCAACTTTCCCAAACCCTCCCCCCCTCACCGGAGAAATGACTTTTCACGACTGTCAATTGTCGTCGACCCGTTACCTCTGGGAAAAGAAATTAAAGCTATTTAAGTTTGGAGGTGGTTGCATCGCTGTTCTCTTAAGTAGTCAGGCAAATTCGGCTCGTAGCTGGGTTTTAATATAACAGATTAATAGATACTTATATACAGGTTCATATATCTGTACTTACTTTCAGTCCTGAGATAACACTGAAATATTTGGGAATTTCACAGTAAAATAAGAACATGTTTTTACGTTTTTTAAGGATAGTAGAAAACATGATTGCACAATCAGCTGCAGAGAAAATGTACCCATCCTGTAACCGCGGGAACTACACCTTTACGTTTTCTCTGCAGCTGACTGTACTTCAAAATTTAAACCAATTTTTTTTAGTCGTGTCCACAAGAAAATCATCGATTAATTCATCTATGAGCTTTACCTGCGAAGCAATTCAATGGTGTGTGTGAAGTTCCCAATCCGCACTGTGCCCACGTGGGAACTACGGCCCAAGCCCTCTCATTCTGAGAGGAGGTCTGTGCCTAGCAGTGGGACGTAATAGGATGGAATAATGATGATGATCTATGAGCCACTCGAAGGACCCCATTTGTGTGAAACCATATGAAACCCAACATCCTATATGTATATCTACGCTTTGCACCTATAGGTATACCGTATATTACAGCGCTGAAAATGAATGATGACATTAATCTGTGAGCCGTAATTTTCCTTTAATTTCTTCAAACATTTTTGGTCAGCTTTCGTTTCCCATAATACATTTCACTATAACATCACAGAACTCCACATTAATGATTGTGCAGATCGGCGCCGGCGCAGGCTGCCTAATTTCTGAAGCGATTAGGAGCGTGCGAGTGGACCGTACTGGTGTACGTTAGAGAGCATTTACACCTCACGACACGAGATTTGTACTTTTTAAATTTGTGAGACGAAAATAAATCAACTGTTTTATAGTACTTAACTAAAGTCTTGGCGTTGCTTTTGAAAATTATACTTGGTTTTTAAACTAATAATTGTAAAATTAACTGTCTAATTAAAAATAAGTAGGTACTCTTCCAATTCACCAGTATGTTTTATTGTTAAAAATTTCAATATTCAACGACCAAAGTCAAAATATAAACTAACTTAGGTTTTTGTCGTGGTAAGAATTTGTTCTCAGCACGCCTAGCGCGTTCAGATCACATTTTAGCTTTCTAAGCTTAGAAATTTTGGCTTTGAGTTGAAGTGTTCTCAGGAGCGAGAAGAAGGGCTACGAAATAGCCCGAAACATGTCGAGCTAAACTCGGTTTAAGACGTGAGTTATCCGTTACAATATCATTTAAAAAAAACACGCTTTTAAGTGTAAATAATCTAAGATACAGTTTAATGTCCACTGCTGGTCACGTTTTACGAAATATTGTTTTTCCTGATGCAGAGACCGATCATTATTGAGGAGTTCTGGTGCTTCACCACCCGTTCCATTTAACCATATGCATTACGATGAGCATAAATTGCTTAGCAACTGTGTTAAAGTAATTGAAATTCAACCCGTGAAATACTTGTTATTGAGTAGGTACTCGTAGTACCTCCGATGGTCAACTGTGGTCTTACCAAATTACCATAGGTGTCCCTACAATAAAAGAGTTCCCTCGATTTCCTTAAGATCCAATCATTAGATCCTGGTTTGGTGCTTATGGGACCTAATTGAAGGTATTTTAATTATAAGAACAAAAAAACATTTTTCAAATCGGTTCACAAATGGCGGAGTTCTGAGGTAACAAACATACAAAAATGATAATGATAAATAAAAATACAACCGAATTGATAACTTCCTCCTTTTTTGAAGTCGGTTATTTAGTAGCACAAAGGTTCCATCCTGGTACATAGTTTAGTTTGTTCGATTGTACAACAATCTGGTTGATACAAAGAAACTGCGTCAGCGCTACCCGTAGTGATGGACTAACAAGAGTCGAAGACTTAAATAGTACTAGAAAAAGGTCTCATAAGCACCTCACTATACACCCTAATCCTACTCCTACTAATATTATAAATGCGAAAGTTTGTGAGTACCTATTTGTGTGTGTGTGTATGTTTGTTACTCCTTCTCGCTACGGCTTAACGGATTTAGATAAAATTTTGGTATATAGATAGCTAGACGTCTGAAATAACACATAGGCTACTTTTTTCCCGATATTCCCACGGGGTCAGGATAAAATCTCAAAATAGAAACCGCAGTCATGAAATTTGGCTTGGTTGTTTTAATGCAATGTCAATAAAAACCACGACGTAATTTTTGGGAATTTACTATTATCCAGGAATTTCTTTTTAACTGCTGGATCTTATGATTTACGCGTGTGGTGCCGCGGCTAAACACTAGTATACTGAGCGACATAAAATTTGGCCCACTCTCCATACAAAATTACCTATAACTGCATACATTTGAGGGCTAGCTTTTTTGCCGCTCAGTATATTATATAAGAGTGGAATCAGAAGAACTAAAACACTAATAGCCCACATCTAGGCGACCCTCTCTTCTAGTCTAAAATCGCCACCAATAAACAGCCCCGACCGTAAAGCACAGGAGACGCGGCACGGCGATTTGCCGGATTACACGGCGCGGGCGGCGGGTCACGGCGCCGGGTCACGCCGCTAATGTCACGTTCCGACGGTACCACGGTGACAGCTATGTGGGTTACTTACTTGGTCAGTTTAGACTAATATTTGACGGTAAAAATCTTCTTTGAAGAAAAACGGTCACGCCTACAACTGAGTTCAAGCTGATAGGTTAAGTAGTGTTGTGGACGCCCTATTTAAATTATAAAGACACTTTAACTGCTGCCTTTTATTTTCCACATTAGCAAATACATTTCAATATGTCGATGGTCCTAAACCGACCGCCCAAATTCAGTTGTTGTGTCATACGTTTGAAAATGAAAAATGAAAATGAAAAAGTTTATTTGTGACAATCCGTAGCAAAAGCCTGCCATAAGGACCCTTTTGCTACGGATTGTCACATTTGGGTATTTTACGTGGTACAAAATACCCAAATAACGTTTGAATCTACATTCCTTCGAATAGCAAACTATGACGACACATCATGTAGGCAGCCAGTCCTCCATCAGCCCTACATTATCTATATACGCGCTTATCTCCATAAGCAGACGACGTTAGCCTCTCTGGTTTTGTACCATCTAAACCAATTCCTAACCAATGTTCGGTGGACTACCAGTGGTCCGCAAAGACTAAAAAATTAAAAAAATTGAACTGCCCAAAAAACACAAAAATAACTATAGTACCTAATTATGTAGGTTTGAACATGAATCTATCGTGAGGCTCACTCACCCAACACGAATGAGCCCGGAACATTTCGAGCTAAACTCGATTAAAGACGTGTGTAGTCGGTGGGTAGATTAATGTGGTTATGTTGGTATCATAATATACATAGTAGGTATTCATGGTCTTGATAATTATGAATCACAATGTTAACAGATTCACACAGAGATAAGTTGTGAGCTGATTAAATTTAGTTAGGTAGGTTAAAATCCTTTTCAATACCTACCGGTAAAGTACTCTAACCCGCCCGTGTACCACATTTGTCATTTAATTAACGCACACACCTAACGGCGGCCATGTTTCCACAGAGCGCGCCCGTGACTTCCGTTTCCGGCGCGCCCGCGCAGCGTCCAGCACCAGCGAACCGGCGCACGCGCTGTAATGTGAGTATGTCGCAAATGATTTATTAACCACATTATTTTTTTCAGCCTAAACCATGAATGTGAATTTTGTTCGCTTTTACGCTTGAAGTACTTGTAATTAAAATACCTAAAGTAATTTGGTATGAAGATAGTTTAAGATTCTTGAAAAGCATATAAGATAGTTTTTTATCCCGGGAAATAAAAATTTTACTCGGGATAGCGATATGTAAACGAATTCTTCGCTAACGAAGTCGGGGGAAACAGCTGGCAGACCTGGCAGTGGATGTTTTTGTTTTCTTTTTTGACCATGATGAATTAGACAGTAGGTTATTGACCATGTTTGTAAGTCACATATAAACAAAACTAGCAACATTATTGACTGATGGTCTCTTGCCGGAAAAAAACTCGATTTAATATGAAGCTCATTTAAGGTTATTTTTAAATAGAAATCAATGTGGCAATCGACTACAGGTACCTTGCTACTTTAAAGCAAATAAAATTTGAAAACGACAGAACTCAAATTTTAAACCTTACGTGTTTGCTACTACTCGGATTAAAAAAACATCGAATTCTTGCGGTTAAAGCACGCCCACTATAATATCGCATTCGTAAGCACATAAGAACATCACACTACGTCCTCGCGTACAGCAACATCTAGTTTTATCAAATGAACCCTAACTATCCATATCTCCTTGGAGTTACGAAACAAAGATGCATCAAGATTGCGAGTGCGTCACCGTGACGCCCGTCTCACGCGTCACGCGCGTCACATGCGTCACGCACGTCACTGTCGGAACCTCTCCGCCTGACACATCCGGCAACAGACGACGGAAAGCAAAAACAATGCACGCTGATTATATCATAGTAAATTGGACCATATGTTTTAATAATGAGGAAGATAGAAAAAATGCAAAGATGTATTTTTCATGGTGTTGATCAGTTGTGAAATAAAATAGTGGATTAGAATGCATCGAACCAAACCCTTATTCCAATTTTCTACCGATTGTGTCCTATAAATAATCAAAAACTCTGCTTGTTATTTCAGACCCAATAAATGAGGGGTCGATAAATGAAATTTGCTTGCGTCGTCTGTTTTTCCAGATAAGTACAGTTTGGGGCTACCAAAGGCCGGAGTGAATAGTCTGCTACTGAAGCAAAGAACTATGTTACTCACCATCGGGTGAGAAGTCGATTGCTGGTCAATTGTAAATAAAAAAAACTATTAAGAAGCAAAAGAAGAAAAAGCCGCGAGCCTAGCAGTTAGAATTATGGCCTCTCAAGCAGAGCTCTCTGAGTTTTTCGAAATACGTATGCGACAGTGCGAATTTACATTCGAAATTTACCGCGAGCTTTACGGTAAAGGAAAACATCGCGAGGAAACCTGCACAAACCTGCGAAGCACTTCAATGGTGTGTGTCAAGTTCCCAATCCACACTGGATCCCAAGCCCTCTTATTATGAGGAGGCATGTGCCTAACAGCAGAAAGTATACTGACCGGCACAAAGTTTGGGCCACTCTACATACAAAATTACCTATACGAGTACATGCATTTGAGGGCCAGATTCTTATTTTTTGCCGCTGGGATGATGATGATGATGATGACGATGATTAAGAAGCAATGCTGCATAGATATACGCAGGATGTCACTTGCACGGTCAGCATAGGTGGCTGTGCTGGGGTCACGTGGCCCGTGGCTGCGCCCGCGCCGCATCCTGCGCGAGATGAGACGCGCCTTCCTGCGCGGTTGCACGCGCCGTCGAGCGCGACGCCGGGGTAATATGGAACACATATGCGATTTATTAAATACATTTTAGATATTAAAGGGTGCAAATGATTTCAAATTCAATTTACAAATCAATTTTTAAAGAAAGGTTTGATATCGACGCGGAATCGGCTCAATTCCATCAAAAGAAGCTTGGCTTGACTCGCTGAACGTACTGAGTCAATCTAAGTCCTTTACACTCTCACTGATTGGACATTAAGTTTTTTTTTCGGTTGGCTCAAGCCAATTCTATGTCAGTAGATGTGAGGAGATCCTAATTCTCGTTTATTCTTTGGAACTTAAACTCTCGTAGGTAATATTCGTTTTCTCAGTTCCATAGAACATAGGTTGTATATTGCTTTTATTGTACAATTGATTTATTTATTATTTCACTACAGTAAAGTTAAGACCAATCCCTTGCAAATTTAATAAAAAATACACATGGATATTATCGAAAAACAAAATGCATAATTTCTCATTGTCGCTATGCCCCCAGTATCCCCGTCGTGTGCGCAGCGTATAGCATTACGTTACGGCGGCCGGACATCGCGCGTTGGTAGCTCTAGCCTTCGATTAACTCTAATCATATATCACTTCTAAATCACACTTTTGCTTGCGATATCTCTTGTATTAGATACGGTAGGTTGATGAATGTTGAATGTTTGATGACAATTTTTTTTCTTTATAATAATGTTTAGAGATTTGTGGGTCTACAATTCTTTGTAAGTGATTGAATTAGGTTAGTAAGTCGATATTTTATATCTTTAAAAATTCTGTTGGATCACTCGTTGATGTCTTTTCGTGAACGATATGGTTCACCGTTTCAAACTGCTGGAAACTGGTGATGGGACAACCGATACCTCTTTTTGTAATAGGTGCGTTACATAACAAACCTAAAAACACTATTGTTGAAAATACTGAAATCGTTCGCTTTACAAATATAAATGCTTCTTTCGTAGTTGGAAAGCTATCCGTTTTAATATCATACACTTCAAAATTTAGAAAGTATGTAGATACATTTTAATATTATACGCAAAGTTTTTCAACTCCACCAAACTTTACCCCATAGATATGTTGCAAAATACCAACCCTCTTTTTCCTTATCGACGTCACAACCTTTATTAAAAAATTTAGGTTTCTCGGGGGCTTAGGCTGGATGTTGATGACTCAGTTAGAATGAAGATTATTTTTTTGGAATCTTTTTGTATTTTTTATTTCAATTCCAAATTTATACTTTTACGGTCATGTCGTAAAACCTAAATTGAAAATACAAACTGAAATAAAGATGCACAGAAAAACCAGAAAAATATGACCAGCACTGGGAATCGAACCCAGGTCCTCGCTATTCCGTACCGCGTGCTATACCGCTACACCACAGCTGGTCAACACCGGAATACCGAGGACCTGGGTTCGATTCCCAGTGCTGGTCATATTTTTCTGGTTTTTCTATGCATCTATATTTCAGTTTGTATTTTCAATTCAGTTAGAATGTTTATTTTAATACGTTAAAATTGAAGCGCTGCTTTTTACACAAGGAAATGGATCCTATTCGCAATTCCTACGCGCACAAAGTCACAGACAACAGCAGTCCTACTGTTTATTATCATAACATAGCCATATCCTCTCAGGGATACTTTATAGCTATTAATATGTATGTGGAACAAATGGCCTTTGGGGCCGAAAGGTTCTCGAGTGTAGACCGTGGATCGGCAAGCGCAGCGTAGGACGTCCGCCAACGAGATGGACGGATGATCTTGTTAAAGCCGCAGGTTCAGGGTGGATGCAGGCCGCTTTCAACCGAGGCAACTGGGGAGGCCTGTGTGTGTCCAACAGTGGACGTCCTATAACTGATATGATGATGATGATGAATATATATAGAATGCCACACTATAATGATAAGAAAAGGTGACAATACCCGACTCTATTTTATAGAGTAACGGTAATAATTTTACAGATTGAAATATATTTTGACCCAATAATATAATAAAGAATACCCTCGTCACTTCCTTACAAGACTCGATCCATTGATACAACGTATCATATAATATGAATGCGTCGTCACTCAATATTTAAGTGATAAAATTAAATTATTGAGACTTATGTAAATCCGACAGCACGCGCTGCCCCTCGGCACGGAATCAATCGCTTCTACGAGTAGGCCGAGTAATTTACACATTAATATGACAATTCCAATAGATATGCAAAATTTTTATTGCACCTGACGCTATTCAGATGTATCATCGTTTTATAATAGCGGTCGTCGAACTTTATAACTCTGTACAGAGGACTACAAAGGTGTTTAGACTTTGAACATTCAAATATCTGCTTTGTAATGCAAGTTTTTATGCGAATTAAAATGATAATGACTAGTGATAAAGTTTGGATTCCGGGCCTTTTGTGTATGTTTGTTTGGGGTGGTTTCCATTGGAATTTTATTTCCCAAATGGCATTGAAGTCGGATGTCAAACAGACTGTGGGCACGTGCTTTTGTATATGCAAATATACCTTGGTGCTGGTAAGTTTACATAAAAAATACAGTATTTCTTTCTGTATTTAATTTTTTTAGTTTTAGGTTTAATTTTATTTTACTTAATGTAAGTATTTTAAATTTAGGATAGATTTATGTAAATAGTTTTAATTTATATTTGTTCTATTGTATTATTTGTAATTGTTATTAAACAATTTCTTATACTTTCTATAAGAATCTTAACATTTGACGAAATTTATGCCTGAAATCAAACATTTGCTATGCCAAAAATGTAAGTAGGTAAGGTAGATACGTAAAAACAAATTAATTAAGTTCTAGATTAAATATGTATAATAAAAACTAGTGGCCCCGCAAAACAACAAAGGTATACTACCTAAATTACCTCATCGTACTCCATTATCAAAGGTTCATTGACCGAATACACTTGTGCGTGCGTTTGTACATAAAACAGAGCTCTTTTCAATACACACCATTGTAAAAACACCACCGCATTGTATCGGTGGAAACTGTTGAGGCTAAATACAATATAGCTCTATTATGGCTGATTATCATAAGACGGTGATACTGTGATATTGATATTGTTGTACGTATTGTCATATTGCTTTTTTGTGGTCATTGTTGGGTAATTAAGTCGTTTATTAGCTCTGTGGGTCAATGGGTGTGGTCGTTTTGTTAGTAAGTGGTGTTACTTTTTGTCTGATTTCGTTCTCGATTGTCCGATAATTGCCATCGTCGGAATTAAATTAGATGATTGGGTGGTGGTTTTGATTAGATTCTTACGTAACGCCTATTTAGTGTTTGTTTTCTGTAATGAAAAGTATTATGTAACTTATTTTTAAAGCTGTCGCAATGTCCTAGCGTACTTTTTATGAAATGGTTTTTTTAGGGTTTAGCCAAAATGGCAAAACGGAACCCGTATAGTTTCGCCATGTCTGTCTGTTTGTCTATCCGTCCGTCCGTGGCTTTGCTCAGGGACTATCAATGCTAGAAAGCTGTAATTTTGCACGGATATATATGTAAACTATGCCGACAAAATAATACAATAAAATATACCTAAACTTGGAAGATTCCGTATAAAATACGAAATCCTTAGAAAAATATTACTTAATTTTTTCGTAATGGCTACGGAACCCTATTTTGAGCGTGTCCGACGCGCTCTTGGCCGGTTTTTATAAGTAGAGATATTGTAAGAATTCAGATGTGATAAAAACTGAGTTAAGTGAAAGGTTTTTTGCAGGTGGTAGGACCTTGTGCAAGGTCCGCCCGGATTGCTACCACCATCTTGCTCGCTAATCCTGCCGTGAAGCAGCAGTGCTTGCACTGTTGTGTTTCGGCGTGGAGAGTAAGACAGCCGGTGAAATTACTGGCACTTGAGGTATTCCATCTTAGGCCTCTAGGTTGGCAACGCATCTGAAATACACCTGGTGTTGCAGATGTTTATGGGCGGTGGTATTCTCTTACCATCAGGAGACCCACTTGCTCGTTTGCCTTCCTGTCGTATAAAAAAAAACTTAAAAGTCGATAATGAAGAACTATGATTTAACAAGTTTTTGGTGTCTTAATTATTTACGTTAAATATGACGCTGTATTCGTGGAGAAAAAAACATGTCCACTTTATGTAGACTGTTAACTGAAATACGACTATTTCTCAAAAAGTTGTCCATTTTTCAATTTTTCAGTTGCCCACTTATTAAAAAAAAATCCTGACGCTATTTCACCACAATAAGTAATATTGTTTTTAAATATATACAAAACCTTGTGGTAAAAGTGATAAAAAGTCAGATAATCTTTGTTGTTGGATCCAATAGAAAGATTTGATGTAGGTAGTTACAAAATTACAATTTTTTCCTCACAAGATTTCGTGACGTTTTCCTGACGTCAAGAAATTTTGGATGTTTTATGTAGTTTATGTTTTATGATCTCGTCCTTAGGGTTAATAATTTCTTGACAAAACTGATTTCTTTTCAATTTCATAACGGGACAACTTTTTGAGAAATACTCATACAGGAAAATGATAAAGTACAGCATTAAAGAAGAAAATAAGGTTTTTTGGTACATAAAAAGCGACAAGCCAGATATATCTAATGTTTATATTAACAGGAAATGGGTTATACCTAGTTTTCTTTGACCTGGACCTTGCAATATACCTATACCTACCAAATCCAGACGTCCCCAGTCAGGGCTAACATGCCACCTGAACTCAATAAAGAGACAAGCCACTTCCAAACCCATGAATTTAAAATCAAGTAAATTAAACCACAGACACGTTGCGACACATAATTGGCACATTTAAAAGCATTCTAAAGATCGCCCAAACATTAAAGAGTAAATTTCATGTCAAAAACACGTGCAAGCTTTACCGATCCGCTAACGGCGGTCCAAATAAATTCCATCGTAGTGCCCTGTATAATTTTATACGCATTTTAAAACCTTTTGAAAACGAACGTGGGATTTATGATGGCGAAACCCGTTCGAGGGGTGGTCCCGTCTCGAGGGGGATTTTCTTACATTTTTTTCGCCTTGACAAACCCCAGCTGCTACGACATGTTATAAATAAAAATCGCGATTTTGACCCGTCACGCGGATAAGGGATGCGTAAGATTGGCATTCAACGTCTCCGAAACAAGTTTAAACGAAAATCACGTCCTTCACGTGGTCATAGAACTCACTTTCAAGTGGACATGTTACACTGACTATAAATTTATAGTAGTTGGTGAACGCACGATTCGATACAGGACGTCCTGTCTGTTTTGCAGCAATTATTATTATACCGAACCGGAACCGTTTGAATACGTTAAAATAGAAAGCAGAGATTTAAATTGCATGGGGTACTTATTATGTGTTTATACTTGATTGAAATGCAGTAAAGATGTTATAGACATATATAGATTACAGTCCGTCTTGGCAAAAGCGATTGAACGTGCCAATATTTAAAAATCACTAGAACAAGTTTTTGTGAATTTGAGAAGTTGAAAGTTAAGTTTACACGTGAGTTAATTTAAAATTTCGATTCTTTTATCTTTTCATTGTACTCGCAGTGTCTACTCTTGTGTCTGATATCCTGTCAATCGTTCAAAGGTTAACTGGAAGAGATCCCTTTAAGGGATAAGTTCGCCTTTGTACATCTTATTATCCTGTGTTCTGTTATTTTCATGTGTTTTTATGTAGGAACAATAAAGAGTTTTACAATATAATACAATACTTAGCTTCATGCTTAAGGACCCTGAGGACTGTTAGATTATGTTTGGTTGGGTGTATTGAATACACACTAAAAAACCGGCCAAGAGCGTGTCGGGCACGCCCGAAATAGGGTTCCGTAGCCATTACGAAAAAAATAAGTAATATTTTTCTAAGGATTTCGTATTTTATACGGAATCTTCCATAGTTTAGGTATATTTTATACCTTAGGCTGCTATTTACTCTTAAACTACTAATAATTCTCAAGCAAACTTAACCGTTATAGTTTTCCTTAAAAGTTAGATATACTTACTACCATCCTGAATTTTTTCAAAATTTTCCACTCACTAGTTTAGATTTTAGAGGGGGCGGACGCTCAATTTTAATGAAAATTTGCACTTTAAAGTTGAATATTTCGCAAACAGATCACTGGATCGAAAAATCGTCTAAGCAAACCCCTAATGGTTTTAAAAGACCTATCTAACGATACCCCACATTATATGGTTGGATGAGAAAAAAAAATCACCCCCACTTTACGTCTATGGGAGGTACCCTAAAAAAAATTGATTTTGAATTTTTTATTGTACTATTTTGTCGGCATAGTTTACATATATATCCGTGCAAAATTACAGCTTTCTAGCATTGATAGTCCCTGAGCAAAGCCTCGGACGGACGGATAGACAGACAGACAGACATGGCGAAACTATAAGGGTTCCGTTTTTGCCATTTTGGCTCCGGAACCCTAAAAAGAAGGATAGCTGAATAAGTAGGCTACTTGAAGTAGGTATAGCCAAAATGTACTAATTAGGAACCAAAAACTATGCTAATATTCCCCCCCCCCCCCCCCTCTATATACGCCTATGAGCATGAGTTAAGAAACACTAACACTGCAAATTACTACGTCAGTAAGTTGCACCTCAAGCATCGTAGTAATTCGACCGTGGGAACATTATTTGCTCCCTATCCACCCCAGCCCTCAGGCCACGTCGCGTGACGCTACGAATGTTCGGGCATGTTAATGTGGAACTATTGTATTTAATTATTGCGTATTTTATTCGAGCGTTTTACTGTATGTTAGTGGTTGGTGGTTGTGATTTTTTGGTGTTGTGAAGTTTTCATGATTCCTCCCCTCGTGTTCTAGATATTCACTTGCCTACAATGTTACTAACATTCGGGGTTACTAGTATGTGTAAACTTTATCGTGTAAATATGTAAAAAAGAATTACTAAAGTGCTACACTCATTACAGAGAAGTCATAGCCGTTGATTGAAGGTTCTTGCACACGCTGCAGTGCAAGTGTTGGAAATCGGAGTACATAGTTGGCAATAGAAAGCGCTGCTGGCCGCTCTTGCATCAGGTTCCTTAGTGGCTATGTACAATACTCACACTGGTCACGACACGGCATTAGAAAACTACGGTCATTTTATAAACGCTGTAAATTTACTTTAAAAAAGTAAGTGCATGTATGTGAGTGTACAAGGTGCACACAAATGTTTACTATATACTTTTTTATTTCTCCCGTGTAATACGTCATATTATTAAACTCTCGTATACTTTTTTTAAATAAAGCTCGGTCCATCGGAGAAAAATGTTGCCAGTATGTGGGTTTTGCCACTGTATAGTAAAAAAAATCTAAAAAACCAAATATGAGAGGTAATAGTGAATAACTTAGGTTCAACGAATGATACTTATGTGTCAAATGCAGACGATGAAACTTGAATCTGAAACAAATTCGCACTCTATTATGTAACCAAATAGCGTGGCACAATCAAATATACATCCTATTCTTAGTTAAAAACAAGCGAAGCGTGAAATCAGACTTCAAACTGCGTAACTATCAACTTATATAAGTAACTAACGGCGTTGTAACGTTCAATCCGTTACATTACGACAGCGTAATAACGAATCGATCGCTACGGAAAATTATTCCAATATAGGAAGTCATTGATGTACTCTTATATAAATCTTGGTAAAAAATCCATTTTTGTGACGGTCTACCCGGTCTACCGCGTCTATTTACAAATTAGTAAATATCTATCATAAGTTTTTTTTTTTTCAAGTTATAATAATACTTTTACATTTTTTGTCGCAGTTCCGTTCACTATGGCAAAATTGCATTACTTATTTACTACCCAATTGGTAATCAGGTCTTGAACTCGTTACATCGAATCTACTAAATACATGACACTTCTTACTGTCTGATTTTATTTACGATACAACCAAACACACCATTTAACTATCATTTTAATGTGAAGCTATAATTTTGCCTAAAGAAACGATATTTATAATCCCCTACACAAGCTCAGGCCCTGTACTACGTAGTGCAAAATTCGAACTTCGTATGTTGCCGTCCCGCTGACGCTTAGGTATATTATTTAATACATGAGTGAGAGGGACGGTACGACACGAACTTTGATTTTCGATGTTCGTAGTAGCCCCCCAGCTGGACAACGGACGTCTCGCCCTTTGAACAAAACACGAATAGCGGGTTCCTCAAGAGTTATTGTAATTTAATAACCCCGGCCCGGCCTTTACAGAACCATTCAGTCGCGAAAATAGTACAATCGGTCACTTGTCAACTACCTTTCTTTGCAATTCTATAACGTATGCAAATTCAGGGGTATTTTGTTTTGCCTCGTAAATCCAGACGCGAAATCAACGATGTCGTATAATGGCTGTAGATTGCTATCATATGTTACATGGCTATTTAATTTCGCAGATGTAAGATAGCTCGTCTTGTAAGGCTTGTTTAACTTGCTAATTGTTACAAGTAGGTTGATAAGGATCGCCCCTAATTTGCTGCGTCTTACATTTTGTGTCAGAGCAAGTGACACTTCGATACAGTGGTTCTAAATCTTTGACGTATTCAAGCACTTTCTTGTCGTCGATTTTGAGATTTTTGTCTGCATTAACTCTTAGTCTGAATAACAGCCGTATATGTTATAATCACCTCAAATGTTAAAATATAAATAAATTAAGTACACATATATATTTCAAGCGATCCACTCTTTTACAACAAAAACACAAGTTTGCTCATCTTCCATTTGTTTTAACTTCAAACAAAAGACCATAAAGTTATATAGCGTGTCAAAGAATACGGCTTCACATTTTATACGCCACTTTATTCCATTTAAACAACGTCACAGTTACTACCGAAAATATAGCACGCCACAAACGTGACCTTGGGTACACAATGGTATTAAGGTTCGTTTACACTGCAACTGTTACCGAGAAGCATTGTAAGAGGACACAGCGCCCACATGCCACAGCCTAACAGGTGTTGCATTGTTATATGCAAATTAAACTCTCGCTTTCAAACTAAACCATTTCTAGGGAGTGTGTTGATGAGTGCGGTCGATTAGGCCGGCCGATAGTTTTCTGCTAAATGAACAACTTTTATTACCTATTGATAACATTCTACGGTCGGCTTTACTTAAATCATTTGCATAAATTTATTTATATACTTGTATATAATGAACAGCGTGACCTGCTTACATCTGTTCTGTATTACGATACAGTAAAACTAAAGTCACGGCATGAGTCAAAAGTGAACACTGAAAAAAATATAGCAATTTTGCAATGCTTCTAAATTCTATTTTGTTACTTAAAGCACTATTTAGCTAAATTTTAGCCCGATACGCACCGATTTCTAAAACGATAAAACAACCAGTTCACCAGCAATAGACACACTCATAGATCACGAAAACCTGTACTGTACACGCTCGAATCACAGCTATAACGCAATAGCATAACAAACGACTTGTTAATAGTCTTTGTTACAAGTTTTAATGCCGTGTAAAGCCGAAAGTATACAGTTAAAAGGATACCATTAGATTCGCAAGCATGTGCGACTTCGTAGGGTCAGCTCAGCGCGCCGATTCACGAAAATGATTCTTTCCATTCTTAAAGTGGAAGGTCAGTTTTAACGGTCATTATCTGTCAAAGCGGACAAAAGTGTCACTTTTTGTTGCATAAACCGCTAGCTCGCGATTACCGTGAGAATAGGGTAGGGTATCAAACTTCTAGCGTATTGGCCTGTTTTTTTTTATCATCGCCTCGACTTAATTGGACGAATTAGAAAAACATGACGACGGCACAAAAAAGCAATCATTGCTATGTTTATACGGTTTTGACGTAATCACAACTATAAATACCTCTCTCAAACCTATGTATTAATACTGAGTAACGTGTCAATACTCTCGTAAAGAACAAAAACTTAATGTTCATTTAGCTAGTCATAAAACATTTTTTTCTTTGGCCAAATTAAATCTACATACGTCAACGTGGTAAAATAAATATTCTGTACTGTTTGAGCGTCCTCAAGTGACGTCGGTTAGCTCAGGTGTGATCCAGATTCGTGTTTGCACGCTCGGGTGCTCCAACCTCGCGCTCATCTGGTAACTCAGATGAGTTTTGATCAAATTATCTAAGTAAAATCTGTTTTACGTGGATTTAGATTTCAAGCCTTGGTATTGATGAATTTCAACCGCACACGTTGTATTATAATAATGAAATAAATGGTAAAAATGAGAATTCAAAAACGGGTACGTGTGCAAATTTATACAGTTTAAAAGGAATAATGCACGAGATACATAATGGTTATTTGGTACTACAGATGATATAATTTTCAGTTTTTGATCGTCTAGAATGGTGGCGTTCTTGTAAAGTTGACGGTTTCTGAAAAAATTGCATCATCAAATGACCATTATGTATTTTTATCCATTGTTGTTTTCAAACTTTATTATAATTTCATTGGTACCCGAAAAACATATTAAGTTCATCAAAAAATTCAACGGAGTCTTAAAATAAATATTAACTCTCACATTATAATGATTGACGTAGGTATCAATTTCAACGAAAGCCGAAACACTTTTTAATATTAATTAACTCAAAACATTGCAAAGTCATTGTTCTACGTAACGTTAAAAATAAAATTTCACTAACGTCAATTAATATTAATAGACACCTAAATCGAAATGCAGTTTGTAAAAAACCGCGCGTTCGACGTCTCGACGTTTGTTTTTGTATTTCTTTTTTTTTTCTTTAATATCGTTGGGATGTGAGGTCACAGCGGCGCGGTCGAATACTCGAAATAAATTAAAAATGCTCACTCATCATCAATCAAACGGGCTCGATTCCATCAATATAATTTACTTTTTGTAGTTTTACCTTATAGCGCCCTCCGTGACTCGCAACTTGCCTGCGCCAGGCACCGCCTCTGTACTCGCTACCCGGCTACCTTAAACCTACACTACCTACAGTCTTCTATGAAAGCTTCTATTAATCACAAGCTTAATCAAAACTGTTATTTTGACAACGTTACTTAGCCGTTATTAAAATTATTTCTGTTGTGTATAAGAACCTCATAGAGGTAGGAGCGTGGTGGTCTAGTGATTTGACCTATCGCCTCTCAAGCAGAGGGTCGTGGGTTCAAACCGCGGCTCGCACCTCTGAGTTTTTCGAAATTCATGTGCGGAACTACATTTGAAATTTACCACGAGCTTTGCGGTGAAGAAAAACATCTTGAGGAAACCTGCACGAACCTGCAAAGCGATTCAATGGTGCGTGCGAAGATCCCTCTTGTGAGAGGAGGCCTGTGCCCAGCAGTGGGACGTATATAGGCTGGGATGATGAGAAGTAGGGAAGTGACTAGTTCTAGGCGTGGTATTACAAAGACCGTATTTATT
The DNA here is from genome assembly GCF_025370935.1 of Choristoneura fumiferana. Lineage (NCBI taxonomy): Eukaryota > Metazoa > Arthropoda > Insecta > Lepidoptera > Tortricidae > Choristoneura > Choristoneura fumiferana. The sequence goes on from NC_133474.1 coordinate 7,454,115, forward strand.
GAGATAAATGACAAATACGTACTTGCACGTATGTTTGTACGATACCATTTTATATTAGAGATCCCGTTTAAGACTTTTGATGTTCCGTTTTTGTAACACACAACACTTGCAGATAGTTTACTAAGTTTCGATACTATTTTGTCTTCGATATTATTTCTGTGCTTTTGATCAAACTTGTCAAAAATCTATCACCACACAAAGTTTAGAGTATGGTATCCTCTTATTCATATAGATTATCTTAACTTATTTTAGCTCAAAAAATTCCTCATTGCAAAAAGCAGTTTAAACATGCTGTTAATGTACCTACCTATATTTTTTATGGAGAATAGCTATGTATATAATTATAAGATAAAAGAGAGTAGTTAAAATTAAGACTTTTGAACCAGCTGTGAAAGTTTTATAGACTAAAAACTTGCCAAACTTTGAGTTCGCGTAGCACCATAATTGTTTTTTTATGTAAGTTTGTAAATTAAATCGATTCTAGTTGCCGATGACATGTCGAAACTTTCGGACCGAGGCGCTGCGCCGGAGTGCTGCAGTAATCGGTTTTCTCCAATAAACGGCGATTAGACGCGCCGGCGTCAGCGTGGCTCAGGAACGACCCGTACGCTCGCCGACACAATTACAATTACATGAACCCGAAACAAATGAGTTATCTTCTAAATCGCTATGGTTACTCTTAATAAAGTGATCGTGGTCGTCGGTCGAGAATTGGTCGAGAAACATCACGATGTTTTTCTTAATTAATAATGCTATGGTTTCCCTAAAATGTAATAATAATTATTCATTTATTTAATATTTATTTATTTATGTGATGTTTTGCTTTACTTAATTGTGAAACAATACAAATTCATGTCTGTTTTTAAAAGTTAAGCTTTTCTGGGTAGAGTGAAATAACTGTAGGAAACGCTTGGTGTGTTTAAGATTTTTTTCTTTCACTTTCCATTTTATTATTATTTGTTTTGAATACGGAACTTACAAAGTTGAGAGATAGGACTGTAAGATTTCAGTGAAGCCCATAGTATTACACCGTTGAAAACCTTTGAATACGGAACTCTACAAAGTTGTGCATTTAATGACCATTCTTTCTTATAGGACTGTAATTTTTCCACCCATAGATACCTGTAGAAGTACAGTTATAGCACTTCGATAGTAAAAAAGTGATCATTGTAAATCGATAAAGTGAGAAGCCAAAACGGCTGCGACTGTACCCGGATCGATCGTGACCGGACCGCGATTTCAATTATTATCTAGTAGGTCCACGGACTGGCACTGCACCACCCTTTTAATCATTTGTTACTAACTACTTAAAGTACACTTATGAACAATTGTAATAATTTTCAAGGTTTTTTTACAGTTTCGGCTGCAACTTCGCCGCTAAATCCAAATACTTCATATCACAATACTTACTGCGCCTTGGAATACCGAGCGTTTGAGGCCTAAGTACATAATGTACAATGACTGGTGCCCTCAGCCTATATTAAGCTAGCGTTATCAATAACGCATATTAAAAATATTGAAATCCTGTTCCACAACTCGTAAGTTCGTTTATAACGATTACGTTTACGAGAATTTGGCTAGGATTCAGGTTTGAGTTGTTATTTTCTCCTGCTTGCAACATTTCTGTCTTAGGCTTAGTTTTAACTAAAAGGGTCATACTGAAAACCAACGTTGCAGTCTTGAGTCCCTTTTAACAACATTTGGCGGATTCTTTTTAGGGTTCTATACAATATGGTACACACACATCAAGCTGATCTGATGATGGAGTCGGAAACAAAACTGGTGTAACCTATCGAAAATACAAACTGAAATATAGATGCATAGAAAACCAGAAAAATAAGACCAGCGCTGGGACTCGAACCCAGGTCCTCGGCATTCCGTGCCACGTGCTATACCACTACACCACCACTGGACAAACCTATGTAACCTAGCCATGTTTTGGCTTGTTAGAATTCGGGTGTATTGCGAGGGTCGAGGGGAAACCAGGGTCTAATGGTGGCCCAGTTAGGCAGTTACCATTAAAAAGTTTTTTTTTTATATTGGAAAACAAAGGAATGAGAAGCCATCTAAGTAAGCTTTGTATACAAAATGTTGTATACAAAACTGGAAACTTGGTGATAATGTTTATTATTACGTATATTTTACTAACGTCAAATAAATCACATTTTTTTCCCTCGAGTCAGTCTCGCACTTGGCCTGGTTTGCGTCGGTGTTGAATTTGCATCAATGTTTTTTTTATTAAACGGAGCACAAGTAAAAAATTCAATTGCAAACTGCCTTTTCGAAACATCTAAATCCTAATATGATTTCTTTAGGGTTAATTTATTTGATATCAGATTGAGTAACACCTTGTTATTTGGTTTTATAGCGTTCGAAGATTCCTTTTATACTCTGTCATTGTTAATAGAGTGTGAGGTCATAAATCTTGAGATATAAAGAATAGAAGTAAATTTGTATTTCGTTCGCCAAAATTGATTTGGTGATAGAATGGTTAGGTAATAAATTGTTTGTGTAGGTATACATACGAGTACTTTATTAGAAGTCTACGAGTTCGTAATTCCAAATTTTATTCTACATGTAAATCAAAATAAAACGTCCGTCAAAAATATCTGTAAATTTACAGATTATTGTTATTTATAACAAGTGGGCAGATAAGATTGTTATGTATGTAAAAAATCCAAATTATTGTTCATACTTGCACGATTTTGCTACAAATGAACAAATAATATGGATAGAACGGCTTACGTAAGGTTACATTACTTTTAAGAGTCCTGTACACCGTCGGCAAAAACTTAGTCAGGATTTTTCTGCTGTCTGTCTATCCGTCCGTCAGTCTTCAAGCTGAAATTAATATCAAATACTTAGGGCTGCTACACCTTGGAGCAGTGAAAATATCGAAATTCTAAGTCAACGCAATTAAAGAAAGGTCATAGAAATTGCCGGGGAATCAAAACCTATAGGCATACTTCCAGCTGTCGAAACAAATAAGAAAAGTTTGAAAATCTTTATTTTTGTGTCTATATCAGTAACCAAACTAAAACGACCCCACACAGCGTACATTTTGCTTATGAGCCGGGCTATGTTCACACTGGATGTTCATAGAGATACCCTACAAATTTTAACGGTACTCTCGGTACGCAAGTCCGACTCGCACTTGACCGGCCTCAAACATGGTGATCTATCTAAATGGGTCAGTTTGACGACGTCAGAAATAATATAAAAAATAAAATAGGTGTAATATTTATATTATTAATTTACCGGAAAATATGATTATTTGACTAAGGAACTATAAAAGCAAAGAGTGTCTGAGTCACTAAGCTGTTACCTAGATACCACGTGTCTTTTGCTTTAGCCTGGGGTATTCCCTTTTCCTCTACCATGCACTCAAAACTATCCACAAGTGATTTGTATACGACCCGTGTAATTCACCTACTCATCACAAAATCGTTCGACACACGCTGTTTACGTATTTTATTAAAAATAAGAGATTATTTCTACTTTACACCTCATCTTGGAGTAAAAAACACATTCCATCTGTCTTCTCTAAGCCGTCCAAAACGATAAATAAACACTAGTCGAACTCTCGTGTGGAGTAACTCCCGGGGCAGGTTATTCTCTAACCGTTCGATATTGTTTCGCACGGTACCGTTGACCGCTAAATAGCATAACGTACCTATAAGTAAAAAACTCGAGTCAGACCCCTCTTGTATGTAATAGTAACATATGATATCAGTATAAACGAGTAGACGTGCCAAATTACAAAAATGAAGTTAGTTTCATTACATACACTACTATACACACTATATTATTATGCTAGAAGTGCTTTCTCCTATAAAGCAAATGCATTGCAGGTAAAATATCTGAAGGGCCCAATAGGCACCTCCTTCAACATTGTCATTCGATATAACCCAACTCTTATACGCCAAATTTAAAACCATTTTATATTGGAATACTTTATCTTATGAAACCAGGTACTAAACCAATGCGCTACTCTTCCGCCTAATCTGCTCTTACTATCGGATGAGATAGAAATCAATCGCTGCTTAAAAAACTGTGTTATTAACGAAGCAAATGTATCTTAGCTTTTCAATACGAGTACGACAGTGGACAAGACTTCCCTGGGTCCACGCAAAATGGTCTTCAACAATCGTATCGATATCGAATGGTTAGTTGTCAGGCCCCCTCGCGCCGACCGAAGTGTATGGATAGCGAAGCAGTCGGCCCGAGGTGACGGCGCGGCTCAAAGCTTCGACAGCCGTCCAACGCTCATAATTAAGAACGGTGACTGTTGAAAAATGGCCGCCGCCCCCGGCCGGCCGTGAATAATCGTCGTAATTACGATTCGGAATAATTTCCAGCCAGTCATAGCGATGCTATCGGTAGGTGTTGACGAGCGCTCGTTACGCGCACGCTAGTCGCGGGAAATCGCATTTCCTCGGAGGAAACTCTACTCGACTTTATTCTCCGTAATATTCGTTTTAAGGTCCTAATGTTTCGTTTTATTACAAGGCTTTCTTTCTGACCAGAAACTTCTACTTCCTTCTTTACCGCAGGCTAGGATTTTGCTAGGGCCTACTTGTGAAAGATCCATCCGAGTAGCTATTTATTGTCTCACTCGGATCGCCAATCCTACCGCCAAGCAGCGCTTGCGGTGCAGAGTTCCATTTTGAAGAGTACGACAGCCGATGAAATTTAGGTATTCTAATTTAGCCTTCTAGGCTGGCACCGCATCGGCAATTCTCTGGCGTTGCAGATATCCATGAGTGATGATGCTAACTTGCCATCAGGTGACCCACCCGTTTACCACCATATTTCATATTACCACTTGACATCTGATAACCTAACCAACAAAAAGTTGGAAAACCCCGACTTAGTGACTTCAAAGTTCAATATCTCAAAAACGGCTGCACGGATTTTGAAGAAACATGTCTAAGAACCATCGCTAGAAAACCTGATTACAAATAAAAAAAACGCATTCTAATCGGTCCACCCGTTTAAGAGCTACGGTGCCACAGACAGACACATACACACAGAGACAGACACACAGAAACACATAGCGGTCAAACTTATAACACCCCTCTTTTTGCGTCGGGGGTTTAAAAAAAACAGAATATGCTAAAAAAATTCATGTCACAAAAGTGACAAGCTTCTAGATGTAGCCAACTATATCTGTTCCACTTCGTCTGCAAAGTATGTCTATCACACGGCAGCAGGCACTAAACAATTTTCTCGGATTGAAAACTATCGTACGTCCTTTTCAGAGTCTCAAACTATCTGTGTACCAAATTTCATCACGATAAATTTATTTACTACTTTAAACGTGAAAGCGTAACAAACAAACGCAAACAAACAATTATACTCTCATTCACTTTTTATTTAAGATATATTAACTAGGTATTTACTCTTAGATTCGATCAGCACTAATAAAGTACTTATACTTTATAATATATTAACTTTATATTTTATAGTATATAATATAAAGTAATTAAAATTTGGCAGCTTGATGCATGTTTAAGAAAAATAAGCTTTATTCCTTTCGTTTCTTCACTAGAACGGTACAGGGTCACAGTGTGTCAAAAAAAAATTATAACAAAAAATAGTACCGACTACAAAAAACCATGAAAATATTTTTATACCAGTCTGTAGTCGGTCAGTGCCTCAGCACGAGCCAGCAGGAGTGATTGAAGCCCAATATGTAGTGCGTAGGTGAGGTAGGCGACTACAGGCCCACTCCTGCTGGCTAGTGCACCGACCGACTTTGAGAAAATTATTTTCATAGTTTTTTGTAGTCGGTTCTATTTTTTGTTATAAATTTTTTTCTCACGCCTTTTAATGTAAAAGGTCTAAGATACAATAGTTTAATGTCAACTGCTCGTCATCTTTTACGAAAAATTGCTTTTTCCGACGCAGAGACGTTCATTATTGAGGAGTCCTGGTGCTTTATCACCCATTCCATTTACCATATGAATTACGATGAGCTTAAATTGCTTAGCAACTGCGTAAAAGTAATTAATTGAAATTCAACCCGTGAAGTACTTGTTATTGAGTAGACGCTCCATTGGTCAAATTTGGTCTTCATCATCAGTTCCACTTCACCAAATTATGATTTTCAAGAGCAAATGCACGAGTTACTTCTAAATAAATCGAAATTACTTTAGGCGTTCCTACAATATTTGAAGAGTTCCCTCGATTTCCTTAGGATTCGATCATCACATCCTGATTTGGTGCTTACGGGACCTAATTGAAAGCATTCCTAGACAAACGAAAAAAAAATTTTCAAATCGGGTCATAAATGACGGAGTTCTGAGGTAATAAACATTTAAAAAAAACGAATTGTTAACCTCCTCCTTTTTATGAAGTCGGTTAAAAATAGTCTCATCTATATATCTCGCCCTGACAAACGCGTATTATATCGCTCTTTCTCTTATATTGCATATCTATTTACTTAAATACTAATAAACTTTTGAAAAAATTGTAGAAGCAAATTAGTAATGGCTACTGCGTAAATGCTACGAGCGTAAATCATATCTATGTCGGCGGCCGATCGTAAAATCCGCCAGATCACGAAATTCCTAGTCATATCATGAAGTGGCGCCATTTCATGATATGCCTAAAAGTAGGCCAGGCATATCACGATGTGCCTGAGAAACAATACGGCAGATCGATTAGAGCAACGTATTCGTCGATATTCCTAGCTTTATACTGGGCACATGGTGGCATTCCGAAAGAAACAAAAATTTAGGTACGACGAGCGAAGCGAGGAGTGGTTAGTATGAATCGTGACCACAACGCACGAGCCGAGCGAGCGAAGCGAACGTGCCGCGGCAGCTGCCGGCGAAGTGCCAGAACCGATATGGCGGCGTTTCATGATATGCCTAGGAATTTCATGATCTGCCTAAACTAACCAAATAATGAAATGGCGGTGTTTTATGATATGCCTAGGAATTTAATGATCTGCCTAAACTAGCCAAAAAATGAAATGGCGACGTTTCACGATATGCCTAGGAATTTCGTGATCTGGCGGATTTTACGATCGGCCGCCGACATCTACACGTATCAACCTTCCCCAATGTGATGCTACTAGGTACTACATCCAAATGTTTTTTTTTTTGAGAAAAATTGTAACAGACGTACACGCAGACAATATCTTTTCAAACGCGTTAGCGTCTTTTATGGTGTTTGTAATCATTGAGTATCTGTAACATTTTGTTAATGAATATTGAAGTGGACCAGGGCGGGATTTTGCATCAAAACCCTGTGTCGCACAAATATTTAAGGTTATAATATACTTAAGGTACATATTCTTCTCTGTTCAATCCAGGGTAGTAAAAGTGAATACTCGTATGGAGTAAAGATGATCTTTTATCACACCACGCTGGAATTTTGCATGCAATTCGAGAAGTTCAAAATATTGTCAAAGCGTTATCTAGTGTAGAGCTAGATAATCTAAAAAGCCGGCGCGAAGGCGTGTCGGTTGCGCCACGCGGCGTGGGTAGATTTAATTATACTTTTTTCGCGGTTGCCTCATCGCCGTGGCCTCGCTGGCGCCACGCGTTACTGTTTTTACACTATACGACACGATGACTTTGACTTTGTCTCCTGTACTAAATAATAACTAATACGACAGTTACAGGTACTTTTTAAGATACTAATTGCAGAAGTTTGGAGTTCAAAGTGTACAGGCTAGGTAATAGAACTGACCATCTGGCACGCTAGATTGACTGTATTATGTATAAGATAGTATTTTTGACGACCAGACGGCCTAGTGGTTAGAGAACCTGACTACGAAGCTTGAGGTCCCGGGTTCGATTCCCGTGTCGGGGCAGATATTAGTATGAAAAATACGAATGTTTGTTCTCGGGTCTTGGGTGTTTACTATGTATTTAAGTATGTATCTATCTATATAATTATATTATCCGTTGCTTAGTACCCATAACACAAGCTTTGCTAAGCTTACTTTGGGACTAGGTCAATTGGTGTGAATTGTCCCGTGATATTTATTTATTATTATTTATTTTTGTATTGTATGATTCTAGAATTTGATTTTAAAAGAGAAAGGCTGGACCTATCTCTGTAAAGTATTGATAAGCTCTACAATAAATCTAAATACTGAAGAAATATCCATTTTATTTGAACTGAGTTTAAAGTCACGCGCGTATCCCCATTACCTAAGCTCTTACCAAGTTACAGTCCCCACAGTACCGTATCAAAGGCCTTACAAAATTTTGAATCAAAAATTCCGATGAATAACTTCTACAGGAGTGTTCAGCCAAACTATCCCAAACATCTGCTTAGACATTCCAAAATAATTTAAAAACAACTCGAGTGTACCACTTACCTTTACTTCAAACCTTCCTAGTAAAGTCTAATGTAACGGTAGAACTAAATTTTATATCATTGTGATTTTCTGGTAGAGATTGGTTTTAAGCAATGAGGCCGCCTATTATTTACCTACCTTGCCTTTTTATTTGAACAATTAACTGATACTAATTAATAGATAATCAATGCAAACGTTGGAGCTCTCGAAAAATTCAAGCATAAGCTGGTTCAACGATCTTAAATAATGTACGCTACGGGTTTACATAATAATACTAGGTAATAAATAATTGACCCAAGTAACTGGTTTTAATTATATGGGAGAAAGTTACAAAACAAACTTGTAAAATATACACATGCTTTTTCGATAGAGCTGCTTATAGAGTCGCAAAAAATGATATTACGTTATAGTATGTAGGTAATATCATTGGTCGCAAAGCAGTCGTCGTTCAATCGAATCGCAAGGTATAAACGACAGTGAGATTTCACTTAGGTTTGGCAAAAGATAATTAGTTTTAAGGTACGTATCAAGTACGTATCGCATCTGACCCTCGAAGAGTTAATGACCCGAAAACGGTTAAATTCGTGAAGAGAGATTAACCTCCCACTTATGCATTGTAACTAATTTTGTACTAATGTAGCAAAGCTTTTCTATTAAAGCTTTCCGGGATTAATATGTTTTTTTTTATTAGTAACTGTGTATACAAAGGCCGTATAGCTCATTCGGTGCCTTTAATGCATATGTGTGTTTAGCTTACTCTCACTCTGTGTGTATGAAATACAGTTTCACTAACTGTCGTCGAGCTCACTGAACTTTGACACGTTTCGTACTGAAATGGCAACCTTAGCAACTTAACTTAAACAGGCAAGTGGAATGAAAACATTACTCGATAGTTTTCAATGCGAAATATTTTTACTGCCGACTGAGCTGAATCTTGAAACAATGGAACCTTTTATACTCATGAAAGCTACGCATTGCATTTAAGCCAGCCTCTGAAATACAAAATTTCCACATTTCTCCATTTAAGTAACTATCCTAAAGAACAACATCCTTGGCTGTACTGTACGGGTACAATTTCCTTTCCCTTTTCGTAGAGGAAAAAACATGCCCATGCAAAACGTTTTACTGTACTGTACGTACTTAATTTTCAATTTGTTAATAAGTAACACACTCCATTATTTGTTAATATGAAATTAATTAATCTTAATTAATAATCAAGCTATCCACTGGAGACACTATAACTTAATTAAGCTTGAGGGTAAAATAGCATTTTTATAGTTAACAGTCAGACACGCTGACTCACGTCTAACAAATCTCCTTCACAGCTTCAAGACAACACATTTCACTTGCTCTAGCTAATTATTGTACTCAAGTCTTAGACCAGGTAGCTACCAGTTAAGGTTGATGAAGACACGCGACAGGGTGATGGATGACGAGGCTGGGTACGTCGACAACTGCATTATTTACGATATTTCATTATTTACCTGTTAAGATAGTTACAGCACTCATAATCGGTGCTATTATGTTTTATACCACGGCTATATAGTAAGACTAAAAGGGACTTTCATTCGGTGAACTTATTTAAACTTTTACCTAATTGAAAAACTGGATATGAAATCGATAAATGGGTAATAAAGAAGTAGAAGTAGAGTGTTTAAGAGGTAAGTTCCTTTCTCTATACGACACATTTCTTGATGGCTAAAATAAAATCACTATCAGCATAATGGTACGATTTTTAGAATCAAATATGTAAAAATACGTACCATTCGTAGTTCAAAGTGGTTATAATCTGTGTATTATGACAAAACTACAGCTCAAACATTTTTTTTCTTTTTCTCCGCTTTTGACAGTGTTTTCACTGATAAGAATTAAAAATTTGCACTTCAGTGCGGAGAAAAAGCTAAAAAACCGCCAATTGTGAATTGCATTTGCATAAGAAGAATTACCACCGTAAATCAATCATCAAGCGAAAAATTAAGTACGACGTTTCTTGTGAGGCCAATCCCTTCAGGTGTTAACTTTATTTTGTTTTAGCTATTTGTTGTTATACTTATTTTACTCAGAAGGGATGATAATTGGTAGAACAATTTTTAATTTCCTCCTGCCCATTCATTATTTCTGCATTTAGTCACTTCCAGCGAATGGCATCAGGTAGCCGGGCGTTGCGTGTTATTAAGATGGTAATTTAAAATGGGCTCTTGTTTTAATTGAGTTATGGGTACTGTTATGGTTATTAGGGAAGGCAATAATTTTTGTGTTAAACTATTTTAACAGTTCTTAGAAATAAATGGAGGCGTACATGCGTTTATTTGCGATTGGCATTGCTTTATAAGTACTGAGGATGTTAAGACTTACATTGTCTATAGACAGGCACTCTATTTATAGGCAATATTAGTCTTTAAATCCTCCTAATCCTACATATTTAAGTACTAACGTAATATCGAAAATACAAACTGAGTCATGGATGCACAGAGAAACCAGAAAAAGAGACCAGCGCTGGGAATCGAACCCAGGTCCTCAGCATTCCGTGCTGCGTGCCATACCCCTACACTACCACAGGTGTTATAGGAATATCTTATGGTGTAAATAATTAGATTACACATGTACTTATGACATGTCTGCATTTTGTACCACACGAAGCTGCGAAAAGGCATTCATCAACTTTATTATAAGCATAAGTACAAAAGGATATATACCATTCTCTGATACCGTACTTATCATTCTAACGCCAACTAGCTCATAGTTCATGATCACAGAAAATCAAATAGGTACTTAATCATCTGCAAACCGCACACTCAACTAAATCACAAGATTTGTGTTGTTATAAGAACCCACAATTACGATACGCTTAAGACAGCTTAATAAACAGTCTCTGCGTTTGTCTTACAAATATACCCTGATTACATGGCACGGTTAACAACTGCCCACGCGTGTTTCGGCGACGTAATAACGTATCATCAGGTTATGCTATATTGTCAATGAAAGTAGGTTCCCACGGTACGTAATTGGCAGCAGCAGAATATGGAAGCACTAATGAAGTCCGTTGTAGTCATAAAACTATATTCAAGTAAACTTTCGCGGAGTCCTTAAATTAAAAAGTTTCAGATGTATTGAAGACTTCTCAAAAGGCTGGTCGTACTGAAGTCAGTGAGGTCTTTATTGTGATCTCGTCTAACTGTCTCTTAATTGGCTCACTGTAGTGAGCAGCGAAAAATAAATTCTGCACAATTCTCTCAAATCATCATGTTTTTCTCCTAAGTGCGACTTAGGTAAATAAGATAACTTTAAACTCTCGATTTAGCCTTAAGCTCAGTTTAGTAGGTAGTGCGAAAATATTTGAAACTATCAGGCTTAAGACAGGTTTAACGGCTTAATCTAGTTACTTTTCATCAAGTGGCCATAAACATCAGCGAAATACGAAGTGAACGTTCGGTAAAGAAAACGCGTGTGGAACGCCGAACGGCGAGAACTAATTGGTCGACTGGACTCAGAAAAACGGCCAGTGATCTTTTTCTAAAAGAGAGCACAAAGCGTCACTTTTATATAAAACAAAGCCAGAAATTAAGCTGCAAAATTAAGTAGGTACGAGTAATACGAAAATGAAATCGTACTTCTGAAATAATTTACTCCCGGAAAAGGGCTTTGGAACGAAACTTAATAAATCAACAGTTGAAATATTGGTTTATAGTCGAACGGGTGGCGACCCCGCTTCCGAAAACCATCGCGGTGCAACAGGAGCGAAACAAAAAGTCGCAGTCGCCGGTGCACTTCCGATTGCATTGCCAGCGCTGAAAAATCGCCTCAGTAAATGAGTTGAATTACGCGAACGATGTAAAATCGGTGGACTTTTCACTTACTTTGCAGTTTTTTGGTGCCTGTTGGATGCACATCTATTATTCAAAAGAGAAGCACCGAACTTAGGCTGTGTCGTCTCGTGCTCTTTACGAACTAATTTTTGTAAGGATACAAAATATTTTTATCTTCAAATTCGTTTTCTAAAATTATCATGCTACTATTAGGTAGGTATACATACCTAACCATATGATTTGTTTTTTTTTAGTAAGGGACTAACTAGTAGGCGGACCACCTGATGAAAAGTAATCACTGCACATGGACATCCATAACATAAACAGAATAACAGATGCGTTGGTGGCCCTTTGAGATAAGAGTAGCTTTGTTTTTGCAGATCCTTTAGTTGTACCAGTGAATTCGGAAATTGTAGCACTATATTTAGTAGCTTTGTATCATGAAAAATATAAGCAGCGGTTGCAATTTCAGTAAAAACTAAGAGCGTTATGATCTTAATTCGTATAATTCACTGTAGGTATAATAAATACAAATCACCCGCAGGTTACCCGAAAAGGAAACTCATTACAATATAAGGTTGTTAAATGTAATGTTGTAATTCTTCAATGATGGTAATAATTTTCTGTCAACCCAAAACTGTAAGCCCAAAAGCCTAATGAGTTCGCACATCACTGTGTTTGGGATAGTTACCTTATTTTTAGGGATCCCGGTGCAAAAATACAAGTCATGATTGAACCATAAGTTAATGTTCCGCTGTGAAGCGGAAAGTAGAAGCCCTCTTTCTGCTGATTTTACAGTGAAATTATACAAAATAGTACCCATGGCGACACGAAGGTATACAATGAAATGAAATTTCTCTGTTTAGGTAAGAAGAAATAGCGTGAATTAAAACATTGACCGTGCTACGAGAGGTCCTACTCGAACTTAACCATCTTGTGTAACTTATTCGAAGCTCACCTTCGTCGTCCTCCAACCTTCCGAGAATTCATGACGCATGACTGATTTGTCAAAAAAGTCGACAATTACAACTTTGTTGCCGTAACGTCGCCCAACGTTGGCCAAATCTGGGACTTTCTTTTGTTTCTGCTGGGCCCCAGAGCGAACCAAATCAACTTGGCGACGCTGTTTGTTGTTGTTAGCGGGTGACTTTTGTTTTGTTTGACAAACCTTTTTTGGACAGTTTTTGCTGCAGCCATAATTTAAAATGTTGTTTCTATCTAAACTGTAGTAATTTATGGCTGGTTGTGTTAATTAATTTTGTTTAAAATTTTAAAGTCGAACCATTTTAATGGTCTATTTTTTAAGACGGTTCCGTTTAGATGCACAGTAAGCCTGTAAAGTATTTAGGGTTACATTTATTTTAATTTCGATCTACTTTTAATACCATAGATTGGAAGACCTGTAACCTGTCAGTTCTTAGTACCTGGGTGGTCTCAAAAGCGTTTCAACCGCTGTTTCCCGTGTGTTACGAAAATGTAATACTGACCATGAACTAAAACAAATTAATAATTATAATTCTAAGTCAGCTTACAGGCTTCACGGCACACTCCTTCACATGCGTCAATATCCTTACCACTACATTACGACCATAAATTTGGAAAATTAATTAAATAAGCAGGGAACCTGAATATTTTTATATTTATGATTTTATGAAGCTTCCCATTAAATCTGTTCTGTGCAAGGGGTTTGTCGACCTCTATAAAATCTGAAATTGGATCGCAGATGCGACTCTACGGTCGCCAGCGCACAGTAAAGCATACATATTACCAGTCACGGACATTGTAGCGAGCAAATGTCGACGACTAATGCCAGCGCTAAAACATTTAACAGTCAGCTATAACAGCGTTGGATATTTTTAATGCCTTCCAATTACAGCCTTCAACGTTAACGATTTCGCTGAGCTTTAACTATTACAATTTTATGTTTGCGTCCGTCGAAACGACCAGTTCCTGGAGTCAGTGTATTATTTCAGATTTAATTATTAATGTTCCTTTTGGAATGCGCGTTAAAACAATCGAGACTGTGCATTTTCTACAATTAATTAAAAATTTAATAAAAATCACTTTATTATAAAACAAATTAATGGTAACTAAAACTACATACAAACTAAAATAAAAAATAAAAAAGTTGCCCAAAATCACTGCCAGGTGGTAAGGTGCCCAGAAGGCTGGCAGCATTACCACGCTGTATGGCAATACTTAATCTTTGTGCAAGCACTCAAACCCCATGACCCATGGTTTCTACCCCAAACGGCTCAAAAATGTAGGCACTACTGATGCCTACATATTTGCGCCGTTTGAGGCATTCCGCAGAGTCTGCAGCGGCACCGGACTTGTTGGCTGTAAAATATAATATGATTATACACGTACTGCGATTGATTATTTCTATCTCGATCATGGCGCTCATTTTGTAAAACTTTGAGATATTAATACACATCCACGTGCTATCACTCTAGGAGCACACAGCTCTGTAGTTTTCTCAGTAAAATAACTATTCAAGAATGAAAAGCGACTGTGTTTTGTTGTAATTGATGTAAAAACTAAGCACGGCCCATCCCTTCAAGAAAAGTTTATTTTACTGGTGCAACGGACTACCCAAACGTAATGCGACACAAAGTAGTAACAAGTTGTCAGTGCGCCCAGGATTAATCTATAATAGGTCCAGACTTACGGCTCCCCGTTTGCACTGTTGTCTCCTGCTTGGTGACTTACGAATTTTATTATCTATGGCTTAAAATGATATATGGGCGCTCTTAACTGGAGGATCATAAAATATATTTTCTGTTTGTGAAATATTTCTGAAGCAATAAAGCAATAATTCACTACGGGGAAGATGGCGAGCTTTATTTGCCGTCATAAACGGTCTGTTTATGGTGTACTTTTTTGCTGTGCGCTTGTCCGCGCGTTTGCGTACTCTGCACTTCGGCGACGCCGGCGCAGTAATCTATACTATCTTTCAGATCTACACTTCAAAACTCAGAGCTAAAGCCTCGCTATTTGACATTGCTCTAAGTCAATAATTTGTAGATAAGTTTCGCTAAGCCCCTGTGTTCCCTGTTTATTTTTATCTGTAAATCCAGATCCATAAAAATATGACGTGCGATCGCTACTAAGTGATGCTATTGAAGCCTGGATTTCGCAACGAAAATAACACGGAAAGTCCAGCCTACAACAACCTTTTTAACTATACATATTAATAAAACCAACTTTCCATACAGATTCTTGGTATTCCCTTTTATATCCAAAATGTATAGTAAATGATATTGTACCGGATAACTCACGTCTTAAATCGAGTTTAGCTCGACATGTTTCGGGCTAATTCGTAGCCCTTCTTCCTAGGAGCAACTTGACTCGGCAGCTGCTGCAACACGCGCACAAAGCGCCACCGCTCTTCTCGCGCGACTACCCGACGAAACTAACACTGGCGCACACACAACTACCCGCTTTTTCGTCGTCATTGTATTGTCTGTCACTGTCAAATGTAGAGTAGCACACAACGCTAGCAACATCAATCTGTAAAGGCACGTTCACACCACCAGATGACGCAGCACGAGTATTTAATACCGTTTTCAACTCGGGGGTACCACAACCCCAATCCATTTGCTCCTAGGAAGAAGGGCTACGAATTAGCCCGAAACATGTCCAGCTAAACTCGATTTAAGACGTAAGTTATCCGGTACAATATTATTTAATATGAGTTAGTCTCACGGTACTTTCATGTTCAAATGTATAGTATCAACACAACCGAGAATTGTTATTCTCGGCTATTGCTATACGTGGTAGAATTTGTGCTGCTTCAGCCTCTAACAAGACAGATCATTCGTCCTCGTCGTTTGAGGCAGTGACGAGGGCGGTACGTCGCGTTCACACGGAGGAGTGTGAAACTTTGGAAGTGTCGACGGGGGGCTCCATTAGTCAGCGTGATTAGTTCTCGAGTTAATGTTTCAATGAGATGAATAATCGCCGGGAACAGTGACAAATGTGCGTCGGCCGGCGCGCGCGCACCTGCCCGCACAAACGCGCCGCGCCATCACTCAGCCGAGGTGTTGTTATGTACCAGATGAAGAGATTTATATTTATTAATGTTAGTATGCATATCGTTCAAGGCGATGCATGGGACTTGATGAAATGTCCAGCAGAACACCTTCAAAAACCAAATATCTTTTACCGATCTGTGGGAATGTTGGATATGGGAAACGATGACGCATTTAAAATGCTTCAGAAAATTTATTTTAAGCACAAAGCGTAGTATCTCTTAACCGATTCACGCCTCGGCCGATGGTCACCCTGATTATTGATAAATGACTCAGCTTACGTATTCGGAGTCAAGGGTTAAACTCGACCGCGATCTAGTGTCGGGATCTTTTTCAAATTATCGACTCACGATATTTTTCAAACTCATCAAATACGGAGTGCACATCGATATGCGTCACTTCGCCGTGATTTAACATTGATTGGCTCCTTTGAGATCGGCCGCGGCAAAGATTTACAACTGACGGCCGCTACTGTCGGCATTGCGTCTGGGAATATCTGCAAGTGCACCCTCGTATGATATGCAATTTCCGAGAAGTCGCAACGTTAAATCTACGAACTGGGCAATATGGAGGGATTAGATTCTACATTTAGATAGCAACTGCGTAGCAATTGCAGCGGGAACAAGCGGTAATTTGCGTTCTACTTGCTTTAACAACCTGAGGTACATTCCTGGCGGTTGTCGATTTTGTGCCTCGCAATCGACGCGAATTAAATAGATGTACTATCTATTGCTTCGCCGTAATTGTTACAAGAACCAGTACATAGAAAACTGGGTACAACAAATTCAATAAAACAGATTAACTGCTATTGTGAGCCTTGCTTTTTCTTAATCCGATTGGCAATGCCCACAATTCTCATTCATAAAACAATTAACAAACGTATGATTGATCATAGCAACAAGAGAGACGAGCCACCTGTATCAAACGACATTTATTTGTAACTTCAAAATTGGTAGAAGCTCAAACCACACACAAGGTCTTGGTCTTTGCCTCCAATGGAGTATCTACACACACAAACATCACGCCTGTATTCCCGAATGGGGTAGGCAGAGCACACGAAACGTTACCGCTTCGGAGCCACTTTTAACAATTTTAGGTTTTAAGTTTGACAAAAACGGTACAATAGTGACAGGTTTACCCTTATCCTCAGTCGCCTTTTACGACATCCACGGAAGAAATGGAGAGATGTTATTCTAACCCGACACCACACGGGTATCTAATGCTTCAGTAATCCCACTCATACATATATGTATTATAAATGCGAAAGTTTGTAAGTTTTTTGTTTGTTACCTCAGCACGTCTAAACCGCTGAACCAATTTAGATGAAATTCAGATCTAGTTTTTATCCCAGAAAATTGCATAGTGGCCATGGGATAGCGATAAATGACGGAGTCGCGGGCAACAGCTAGTTCAGCATATAACAGATAAGATAGGTAAGATGGAATCTGAATTCTTCCATACAAAACATGTATACGATTACTAATTATCTACTGTCCTCCTGTCTACTGTCCTGTACTCCTCTAACTAAAGGTTCTTCTTATCCACTCAAAGATTGGCTGGTAGACATCCCTTAAAGGGATAAGTTCGTCTTTGTACATGTATCCCAATGTTTGTTGCTTGTCCTTGTTTTTTTGTTTTTGCACAATAAAAGGTATATATCCTTACTAACATTATATATATGCGAAAGTAACTCTGTCTGCTATTTATTACATCTTCACACTTCAATCGCTGGGCTGATTTAAATGTAATTTATTGTTAAGATAGTATGAGACCCTTTAAAGAACATAGGGTAATATTATCCCGGAAAATTGAATAATTGATAAACGAATTACGAAAAAACTATCACTGTATAAAACACTAGCTTTTTCCTGCTTTGCCTGCCAAGTATCCGTTTATAGCTATCCCACGAAAACTATACTATTTTTCGGAATAAAATATATTTTATGTGCTTCCCACTCGTATCTCAAACTATCTGCATACCAAATTTCAACTAAATTAGTTCAACGATTTAAGTGTAAAGACAGACAGAGTTACTTTCAGAGTTAATTTATAATAATGGTAAGGATACGTTTCGTTCGTAATACAGAGCTCTGCAAAGCGTCTACGTAGTGGCGCGGGCGCCGCAAGATGATGCGGCATTTTGTTCCTGCCAGTATCCGAGGCCCAACGGCATATTTTCTCGTGATAGCAAGATTATTAATTATTAAAACAAAACTGCAAGTAAAATATATATCTACTATAATGCATCTAGTAGAATACGAGTAATACAGTAATACTTGAATAGTAAATTAATTAGGTTAGGTAATTAAAGGACTCCATTTCAAAGTAATGAACAGAATAAACAAAATGCTTAAAACTCTTATCGTGCCTATAAAGTGGAGGACAAAAAATATTTACGTCTATGTTTATCTCCCACTAACAAAACAGACCTGTTAATACGGTTAGACGCAACTCACCAATTTGTACGTAAACATCATATTTTCGATGCATCGAAAAACCACGTTTTTATTATGAATTAACATGTTTATATTGAGACTCATTTGGTCAGTCGTCTTCTCCAGACATTTCTTTTTGCATTCTCAACACATCGAAGTCGAATGAACTCTATCGTCTATAACAGAAGTTGTGTTTCTGTGTATCTGATTAAAAAGTACAAGTAAGGTCCAGGCAGACTGGATGTCAAAGTTATGACGTGTTAGATTGATTATCGGATGGATGTTAAAATACGTTTTACGACTTTTTATGGCGAGCTTTCGATGTAAGCCTGACTTACGAGGTTTGTTTGTGCTCGTCTCGGCGCAACTCGGCAATACTACATTTACTTTAAATATACTGTACGTTTTTAACAATTTATAGAATTAAATTAATCAATACATTACACTTGTTCACTCACGAAGACAAGGCCCTCCGCAGCAAATCGATGTGCAATTATTACAAATAAAGATCATTCTTACAAGATATATAGTGTGCGTGATGAAGGTACTGACCTGACAGCAACTATGTAAGTAACTTAAATTCAAATTCACGTTTCGCGATTCGTAAGTAAACAGATCAATTATACTCAACCTTGCTCCTCCGCTTACCATGAACCTGCGCAAAATAATGCCTGAAACAAATAATTAGTTTCTGCGTTCCATCATCATCCGGCCTAAGCGTCTGTTTCAGACGAATTTTGGCGTGTTGCCGATGATACAACCTTTGTAGCCAATTCCGTGGCTGAACTTCAGTCAATAGTGGTCAATTTTTCCCCGGCGTGTTCCTTGTATGCTATGACTGTCAACACTAAGAAAACAGTTGTTCTTGCACAAGGGACTTCTGTCGCCCCCTCAATTTCGCTGAATGGCGCGATGCTGGAGGTAGTTGACAGGTTTTCCTACTTAGGATCGACCATGTCAAAAAATCTCTCTCTTAATGCGGAGATCGACATTCGTATTGGCAAAGTGGCGACCATGTTCGGGAAGCTTAGTACAAGAGTGTGGAACAATAAAAACTCACCACAAAGACCAAAATCGTTGTCTTCCAGGCTTCCATCATGAGCATCCTTTTACATGCAAACTCAATGCATTTTACATATAAACTCCTTCTACATGCGCGTTCCATATAGGTACTCTTAATAACCATAGCCCTAAAATTAAATAAGTAGCTATTAACTTATTTCATTGCGAACTGACGAACACCTCTACCAGCATAAATACTCAGTTTCCACAGAGTGGACTAACTTTACTCCACATTCGAACATGAAGAGCGGAACTGGGTCAAACAAATCCACCATCACTCCTGTGTTTCACATGACATGTCGGTAGGTACCTGTCGCGCGTCCGGAACAATTATGAGGTCAACGAACGTGACGGGCAGCGGACCGCGACGCCAAAACATCAGCCTAGCCTATACCAGTCCTACTGGAAATTTGATCGCTCAGCTCCGTCGAATAAGGGACGTGCTGGAATGAAACTGTATACTCAAAAGTACTTACGATAGCGTAAGAACTGAGATGCTTAAATATTTTAGGAAACGTCTCTTTAGTCGACAAAAGTTATAATTAGTTTTATATGTATTATTAAAAGAGGATACATTTAGGTAAAAAATATATCATACATACATCATTTGTTTGTGTACAAATTCACAAAAGTTAAACACGAAAACTCAACTAATTAGGGCTTGATTCCTCGCTCATTGATAAATTTTATTTGATAAATAAATATCTCTGATGTCGTTTCTGTTTATACGGAAAAATAATCAAAGACTTAGATTAATTCAATTATCACGACTTATCGGAAAGTGTAACTGGCCCTGGCTTTACGAATGCTAGTGAAGCTAAAAGGTGTTCCACACGCTTGTATCATTTTAGCATACCGTATCTCCGTCGCGTAGCTTCGACGAGGGTGACGTGTATCATCTTTGATTTCAATAATTAAATCAGATAAAGCGTGTTGCATGATCGCGTATATTTTCACATACAAACTAACGATATCATGATACTCAGCGATGCTACTCGTGACGAGATACAACTAAAACTATACAGTGTCTCTGACCATAGGGCTCTAAATTTAAGGTTGGATTATACTCGCATAACTAAGCTACTTTTGTTTTGTAACATTTTCAAATACTTACTTTGAATTTAGATCACTTATTGATCCTCAAAAATTATTTGTTAAAACAGGGTATCGGGCAGTGTTATCGCTGTCTCTTGGTACGGGGATCTTTAAATAGTTTTTGACATTTATTTCACATCTGTTAGATAAACACTTGACAATGCGCTGTCAATTTTGTATTGTATCACAAACATTGAAAATTACATTTAATCGGTATGAAAAAAAAAATTAACAGTGATCATATTTTTAAATAGCTGCAGAACAAAAGTAGCTCAGTTATGCGAGTTAGGATCGAACCTTGGATTTAAAGCTCCATGGTCAGAGACTCCCTGCATTTACAAATTTAGACCCAATTTTAGCCACAACTCTCAGTGGGGGATTAGCCAGGTAGCAAGAGCAGCAAATGCTACGGGTCCCGCGCATCTAAGGGCTCTGCGCACCAAAGCTTTCTGATCTTAAAATATGAAAATTTAGGTAGACACATTTTAAATCAATGTATTTACATGTATTTACTGCCACCACAAAACCAATACGAGATCGCCGCCAAAGAAAAAGATGTTAAGATCGACTATAATATTTCATTCAATAGGTACCTACTATAAACTTGTAGCAAATCAAGAGCCGTGGGATAAAATTTGGCCCAGGCCCCGCGTTGGCTTAATCCGGCTCTGACAACTCCGGGTCAAAACGGTTACAAAACAATAAAGAAGTGAAGGAAAGATTCGAGTACCATCTGCCCCTTGACACAGGCCCTATACCTACTACGAAGAGCAAATTCAAACTTCGTATCTTGCTGTCCCGCTATCGTTTATATTATTTAACACGAGAGTGAGAGAGACAGTACGATACCAACTTCGATTTTCGAATTTCGTAGTAGCCCCCCAGCACCGTCTTCCACAAGCGGCAAGGCCGCTCGTGTGGTCACGGTGGGGAGCGGCGCCGCCACGGGCTGGCCAGCTGAGTGTGTCAGATCGGAAGCGGAAGCTGCGCCCGCGCGGGTTCCGCCGACCGCGCATGACGGACGTCATTAGGTCCGCATGTTTTAAATATTGGGAATTTTCGGTCTGTTTACTTATGACTTAGTATCATTCTGGACAGCATTGTTATCCTAACTAAATATTTATACCAAATTTTAAATGAATGCTATCACTAGATCAGGTAGATAAGAAACATACAAACAAACAAACCAACATTGCAAATCAAATAAACACTTGTAAAAATGTAGTTTTTTTTTGTGGTAATAAACTACTTAATACTCGTAATTGGCTTTACAGGCCCCCCGTCACTCAATACTACAAGAACACGCTAAGACAGAGGACTCCTAAACCACGAGTACATATGCGATAATGATAATGCATAGTTAAAATATCATTGCTTCTCTGAAATCGATCTATATAAATAAAAATGAATCGCTGAAATATATGTATGTGCGTACGCGCATAACTTCCGAACGGCGGCACCGAATTAGATAATTATTTTTTTATGTTCGTTATCATCGGGACAAGGTTTGTGCTAAACAAAATTTAAAAAAACAACTGCTAGTAGGTATATAATGAAAGAGACTGTTCTTCTAGTTTACGCCCAGTTACTAAAGCTCTGCAGTTTGTACGTTGGTTTGTCTGGCGTCGTACATTACATGACTGTATTTTGAAGATTCTATGGTCATTATACGACATCGTAACAACAAAGATTAAAAATAATGTACTTAAATTGCGTTGATTTTTCGGCGTTAGTATAGTATATTATCTTATCCCTACCCGTACCTTTCGTGTGCTCTGACTTGAACTTAGGTACCTAGATATTGGATATTTCGTTAGGTATTTAGGAAATTTAAATTTTGAAACGATAAAAAATACTGTTGGGTGTGTTTCGTCCTAATATTACCGATGAGTTTCCCAAATACATTAACTATTATAATTATATTTTTTAATGATTCACGGTTATTTACATTACACATTAATTTGTTAGATACGGGATGTAGATTACCTATAGATATCTAACTATATAGATTAACTATAGATTCCCGAATTTTGACACAGTTGCATGCATCATGATCACGGGATAGATTACAAGAAAATATTGGACCCGTATTTTTTATTTTTATTAAACAAAATAATATGAAGATATAGTCAGTTAAATTCCTCATGACGTCACACCCTGCCAAAACAAACAAATAAACAAACAGAATTAAACTTTCGCATTTATAATATCGATGGGAATTCGTCTTTCCATACTTATCTGTATTTACGTGACTATTTTTCGCACAACTTCTTATTAAATATGTAAAAAATATAACATTAACTATGTAACCACATACATCTCATACTGCATGTACGCGCGTATGATTGAACCCGGTAATGACGAACAACAGAGTACCGTTAAGTGAATCGAGGTGCCACCGGAAACGCTATGGTGGTCACTTTTAAATCAGTTACAATAAAATTGGTCTATCATTTTTGGCACGTAGCAAACGTTAAGTGATTATTTTTACTAGGGCTTTTTAAAATTAGATACGTTATGTTGTTAGAACGCACTACATATCAGATAGGCTTTCCGAATCAACCAAATCTGACTTTGTATCTTGAGATCTTACTGATAAACCCGAGACAGTGTTTAGTTCAAATTTCTCTTGTTAAAATTAAGTTTTTAGGTTTATATCAAATGATGCCAATAAACTAGAAAGTTCAAGAACTTACTTTGTCTTTCGTCCTTCGCTCGCCATCTGTACCCCATAGAGCTTGAAACTAAAGTAACCGGCCCGGCACTGGGCAGCAGCACTTCATTTGATCGCAAGGTATATTCGACCAGGAAATTATGTTGCCTGTGTAAGGTTCTATGTGAGTTGTAAGCCTAAAAATATTTGAGGCTTTATCACTTACACGTCAATGTAACTATCAACCATTTTTAATCTTGATGTAAGGACTATTATAAAAACGGCGAAGCTCTTACTACTTAGTCGACCGTCAACAGCTCACGTTTTCTATATTATCCGTGTACCTACTTCAGAGAAGATTCTTGCACTGATTTCCGTTAGTTCGATATTTTTTGTGCGATTAAGCAGTAATTATTTCATCAGAGGGCATCCCACGCCGTTCACACTTTCTGCCCCATATGAGACAATCAAACGCTATTGTTCGTCTAATTGCCCGTAACGCTATGTCCGTATTGTTCTAACTTACGCCAACACGCACATCCATCTAAAACGTAGAATACTTTAGTTTACAGATAACTTGTTTTAACCTGCGGCTTTGTCCGCATGATAAGTACCTTCCGATAAACATTTACAACCTTAGTTTGGCCTAAAAAGTTTACGGTTCAGGTGGAACTTGTTTAGGTTCATTATAAAATCCTAAGTAAAATAAAAACGAAGCGATATAAGTATTATAATTAATCACAAAGTACGCACGTTTACATGCATGTAATGAGCTATAATTTCCCATACGTTAACTTCTTGTTATCTTTCCGCAGAAACGTTGCGAGCCTCTTCAGCGAGCTCTCACGTTAAATTTTACGAATTTAAGTGCCACGAATTATGGTAATAAGCAACGTATTAGCGATTGTGCGATGCTCACCTCATATCGAGTTAGCTCAGAATCATGTAAAGTTACGGTTGAGTTAACTTTTTTTAATAAAATTGCTCGCGTTTTAAGCGATGAGCCGAACAACCTATTAGGTGGCCAAATGGCGCACGGTCGGCGCGATCGTGAAGGAAATCAAATTACAATAATGATGCACGCTACCGATACTTAAATAACGGGTTATGTCTATTCTGTAACAGGTAAATTGGTGGATGGCTCGCGCGTGGTCGAATTAGAGATGTGTCATTAGACTGCTTCCTTAGCTCATGAATTATGTTTGGTAAAGTTTGTTCACTCCATTATTACATACTCTGTTCCGGTTCAGCGGTGCACTTTAATTCAAGGGTACGTCGTCAATGTTATTTTATTTCGAATTTTATCGGAGTACCTGCCTACTTTATCCTGATTATTCAGTATGTAATAAGTAATAAGAGCGTGCAATTAAAGGACGATGGTGATGTAGTGTTTTTTAATAATGGAATCCTTCATCGAATCTTCATCACGCACCACATTAGAGCTGAATAAACCTACATACTTACAACAATGTAACTTATTCTATTTCATCAAAACAGTAAGGTTCTTTGTGCCTTTAAAAGTGCAATTCTTGTATGTTTATTATTTCGGTGATCTCGGAAACGGCTCTGAAGATTTCGATAAAAAAATTCTGTGGGGGCTTTCGGTGATGAACTATCGATCCGGCTTGGCTTTATGTCTGGAAAAACGCGTGTATTCGAGTTTTCGTTTTAGAAGCTCGGACGAATTCAGAAAAAGGAGATTAACCACGCCTTCACCCAGCATTCTCACCCATCCGCAGCTAGTCACCCATCGGTAGCTGGACATGGTCATTTTTAGTTCACTAAGAGGCTGTTTCACCATCCATTGATTAGTGTTAACTAACGGTTAAATGTGATGCCGTCTCCGTCTATTCGAACAAAACAAATAGAGACGGCATCACATTTAACCGTCAGTTAACACTAATCAATGGATGGTGAAACAGCCCCTAAAGGTCTCTCATTACACCGTATCATATCATGACCGTAGTAGCAACGTATCAGGCAAAAATATATTCATAGTATTGAAAAGTATGAGACTATGGCCACTAGCACGTTTCCTAGCCAACTGTCGCCGTCGCGTGTCATGTATGCGCTTGAAGCTTCTTTCCTGACACGTTCCTAGTACGGTCATGGCATGACTAGAGACCTTTAGCCCAGACCCTAACTAACACTGGCCTCTTTGTTGAAACAAAGCAGTGGTAGACAGTCTGTCTGCGACAAGAACGAAGCGACCAGGTAGGCATGAATGGCCGGCGCCCTGCTGGCCGTGAGTTATGCGCGCCCCTGCGGCGCGGGCGCTGCCTTCACACCTCCGCCCGCGTGTGGTCCGCGGTTTACGATGCTGCTGCGCGCGCAGGACGGCTTCATGCCATATCAAGCATAGTAATCCACTCCTAACTAAAATGTGAAACAAGTTTCAAGACACACAACAAGCAAGTAGCGTGCTGACAGGCTAAATACGGTAATCGAAGAGCAAGGGTTTGAAAAATGAAAAACTAAATCCCTTTAAAAGCTTTAGATAAAGTTATACACTATTTGAAAAAAATATTTGCAAAAGGCAAGTCCGAAAATGGCCGACATGTACCATAAAATCAGCTACATACCCTATATTTAAAAAAAAAACGTGCACACGCGTGGACATTAGGCTTTTCTACCATTTTTTCTAACGGTATCAGATGATGGTAAAAGTTATGTTAATTTTTTTAAGGAATTATCTTTTTCACTGACCAGATACTGATTGCTGTTTGTTTTCTTTACTACTTATTTAAAAGTAAAATCGAAAGGGGAAATTCACCAACTCCAAAAAGAATTGCATCAATGTTGCCATGATCACCACGGCCACGAAATTGTATGGCCTTACCATACCTACAATGTAAAAAAAATACTTGTCAATGTCTCGCTCGACAACTTTTATTGAAGTCATTGTTACCATTTACGGAAAATTCTTGGGAAGCCTTTTACGACATTATTATAGCAAAGAGAGTTCAGATGATGTGTCTGACGGCAACTATACGCCCTCTACCATCGCCCTAGGCTATTCACCTTGCCTTGCTGAATCGCCGAGTCCGCCAAACCTCTTTGCATTATCTGCGTGATGTAAGCCATCTTAGAGCGCATGAGCACTAAACAAATAACTAGGAGACGTAGTGGTCGCCATGGCCGAAATCGGTCGGATCAACATCATAGCAAAGAATTTAATAAACAACTGATCCTTATTTTCCAGTGGCCTTGATGAAGTAATAATAGATACGAGTACCAAATCTTCTTTTTCTGACGATGATTGTGCTGTTAGTGTTTTCCACCGTTACAGCTTCGCCCGGCCTTTGGAGGGCGTGTTCGGCGAGCCGGCACAATCGCTTCCTATCATAAACGATTGTTAAACTTCTGTGAACTAAACGTTTGTATATCTTTACTTGTCACTTTGACATTCACTTTTACCGATTACAAACAAAACATCAACAGGTTTACACCTTCTTGCTACAAGCTCTGCTATTTTCGTACCTCCTAATCATCTCCTAATGTTATTCACTTATATTAGGTACCTATTGCATTTAGTTCATAAACATAATTGGAGGGTAGTAAATTAACTTAACATAATTTCAATTCGATGTTGATATATTGTATTCCTATTGTGTTTAGTTTGAGAAAGAGATCACTCGTCGAATCCGACTCGACTGGGCAGCAGTCTGGAAGCTTCGCAGTGTCTTTTCGTCCAAATTACCGCAGTGTTTGAAGTCGAAAGTCTTTGACCAGTGTGTGTTGCCAGTGATGACATACGGATCTGAGACGTGGGCGCTAACGATGGGCCTCATGAGAAAACTCAAAGTCACTCAGAGGGCTATGGAGAGGGCTATGCTTGGGGTTTATCTGCGGGATAGAATTAGAAATGATAATATCCGCAGTAGAACCAAGGTTACCGACGTAGCCCGAAGAATTGCGAAACTAAAGTGGCAGTGGGCGGGGCACATTGCTCGCAGGACTGATGGCCGGTGGGGTCAGAAGGTTCTCGAATGGCGTCCGCGGACCGGGAGACGAGCTGTCGGTAGGCCTCCGACAAGATGGAGCGACGACTTGGTTAAGATCGCGGGATCACGGTGGATGCGGAAAGCACAAGACCGGTCTGAGTGGAGAGCCTTGGGGAGGCCTATGTCCAGCAGTGGACGTCTTTCGACTGACATGATGATATTGTATTCCGATCCAATTTATGACAAGCGTAAACAAACACGCCATTAACCCGACCATAGACATTTAGTGATGTGCAAACCTAGAACCTATTGCAACATAATTAATCAGTTCAGTAAATCGATTACTTATTAATTGAATAGATCAACGTATTTTTGAATATTTTATTATTTACAATACTTGATTTCATTCCAAAGACTGTTTATTGAATTATAAAAGCAGTAACTTTATTTTTATTTTAAGGAAAGTAAATAAAAATCGCTTATTCATCCGCGCATTAATCGATTTTTAAAATGTATAATTTTCCACCATCTCTACGCTAGTCTATGCTACTACACATTATTCACATATTTCAATCAAGAAATAACGTCTGATTTTGACGAAGAGTTTTCAAATGAAAAATAAATATTGAAATCAAGTTAATTTTGTTGAAAAAAGTGTTTAGACATCTAGTTAAAAGACACGAATTATAGATAAATGTGTTATTGATTCGATCCAGTGGATGTTTATACAAGAATTTTGATGAAATCGGTTTGTTTACACTTTTAATCAATTGGATAGGCATAACGTATAGTCCAGTCCGTATGAACTGGCGAGTGAAACTAACAGAGAAACGGATGAAGTTAAGCAAAAATACGAAAAAAGTTGCGCAGTCATAATATAATAAAATACCTAATCTAACTATTCATATCAAAGTCAAAGTCAAAGTCAAAATATCTTTATTCAATTTAGGCTATAACAAGCACTTATGAATGTCAAAAAAAAATCTACCACCATTATCTACGTGATTAATGATGTGACGTGACATTGTTGTGTATTATTTAGAGTATTCTTATGTGACACAACACTAACGCGGTTCTGCACCAACATCCACAGACTTCTCTGGCCAGGCCTGTGGACAAACATGTCGCTCTCGCATCGGTCTAATCAGTCACCAAAGACGTTGCGCACAGGCAATACGCCAAAATTTGCCTAGAATAGACGCTTAGGCCTGAATGATGAATATCTGACATTTCACAGTTGTAAAATTATAATTGTATCTGGTCTTGGTTACTTATAGCATTCCAATCGCTGCGCCGCACCTAAATCTTCCGGCGTTGCTAGTAGATATCCTGGACGGTAGATATTATAATATTAGTCACATTAGTGTGTGTATTTTACTCAAGAATTATTTTATTTGTTAGACTTACGACCTGCCGGGCTTCCTGCGAGACGTGATACCCGCCGCCGTTTTTATTGGACAGGAAGGAAATTCTAACGTTTAATATATTCTAAGTAAAATGTTTGAAACCGTTTAAACCTGCGGGCTGGCCGGGCTTCGGTTTCATTGGTTTTTTTATTACTATTACCTCAGATATAAAGATGCAATTACTTTATATTATCGTGTTTGATACAGTATCGGGTTATTGTGAATTATTTTTATTGATAACAATAATTATTTTTAAATAAACTATGTACCTACTATATATGTACCTATAGCTATTTCAGTTGGTTAGATATACAATAGCTACAGTTTTGTCCATTGACACTGTTCAAAGTCGGCGCTCATATTACCCATGCATTGGCGCATCAATAGGAGGGCTGCAACTCACCCCAGAATGCTCTCGTGAATGAAGCTAAAACTACAATTTGGAGTTCTTAGGATAGAGCTCCATCAGCCATAACTTTCAGGGTCCAGGCCTCTGAAAATAACTGTTATTGTGTCAATGTGCTAAATATATCGTTAAGGATAGGAAGAGCCTTATAAAGGTCTCTACCCACTACACCGTATCATGCTAAGACCGTAATAGGAAAGTGTCAGGAACGGAATGTGAAGCACATACATGACACGCGACGGCGACGGTTGGTTACGAAACGTACTAATGGGCATAGTCCCATACTTTTCGATACAAATAATATATTTTTGTCTGACTTGATGTTACGGTCATGGACGGTGTAATGGGTAGACCTTAAGCCCCCACAGTTCTCGCTCTGGAACTTACGCGAAAACATTTGTTTCGCAGCCACATATAAATATATGCAGTTAGGGTCTTACGCCGGTAGCCGTACGTTAAGCCTCGTTATTTATCGCCGGCCCACTGCCCGCGCTGATTTATGTTGCTGCGACGCTTTTTATTGTTGCAAGCACTAGTGAATGAGGACCGAAATCACGCCGAAAAGTAAGAATGTGCCTGTCAAAATGTATCTGATTTGAGTTGGGTTTGGAAATGTTTTGCACGGTTGCTGTAAAGCCTTGTAAGGTGGGAGTTTTAACTGTGAGAAGTATTTGGATTCATATACGTAAATATATAAATTTTACTGGTTAGCAAACAGCGACGGTTACCCTGGTATCAAACGGCCAACTACATATCTTAATGCAAGTCCGATGAAATGGCGGTTGAAGAATAAGTAAAAATAAACTCTTTTGATTTGATTTATAATAAAAATAAATTAAAAGGCTATTTGGAGAAAATAACATGATGATGAGGGCTACGGCATAGATGTCGCTAGTGTCGCTGCTTAAATGGCTAAATAAGAAACAACACAAGCTGAGATATGAGGTGCATAGGAGAAATTCGTGTCTGTATCGTTGTCCAGCGGTGGTGTAGCGGTATAGCACACGGCACGGAATGCCGAGGACTTGGGCTCGATTCCCAGCGCTGGTCTTATTTTTCTGGTTTTTCTGTGCATCTATATTTCAGTTTGTATTTTCGATATAGGTTTTACGGGATGACCGTAAAAGTAACAAAAAATTTGGAATTGAAATAAAAAATACAAAAAGATTCCAAAAAAAAAACTTGAAAATAACGTTGCCAATTGACGATATTTTAAATATTTGAGGTTATATTAAGAATGCCTTTAGTCTTAATCTCGTCTTGTGAAGTTCACTGGCTATTATGTGTGGTATCATTATATCATAAAGTTTGCGAAAAATATTATGCCAAGTCGGTGGATAACGTTTATTACATAATGTTGCCGAAAATACCGCAACCCTTTAAAAATACCGCAACCCTTTAAAAACTCTTCAACAAACTTATTTGGGTTACAGAAAGGGACCAACACAGATATTATGCAACCGTGAATGGTTATACATAAGTACCTTTTTGGACGTTGTTTGTTACAGTATTTTTATTTTACCGGATTTATACTGCGAGAGTTGCGGGCAACTGCGGGCGTTCTAAAATAGAGGCTTTTGTTCAACAGTGGACTTTTTCCAGCTGATGATGATAATGATGATGGAACTTATTCGTAAAGGCTTATTTTAATTACTCAATTATTAGTATCTATGATTAGATTATATTTTTTGAAAAATATGGCTCTGTCCATTGGAGGACAATTTTTCCAGTGTAGGTTTTGCCGTTGTACGGTAAAAAAAATCTAAGAAATATGAGAGGTAATGGCGGATGAACGATGACAGCGCGAATCTATTTAGTATCTATATTGTTGTTAGGGGTCGTACTACACTTGACATAGAAACGCTCTACAGAAACTTGTCATCCTGACATTCGCGCATTTTTTTTAGTTAAATTATATTATTGGTTGACGTTACATATAGAAGCCCGAAGTCGAAGACTAAGGGGTTTAAAGAGTCGATGTTCGTAATTCTAGTACCGCCCGTGCGACATACAATGTTTTTCATCACATTTGCGAGTAAAATTTTATATTTGTAAAAGAAAAAATATAATTGTTCCAAATATTGGCGATACCTTAGGCTGCGCTCTTGGCAGCACCGCCCTCTACCTCCCGCAGCATGCGCCGCAACGTGCGTGAGCATGTGGTCCTGCTGCAGCGCGCGCAGCAGCATCAGTACGCACATTGACTCATTTACCGACCTTGGGCTTCATGACAAGAAAATTAGTACGCGCAATGATTTATTTACCGACCACGGGTTTCATGACAAGCACATTAAGGTCGAAGGTTTTATTTGGGGGGTTGCAACCAAGGTAGCCTGCATGTTTCTACACTGTTTACGAGCAAGTGTGACGAAAAAAATGTAGTAAGTATCAGGGCATTTCTATCTACCATTGTACCCTGAGTTTATCTCCCCGATTTCAACAAAATTTGGGAGGTAGACTCAGTCCATGATTCCGAGCTGGAAAAACAGGGTCTCCAGGTGTGTCCCAAAATATTGTATGGATGTGTCCGTTTTATTATGAAAATTATTTAGAAAAATTCGTAACAAAACGAATACTGTGTCCGTTACGGTACGTCCATACAATATTTTGGGGACACACTGGAGCCCCTGTTTTTTCCAGCTCGGAATCATGGACTGAGTCTACCTCCCAAATTTTGTTGAAATCAGGGAGATAAACTCAGGGTACAACGGTAGATAGAATACTCATCAACTTGAATATTAGGTAATAGCGTAATAGTTAGGCGTTAAATTGTAATCTGAATAAGTATTTAAGTACCAACTGTGAGTCAAAACTTAATCACTTTAACTAACGCCATACGTTAAGAAATTCAATTGGCTTCATCTATAAATGATATAGATGGTTGAGTAATCGATCTTAGGTACATATTACATTACAATAATACGTAGTTTCTATATATTACAAAAACCTCTTCAATCGCGATAGTTAAGTGGACTTAAGAACTGACCCATCATGCCTACTAATTTGCATAGATTTTCGCCTCCGACACACTACGAGGTGAAGCAAGAAATGAAAAGAAATTATACACTTATAATACTTATATGATATGAGGTTATTTAACGGTAATAAGCCTAGTTAAATTGTATCGATGTCAGTTACGTAGCGTCATTTTGGGAGAGCGAATAAAAAGTTTTTTCAATGAAAATATGACGGGATTTGAATTAAAAATATACTTCTAAGTATTATGTTCTTTAATTTTGAGTATTTTTGACTACTTACACGAGATATTCTTGTATATTTATTTATATTCGGAATCTCGGGAACGGCTCTAAAAATTATAACGAACTTTTTTTTGTAGAGAACTTCAGTGGCGAAATATCGATCTATCTGGTCCTATCCTCCTGAGTCCTGACATTTTTTAACAAACTTAGTGCTTAAGGCCTAGACGTGGTTGACCTGCTTTGTTATTTTGGATATTATTTCAAAATTCTTAGAATTATTTATTCAATGAACAATTTGTACTTTATAAAGTACAATCGGCCGTTATCCTTAGTGTTAATTGGTCCTTTATAAAGTTCGCGAGGACTTGGTGGCTATATCTGGAAAAATACGCGTTTTTGAGTTATAATTTGATTGTGTAAATTTTCCGCGTAATAACTACGCGTGGTTCAGCGGTATGGTGTTGGACTTGTAAACTGGAGGTCTAGAGTAAAAAACTAAGTAAGGTTTAATGATTTAGTTTTAAAGGTTATTTAGATACGTATCTTCTACAAACAGCACGATTTCCTTAACAAAACAAACTCCGAAAAAAAGTTGTTCGTCCAGGTCCTTTTGAGTAATGTATCATACATTACTTGAAATTAAAGTGCCTACAAACTATAACATTACCCAATAACCATTAGTAAAAAGCTTGTGCACCTTCTGTGTTCTTATAAAATTATCTCTAATCTCAACGCGCATATCTAACCATACAAAAATATATGAATGCAAAGCGACCTAGCACAATCATTTAGATTAAGACAACGTAATCAACCACACAATGCTCGGCACCAAAGGAAGAAAACAAAAACCCGCGAAAAACACCACTAACTCAAGCTCACCAAGATTAAACTTTCATTCGTAGTAGATTTCATTTGCAGATTCATTCTCTTAGATTAAGTTACTGCGACCACCGCCTCATTGTTGCGTTTTCACGAGAACTTTATTAAAGTCCTTCCACACATACAACTCTCGTATTTCAAGCCCACGCCGGCGCGTGAGAAAGCACAACTACGCCACAAGTTTTCTGTCGAGCGAATAAACTGCGATTATTATGTTTTGTGAGCTATCATTGTATTTTAAATATTTTGCGGAATGCGAATGAACACCCACCTGATTAAAGTGATTTATGGAGTTGCTCTTCCTTGTATTCGTATAGGTACCTACTTGGAATCGATTACTTGTTTTTCATAAAAGCAATGATCTCTTTCTTCTGCTAGATGTAGAAAAACTATTTTCCAACGACGCCAACTATTATATTGAACGGCGTTCTTAAAAGTATATGGCGTGGCGTTGCGTGTTGATAGGCCGAAATAAATATTTTTAACCTATATTTTACGTCCCTTGGCGTCCAATTTAAATGCTAACCTGGCATCCAATTACTGTAATCCAAACAAATGTTTCTCCTTATACCTAATTCGACGCCGATAAAAACTGATCTATAATTCGCAATTTATCCAACAGTCGCAGATCGCAAGGCGACTTGTTATCCCTAGCTGACAGGCATTAAACAAGCAAACAGGTTCCACGTAACCGCGGTAGGCGAACGGATAACGTATCATGTTTAAGACATTAAGCTACCGTGAGCGAAACAAAGTGTTTATATTGTGCGCAGGCGACGAGATCGGATCGCGACGCGTACAAATCGCGGCGTAAAATGTACACCGATTGAGTTATAGTGTCTTCCTGTTGGGCTACTTGTTTTTGTGGCTCCCGCGTGTTTTTATTAATTATACCCTATAAATAATACATATTTTATGTGTAATGCGATACGGACGCGGGTACAGTGAGATGCGGCGCGCCGATACGCAACTCGCTCCGACTGTACAGTTATTAGTCAGAATGACTTTTTATTGTTTCTCGGCGATATTTATGATCGCCCCAGTATTTGTTTTTAGCTGGCTGTATGAAATGTTACTGGTAATCCACTTTTTTGACATTTCTCGGAATGGTAACAATTTAACGTTTTAAACTTTCGTGATTTTCACTCATAGTCAAAATGCCACCAACGACGACGATGTTTTCTGCGTTATGAAAGGTGGAAAACCTGAAGTGGAACAATTTCTGGCATATCTCAATTCGATTCATACAAAGATTAGTTTTACTTATGAGTTGGAAGAGGTACATTCAGTTTTCCTTGATGTGAAGGTAATGGCGAGAGCGGATAGTTCTTTGGCACATACCGTCTACAGGAAACCGACGCACACAGATAGGTATCTGAACGCATCGCCTCACCACCATCCCAAACATCTCCAATCGTGTGTGTTAGCGTGATAAGTCCCGTTGGTGGTATTTTAACTACGGTAACAATTTGACAAATGTAGAGCTTTTCAAAGTGCCATACTTAAAGTGTGCAAATGGGGCCATTACCAAGCCTTTGCTGTCCAACAACTGTCATGCGGGTGCATCTTTTGAACCTCAATAGGTAACTAGTTTTTTTTTTTAGTTATTTTGTTAATGAACAATATTTTTAATTTGTTTCGCCGCTTTCAGTTCAGTTCTTTTTTTAAAGTTTCATGCCCAAAGGGTACCAACAGAACTAGAAGTATTTACCTATTCCTTCACTGTCTACCAAGCGATTGTTACGGCTGTATCTTTTGAACCGCAACAGCCAAGGTTTGCGGAACGCTTTGCAATAATCAGTGTGGCTCTGTTGAACCAGACCCAGGCTTCGGGCAGCCAATGCCTGGAATACGGCACCGTATGTGTCGCGTCTGTATCACAACGTGTAAACGGTTTCCAATGACATTTGCAAGCCGTCACTGCGCGAATACATTTTGAGTCACAATTATATCAGATTGATAAAAAAAATATTTTTTGAAAAGCGCCATCTAGCAAAAATCAAGACAACTGTAACGTTACTGGGGCTCTAATTTAATCTAAGATAATATTAAGAATACTGTTTAAGTATCTAATTACAATTTTAAATATCAGAGGGCGCTGTTATGTATGGGAAACTAATTAACATTTAATTTATAAGCTATTTCCTGAAAATTGAGAGGGAACAAACATTCAAATTGAATGCAATGATATTGTATGAGTTTCAGCAAAATATTAGTTATAAAAACATTCTTCATTAGGTAGAAATGTTAAAACAGAAATTAGTATGTTTGTCATGATTACATGAAATATATCCAAAATGCAAGGAAAATTCATATTAAATAAGATTGTAATAGGAGATAAGCTTTCTTTTATCCAGTTTTCGCATCTTTTTGTTCAGTAGTTAAGTCACAATTAAACTTCAAAGTTATGGTGTTATTTAGTATTGAGCGGGTAGCGGACATGTATTGAGAGTGAAGGAATATATTAAATACTCATTAATTTATTAGAAAAATGGGATTTACGTTGTTGGTTTTGGAAATATATTTAGATTTCATTTCACAAATATTGGAAAACCTATTCATCCATTTAAACTATATAAAAAAGTAGTAGTTTGTTAATAATTGGTTAGGGCTGTGACGTCATACGCCGAGGCTGGTGAG
Source organism: Choristoneura fumiferana (assembly GCF_025370935.1). Lineage (NCBI taxonomy): Eukaryota > Metazoa > Arthropoda > Insecta > Lepidoptera > Tortricidae > Choristoneura > Choristoneura fumiferana. Next base: position 7,489,992 of record NC_133474.1, read on the forward strand.
GCGTTGAGGCGGGAGAGGCTCGAGACGCCCGTGAGGTCAAAAGACAGTGAGGCCGTTGACGACGTTGAGGCTGAAAGGGCTGAAAGACTATAAATAGGAGTGGAATCGTAGGCCCGGGCATTCATTTTTTGGTCTTGACGGCGAGCACATTAACTTTTTAAATTGAGGCAGAGGGTTGTTTCTAGTATTAGGGTTCAGTTCGAAGCGACTTTAAATTTACGCGGGTTCTTGCTGTATAATTTATTTGGGGTTTTAATCATTTCTTATTTTATTATGGGAATTTACATAGTCTATTTGGGTATTAATACAAATTGCAGAGTGAGTATTGTCTTATAAAATGGATACATTTCTTAATCAGATGGATTATAGTTTGCTACTGATTATAGTGGTAAATTATTATCTTCATTACAATTATGTTGAAATATTTAGTGCTGATTTCATTCGGAAAGTCGTTGCGAGGGAGTCTTTGCGGTCCTGTGACGGTGAAGTCCCTTAATTGTTTCTGTAGTGTGGAGTGATCGTTTTAAGCGTTTCATTTCAGCTACGTTTGTATTGTACTAATCCATAACTTTTCTGTGTTTTTCCAACTTAATTGAAATGACTTTGTTCCTCCATAACACCTTGGTTGAGCTTTTAAGTCCGTTTATAATCTCCGACACCTAACGGTGAATCCCGTGGATTGATATAGACTTCCACTTCCTGAAGCTGTGGTGCCTTCAGCGGCAAATTACTGTCGTACCAGCCACCAGTGGATTCTGTTTGTCTTTTGTAACGACTAAGTAGCGCTCGTCGAAGTGA
>NC_133474.1:7491336-7507302 GCF_025370935.1 Choristoneura fumiferana
TTTCTAAATTCTATTGACAAACTCAATTTTAATATTAAGAAACTCCTAAGAGTGCTCTATCTAAGACAGCCATGGGCTCCGATTAAATTATAATTTTATCACATTATAAAGCTAGCTTGAAAATATAGATTGAGGATTTGGTACAGCCAGGGAGGCTCCCGTTGGTTGTCTTACTGCCTGTAGGAGAAGACACTGACACGGCTTGTTACTACATGAATCATCTATAGTCAATTACCTAAGGGATTGATATGATAGCTATCTTTATAACATAAAGGGGTTACTGTGGGAGAGTGGCCTCTGGGATCGACTGCTTTCTGTTTGAGTTATTAAACTAATTAGATATTTATAATACTTGATTGAATGAGTCAAAAGATTAGACAATTAATGGTAACTATAGGGACTTAGGTATATATTATATATGTACCTATTATCAATCTACAGTAGAGTTTACTGGTGAATGAGTCGGAAGATTGGGCAATTTCACTGTAAGCTTATATACAATGAATGAGTCATAAGGTTAGGCCTTTCATTGTTACTATGGTAGGGACTCGATGGAAAAGTCATAAGGTTAGGCTTCCATTGATATTCTGCAGTAGGGTATACATGTGAATGAGTCATAAGGTTAGACGAGTTCACTGGTATCCTATTGTAAATTAAGCATAACATTTGCCATAGAATTGTATCTGTACTAAAGACTTTGTCATGCACCATAGTTAGTGCGTAGTTTTCCTGATCTGCAATATACCTCTTCTGAAAGGGAATATTGTTGTTTTGAGGCGCTGGTGGGTTCATAGGGGATGGTATATGGCTTTAAACCATATTTGGCGGAACCCCCGGGGCATTGTGCCCCCGGTATCAGTCCGAAATACACTTACAATTCATATCCTAAAGTTTGAGAAAGTTCCTGAGAAAAATACTTTTCTACATAGTTGATGAATCATATAATAATTATTCCATTCTTACTTTTCACTTAAATTACTTTGGGTTACTCGGTGCATACAACGTAGGTTCTACATATATCACTAGACGATTCACATGGCCACTTTAACTAATATTCATAAGTAGGAGTATTTACCTGAACAAAGTTTTATAGTTAGATAAACATTAAGTTGTTAAGTTTTACTGATAAGTATGTTAAATAATTAATTTAGTTGTAAGTACAAGATAGATATAAGTATCAGTAGCAGGAATCATCATCATCACCAGTTCAGTTGTTTAGTATGAGCAGTTACACATGGCAGAGCGCCAGACACAAAAAGTAAGAAATTTCATGCATAGTGGTGTACTGACTTCATAAACATTGAACTGTTTAACTCAAAAATATTTGAATATGACTATCCATCGATTTAGTGTGAGTTAAGATATTGCTGGATAGTGTAAATCCGCTCATCTACTGTACGCTAATACCGCGTATCTGCACTACGTGTAGTTTTAGAGGGGATGGTTTTAACTTCATATTTGTCTTACGAAATTCTTGAATAATATTTTTTTTGCACAAAAAGTCCTGGGGCCTTATTGTGTCTAAGGCACTTGTAATCACGATCATTTTCACCACTTCTTTCTTTCACACGGTGTAAGACGAGGGTAGAAAGAGATGGCGTATGTGATCGCACGCGTTAGACAATACGGCCTCTGGTTTAACTTTTAACAAATTACTATTACTCGTGCACTGTCAATTCCTTACTGAAGGTAATTTTCCACCGGCAAGACGAGACCAGACGAGACGAGACGAGGCGAGAACTGAAACCTTTCGGAACGTTCTGTCCGTTTCCCAAAACACCCGTTCCCAAAACATCCGTTCCCGTCACCACCTTTTCCCAAATAATCCGTTTCCCGATATAAGTGTTTACCAAAATGTTCTTCTCTCAAAACATACGTTTGGCTTGATATCCGTTTCCCAAAAGATAAGTTTGTCAAGATATCCGTTTCCCAAAACACCCGCTTCCAAAACATCCGTTCCCGGCACCACCTTTAACAAAAAAAATAGCGTTGTTGATCCCGTATCAGTTTTCAATAATTATGGCAACCCTACCACACCCTACACTTCTTATTGTTATATTTACTAATTATGTGTCATTGCTGTTATAAATAAATTATTTTCTTTCTTACTTTCATCTTTCTACCGCTAAGTCGAGCAAAATCTGTTATTTTGACCTTGGAGGCTTTCCACACCTCTAATGATTATGCGAGAAACGGGTCTTTTGGGAATACGGGTGTCATGAGAGAAGGATCTTTTGGCATACGGATGCTATAATAAACGGGTCTTTTGACATACTGATGGGATGAGAAACAGGTCTTTTGGGAAAACGGGTGTCATGAGCGACGGATATTTTGGCATACGGATGCTATGAAAACTGGGTGTTTTGACATTCTGATGCGATGAGGAACGGGTCTTTTGGCTTACGGTCGATTTAGGAAACTGTTATTTTGGAACGGGCGTTTTGGGAAAGGGTATTTTGGGAAACGGACAGAACGTTCCGAAAGGAATGAAATTTGTATGAATTCTCGCGCGCCCGCCGCGAACGCCGCCATACAAATTTCAATTCTCCTCTCGCCTCGCCGGTGGAAAATCACCTTCATTCGGTTCGAATGTACCGCCCATAGTTACGAAATATTGGAGATTACTTTTTATTGAACTTCGGTGTAGAAGTTAGAAGTGCCTGCTAAACTTGGAGAGCCATTGACCTATTGGAGAAAACTAGGCGTTTACTCATTATGTGAAGTTTAAAGTGGCTACAAGTTACAACACCGACTTAGTACATAGTTTGAGAACCTTTAGTTATTAAATTAATAAACTAAAACTTGTTTCTAAATTTGGCTTCTGATTTTTCATATTACAGTTACACAGTTAAGGAAAGGCACGAGAAAATATTATGAGAGAGAGAGAGAGTGAGAGAGAGAGAGAAACATTTATTTACACATATTCGATACACATAAAAATACATTAGATGGAGAGAAAAAAAATAACATCGAATAGTATAAAGTGGACCCCACTCAGCATAATGTTACGGCAAGCCGCAACGCTGTTTTCAGTGGGACCCATTTAAAAACTAAAACATATAAAAACATACAACACACTATGACGACACGAACGCCAGCGGAAGGAAGACGCCAGCTCCGCCCATACAATTCGCCCAACGAAATCGTGAGCGGCGCTGGGTAAAGATATTATAAATTTTATCAGTAATAAACCGACTGAGTGAAATGGTATATCTCAATTTGCTAGATAAGGAAACATTAGTTTAATTCTTAAAAAACCGGCCAAATCCGAGTCGGACTCGCGCACGAAGGGTTCCGTACCATTATCTATACAACATTAGACATTAGCAAAAAAACACGTTTGTTGTATGGGAGCCCCCTTAAATATTTATTTTATTTTAATTTAATTATCTATTTTTTAGGTAAATATATACGACTAAATAATTAATGAATATTTCAAGCTTCTACCTGTTGCTGTTGCCGTTATTAACATTAAGCAAAAAACGGCAAAAAAATCACGTTTGTTGTATGGGAGCCCCCTTAAATATTTATTTTATTCTGGTTTTAGTATTTATGTCATACATACTTTATGAAAATTTTAACTGTCTAGCTATAACGGTTCATGAGATACAGCCTGGTGACAGAAGGACAGACAGACGGATGGACGACGAACGGACAGCGGAGACTAAGTAATAGGGTCCCGTTTTTACCCTTGGGTACGGAACCCTAAAAATAATTGGTCAGATTCAGGCAGGATTTTGGCAGGTGGTAAAACCTTGTGCAAGGTCCGCCCGAATTGCTACCACCATCTTGCTCGCTAATCCTGCCGTGAAGCAGCAGTGCTTGCACTGTTGTGTTTCGGCGTGGAGAGTAAGACAGCCGGAGAAATTACTGGCACTTGAGGTAGGCAACGCATCTGCAATCCCCCTGGTGATGCAGGTGTCTATGGGCGGTGGTGATCTCTTACCATCAGGAGACCCACTTGCTCGCTTGCCATCCAGTAAAAAAAAAACGCTCAAATTATCCAATGGCGGTAAGGCTGTGTTTATCTACCAACCTAACGCAAATTTGAACCATTCACAGCGTTGTAGATAATTTGACCAACTTGCTCTTTTAAAAAGTCTATTACTTTTACTACTTAGCGATAAAATAAAATCGATAAAAAAGTGATAGGAGTAAAACCTACTTGTCATTCTCGATCGTCGTCGAAGTAATAAAATCAATCATCTTCTATCAATATTATTGTCATTTTAGGGCTCAAACTAAAACCTAGTACTTAGATCTGCGATCAGTGGCACTAGAGCGATTTCAACATTCATTGCGTGGCGTCGACACTTGCTGCGTAAGAGACAGTTAAGAGAAGTCTCTTCGTTCCATTTTCCATACAAACGTAGTCCCGGTCTCATTTGAAAACTAGGCAACAGATATAGATGAAATTTTGTAAGTATGGACTAGACGTAATACGGTTTTTTGACTATTTTGTATATCAATGAACTAAAATAATTTCCTTGCTCACCCGCGACCTTACGATAGCTAAGCTTATGCAAAATATGCGTGTTCATGCAGTTCCTCCACCTCCACACTGTAAGAACACACACAAATCACACAAACCCATCTATCACCACCACCACACTACACTGACGCGTTTCGAACTCAAACAGAGCTCATCTTCAGAGTGACACAACCGTACACCATGCTACCAGTTGTTAGAGAGTTGTTGTTGGTAGCATGGTGTACGGTTGTGTCACTCTGAAGATGAGCTCTGTTTGAGTTCGAAACGCGTCAGTGTAGTGTGGTGGTGGTGATAGATGGGTTTGTGTGATTTGTGTGTGTTCTTACAGTGTGGAGGTGGAGGAACTGCATGAACACGCATATTTTGCATAAGCTTAGCTATCGTAAGGTCGCGGGTGAGCAAGGAAATTATTTTAGTTCATTGATATGGACCTCCGCAAAGTAACGCCTGATTCAATAAATTATTTTGTATATGTTTACGTGTATATGTTTATGTGGCGCCACTGTAGACAAAGGTCCTGCCTGAAGTAGTGGTAAGTTTGTTACTACGGGCGTGAAAATCAAATTTACATTTAAATCATATTTAATTCCTTAAAACCGTACCAAAAAAATATCGAGCATGCCACAGTGTTGCGTAGTCCCGTTTTGTTCGGAAAAGAGGGAGGACAAAGGTTTCCGAAAGACAAAACTGTCTCAAAACACAGACATACATTGCCCCGTAACGCATATTTGCCATAATTAATTTCAGGTGTAGCAAACCTTCACCTACACCTCTCGCTACACAAGCGCCTCTAGGGGCGAGTAGGAGTACATACGCGATAGCCCTCATTTTGCTCTTTCCTGGAATAAATCCTCTTCGCTATACTTAACCAACTCAATTAGAATTTACAGATTTAAAGCATATCCTTCAAAATACTGACGGAATTTTGGGAAATAATAAACTGCGATGTCTTCCTCAAATCAGACAAAACTCAAATCCCTGCTAATTAGTGAAAGTACATTATTTATGATGCCGTAGCATTTATGGTTAGACTGAAAAGTTAGTACTTTTTGTTACAAAGTTTAGACAATTCGCAAAGTGCTCGCCATAAATTTGCATGGCTGTTAAAGATACAGTTTATGGGTCTGAGCGTCATAAATTTTAAATGCCTATTTCGCTTTCCTGTTTATTAGTACTTTGTTTCATTGGTATTTTATTACATACGAGGATCTAAAAGAATCCTGTTATTTCACTTGGGCATAACAATTATTATTAATTATTTAACGCTCACTAACCTTTATTTGAACGGAGACCGCGGATCAGCAAGCGCAGCGTACTCGAATATGAAGTCCACCAACGACATGGGTAGATGGCCTGTACCCTTAGTGTAAGTTTTCGGTTACAAAATACGTCTCGATCGCGTTCGCGTTACAATCTCAATTTATATGGAAACACGAACAGCGCCTCTAGCGGAACGTTTACGATGTTCGTGTGTCCATACAAATTGAGGTTTTGACGCGAACACGATCGAAACGTATTTTGTAACCGAAAACTTGCACTAAGGGTACTGGTGAACACATTCGCTGCCGCATTCGCTACGCGCTACGCTCGTAGCGACGATACCCACGGGAAGAGATGAGTATGTCCTTTTCAAAGATCGGGCACGGCATGAGTAACAGCTAGTATAGTTATAAATTATGGCATTTTATCAAAGCCAAGTCGTAAGCACCGCGCGAAAACAATATTGGCAGATATCTCATATTACAACGAAAAGAAGAAAAGGAGGATTATTCTTGCAAACACGTGTAATATATTGTACAAACTTCGTGGAAACGTTATTGAAACCGTCAAGGACTTTTATGAAAATAAATAAATCGGGAAGAAGCTAAAGATAATGTTTATAAACAGCGGCAAGTTTAGGGAAACATAGAAAGAAAATAGTAGATTGTACTATAAATGCAAAAAACGCGCTGTTTTTTTCCGTGCTGTTTACCCAAGCCGTAGGTGAGAGTTGTTAACTAGTCAAGGGTAAAAGGGGTCATAAATACTACTTAAGTATATTATAAATGCGAAAGTTTGTGAGTGAGTATGTGTGTTACTCCTTCACGCTGAAACAGCTGGACGGATTTGGATTAAATTTGGTATGTAGATAGCTGGACATCTGGAATATCTGGAATGTCCCACGGGATAGGGACAAAATCTCGAAATAATAACCGCGGGCTTAGACTCTAAACCTTAGAGTCATGAAATTTGACATGATTGTTTTTAATGTAACGTCAATGAAAACCACGATTTAATTTTCGGGAATACCCACGGGAATTATTAAAAATCACGAAATTTGAATTCAGCTGCTGGATCGAATGATTTACGTATGCGAAGCGAGACTAGTAATTAAATAAATTACGTCACACGTTTTCGGAGCTTTCTTCATTAACGTAGTAGTACTACCTAGTTTCTTTTTTTTTTTTTTTGTATAAAACATCATTTATTGAATTTCATTTTAAAAATATTTTTGGTCGTGGCTAGCTATACACTAGAGCTAAAATAGCTAAGCCATCATAACTCCAACCCACTATTCCCACAATTCCCCCAATCCCCGACCAGCGCACGCGTGATTTACCACCATTTGAAAGCGCAATAAATTCGACGTGTTGTCGCGAATCGCATTACCCTCGGCAGCTGAAGGGGGTAATCTGTCTTCCTATTTTCATCTCAAGCATCTCAGGACGTTTGAAAGCGAATGTGAGATTGAGTGGATTACGTAATAATGGAAACAGTAAATGCTCTTGTCATCTCAATTACGGCTCTATCTTATGTTTAGTGAGCTATTTCGTTTAACGGTTTCTCACCTCGTGATTTCACAGTTTATAAAGAAATAACGAAGAGGCTTAACTGTCAAAATAACGATTAACATAAGTGAAGCCTGACCAGAAATATAATAATATGACTATTCGCCATGCTGCGGAATTTCATTGGAACTAATTTCTTACACTGGCAATAATTTTAATGATTGTCAGATTTGTCAGTGTCTCTGTGGCGGTTTCTTTGAACAATAACAAAAAGTGCCCAAAACGATTAGCAGTCAACAACGGATCATTGTAAATAATGTTTATAATAAACTACTGAAAAAAAAACCCTTGGGGAATGAAACTATTTCACTACAAAAAGTTTCCAAATTAACATCAGATCTAACAGGTAAACGTTGTAGACAAGTCAAGATGTCATTGTTCCGACTATATGAACTATTGCTATATAAATAAGAACAATAGCGCCCTCTTGACAATAGTCATATATTTTTGGTTTACCTGTATTTATTAAATATTTGGTCAGTTTCATAACACGAGTACACAGACAAGACATCCTTTAATAGACATCTAATAACCTCAGGATGTTGTTTGTTACAATAATTTTGTTACAAAGACATGTATTATTATTTATTTATTTATTTCATACACGAGCAACTATCATTACAGGTTATAACCTAACATTAGAGTTTCATAGTAGGCGCTAGTGTAGATATGTATGCATAGGACAATATTCGTGTCTAGATTCCTGTCCAGCGGCGGTGTAGAGGTTATAGCACGCAGCACGGCTTGCTGAGGACCTGGGTTCGATTCCCAGCGCTGGTCTCTTTTTCTGGTTTTTCTGTGCGTCCATGTCTAAGTTTGTATTATCGATATGGATTTCACGGGATACCCGTAAAAGTATCAAATTTGGAGTTGTAATAAAAATAGACTCCAAAAAACCAATCATAACATTACAGTGTCTTATAAATGGTACATAACAATTTTTAGTACTTACGTAAAAGTGAATAGTTATCATGGAAAAACCGACGCCGTACCGGTAGTTATTATTAGTGGTTCTGTGGCCGTACCAGAAATCCCAGAGAAAAGAAAACTCTAGTAATAAACATACATTTAAATATATTCCAGGATTTTTTTGTCGTTATCGTTCACGCAGGCTGTAAAAAGGCTTTAAGAATTGCAATACGGTCTAAATACCACCCCTGGGGCGTACAGGGCGTAATAAATTCGAAAGGGCATTATTTATAGGTACGGGGTGTTAGAATACTTAAACATCGCTTGAGAAAATGGTCCCCTCGCTGTCCCCTGGGATCAAAAGATAACCGCAAAAACATTTTCCTGGAAAAATCAAAATATAGGTTTTAGAGTGAACGAGTAACAAACAAACACGTTACTCACAGACCATCATAGTAAGACCTTGTGCAAGGTCCGCCCGGATTGCTACCACCATCTTGCTCGCTAATCCTGCCGTGAAGCAGCAGTGCTTGCACTGTTGTGTTTCGGTGTGGAGAGTAAGACAGCCGGTGAAATTACTGGCACTTGAGGTATCCCATCTTAGGCCTCTAGGTTGGCAACGCATCTGCAATACCCCTGGTGTGGCAGATGTTTATGGGCGGTGATGATCTCTTATCATCAGGAGGCCCACTTGCTCGTTTGCCATCCAGTCGAATAAAAAAAAATCATTTTTATTATACTAGTAGATGAATCGAAACATCAGAATTTAAAATAACTCCCACGGTAATTCCCGAAAACTACTGCTTGGTCGTGTCTCTACCTAGCCGTTGAGACTTTGAGGTTTTATCCCAATTCTGTGAGAACATCGGGAAAAATTTTAGCCTATGTATTACACAGATACGACGCCTACCCGTTTTATTGTATTGGATTACCGAACACACACACGCATGCACAGGATATCAAAAAACGGCCAAGAGCATTTAGGACTTGCGCACGAAGGGTTCCGTACCATCTATACAACATTCATTAGACATTAGCAAAAAAACGGCAAAAAAATCACGTATGTTGTATGGAAGCCCTTTAAATATTTATTTTATTCTGTTTTTAGTATTTGTTGTTATAGCGGCTACAGCTATACATCATCTGTGAAAATTTCAACTGTTTAACTATTACGGTTCATAAGATAAAGCCTGGTACCAGACGGACAGATGGACAGACGGACAGACAGACGGCGGAGTCTTAGTAATAGGGTTCCGTTAGCACGCTTCGGGTACGGAACCCTAAAAAGCAAGTTAGCTTAGTCGTTTGGCTTGTGGCCTCTCAAGCAGAAATATAAGTATGTATGTTTGTAAATTCTTTATTGGAAAAAAGAAAAGAAAAAATACGATTCCAAGCGGCTGTTTCACCACCCATTGATTAATTTTAACTGACGGATAAATGTGATGCCTATTCAGACGGACTATTCGAACAAAACAAACAGAGACGGCATCACATTTAGGTACTTATCCGTCAAATAATTTAATCAATAGATGGTGAAACAGCCCCCAAGAGTCATAGAGAATCATAGAGTACGCTAAATGCAGTCAGGAGAAGTAAAAGCAAAGTCAGCCAGTCACATTATCACATCAGAAAGGGAGCGAGACAGAGATAGATTTCAACTCATTTTATTGGTCAACTAGATTTTACACGCGGCTTCGCACGCGTGAACTATTCGATCTGGTAGTTAAAATGGAAATTCCGGGATTTTACAATATTCCCCTGATAATTCCCAAATTTTATATCGTGGTTTTGAGGTTAAGAACAACTGTCCAAAATTTCAAGATTTTATCTCCATATCGGGGGAATATCATGATAAAAAGCCTGTGTTATTCCAGACGTCCAGCTACCTACATACCAAATTTCATGACTAAGCCCAGCGGTTGTTATTTCAAGATTTTATCCCTATCCCTTAAGAATATCTGGATAGAAAGTAGCCTATATGTTATTCCAGACGTACAGCTTATCTACGTGCCAAATTTCATCCAAATGCGTCCAGCCGTTTTAGTGCGAAGGAGTAACAAGCATACACACACGCACGCACGCACGCACGCACGCACGCACGCACCCACGCACGCACGCACACACGCAAACTCCTAAATTTAGGACATACGTCAAAGCTAATGTAAAGATCACTAATTGAGGCTATCTATTCATAGACTGTGTTACTATAATACGAGTAACTCGAGTTCGAGTCTGAATACCCTTACCAACAAAAAGTTTGAAAACCCCCGACTTTGTCACTTTCAAGTTCAATATCTCAAAAACGGCTGAACCGACTTTGATAAAACATATCTAAGAACCATTGCTAGAAAATCTGCTATCAAATAAAAAAAAACGCATTCAAATCGGTCCGCCCGTTTAAGAGCTACGGTGCCACAGACAGACACACAGAAACACAGACACACATAGCAGTCAAACTTATAACACCCCTGTTTTTGCGTCGGGGGTTAAAAGTTCGAACCGTTCAAAGCTACAACTTCGATCGTTACTTCATCACCTTCCAATTAAAGTCTCCTGCCATTAGACCGTATCGTACATCGACCATTGATTCAAGTCACATCGTAACTAAATATTCTTGCGTATCTGTTGTTTTGAAATATTTGCTATTCTTCATGATGTCTTTTTTGGGAAAATAGTATAGTTTCCCAAAAAAGTTGGTAATAGATAACGCTGCTGCCCTCTCTCATGTGTTGAAGAGTGAAAAGATAAACATTTATTTAAATATATTCGATGCACAGAAAAATGCATTAGGAGGAAAGAATAAATGAAAAGAACATCGAATAGTATAAATTCGGCCCCACTCAGCATAATGTTGAAGTCAGGTCCCAGCGGGTGCGCATTTTTCACATAACTTTTTAAGTCCTATTATCGGAAGTCCGAAAATGTTTCTCATAACAACAATAATTATGACAAACATTACATTATGACTTATAAAATTATGGCAGTAGAAAGGATCCCCTTTCAAGAAGTAGCCCAGTTCATCCCGTCATCGCCCTCTAGGTCTACAAGGCCGCCTTTTCAAATTTGTGAGCGTCCACTCGTTGGTTATCTTGGTCCCCAACTCGTCTGACACCACACACAGTACCCTTAGTGTAAGTTTTCGGTTACAAAATACGTCTCGATCGCGTTCGCGTTAAAATCTCAATTTGTATGGAAACACGAACATCGCAAACGTTCCGCTAGAGGCCTGTTCGTGTTTCCATACAAATTGAGATTTTAACGCGAACGCGATCGAGACGTATTTTGTATTCGAAAACTTACACTAAGGGTACAGTACATACTAGTACGATACGGTGTGATGGGCGGAGACTTTCTAAAAGCTCTCACAGGCATTTTGCCTAATTAGCATTTGAGCGAGAGCAAGCTGCGGTAAGCTTCGGAAGCCTCGTGAACGGAACGCGGAGATTTAGAGCTTTTCTATTCCTATGTAAGTCTAAGTTGGCAACGTTTCGAAAGCTTGCGGTTTGGAAGTGAAGTTTGTAATTCAATGGTATGTGTGAAGTTCCCAATCTGCACTGGACCCGCGTGGGAACTAAGGCTCAAGCCCTCTCATTATGAGAGGCATGTGCCCAGCAGTGTGCCGTAAATAGGCTGGGATGATGATGATGATGACATGGGATATGGTGAATGCAGTGGTTGTCAAGCACCATACTGTGTCTCAAGTATTTTTAATACAAACAGAAGGAAGTACAGCCATCAACTTTAAAAAATCTAAGTATACACAAATAAACTAAACGAAAATTTTCTTCAAAATTCCTCTTGCCCACATATTTTATTCCTTGTGCGACCAAATACGGCAGTTACATAAAAACCAATCACATCAATCAGCTCCGAGGACTGAAGTAAACAAAGCAATAGAACGTATCGGATCGCTGCGGGCCAGGGTTGGCAACGCACAATGCAGAAAGAAAGATAGAAAAAAAATATAAAAATGAATTTCGAATAGTACCTAGTATAGTATATTAACTACTATAAGGGCTTGCTCGCTAACTGTTGTGTTTCAGCGTGGAGAGTAAGACAGCCGGTGAAATTACTGGCACTTGAGGTATCCCATCTTAGGCCTCTAGGTTGGCAACGCATCTGCAATACCAGGGGTATTGCAGATGTTTATGGGCGGTGGTGATCTCTTATCATCAGGAGACCCACTTGCTCGTTTGCCAACCAGACGAATAAAAAAAAAAGTTATTTTACCACTACTGTGTGTTGTTGACAACCCTACCTGTCTACTACATATCACTCAAGAGAATAAGAAAGGTCCCGATGTAGTAAGGAACAATGCATTAAAATAAAAAAATGTTTTTCAAGACCGTGCTATGTTGCGTGGTCTTGTGCGTCACTAATTGAAGTGACACGAAGCGCGAGCGAAGCGTCTCTGTTTCAGCTTGGGCAAATATAGTTCCGTATGCCCGGCTGTTTATTTATTTCTACAAGTCGCATTTTTTAACGGAGAAGCAATTGTGGGCAGGTTCGATAATAATAATAATATGTAGTTTTTTTATTGATTCAGTTTTGGGAAACTTCAAGATGTCAGTCATGACGGTTTAGAGTGTGGGATGATGAGCACTTTGTTCAGTTTAAGGCTGCGTTTCCACCAGAGATGTGCGAGGATGTGTTGCGAGGAATTTGTTTTTCTATCCTCGCGCATCTCTGGTGGGAACGTAGTCTAAAGCGATGCTTCCATAACCTTCCAGAGCATCCAGAAGGGAGCGCCAAAGTTCGCATACTCTTCGCTAGTCATACCGTATTTTTTGTCCGAATCATCGTTTGTCATAATTTTTTCCCACTGAAACCTTGCAGTTTACTGAAATTATTAAATTGTCATCCTATAGAAAACTATAGGTTAGGTTACGTTTGTTTTATAACAATTCTGAATAATAATAATAATTAGAATATAATATAATAATTTGATTCAGAGAAAAAAGAGTGAAAATGAAATGAAAGAAAGAAAGAAAGTGTTATTTAAATTTAATAAGTTCGTCAAGTTTCTTTACGGATGGTCTTATTGAAAAACCGGAACAACCCCTGTTTTTGCAGAATCCTTTAGTCTATTTGCTCAATTTTTACCTTCTAAATTGTCCCTTATTTACTCTCAATTGGCGCTTTTCAACTTCCAGTTTGAACAAAACTTTTGGAGCGCTGAAGCTCATAACTCTTTTTGTTTTAAATTATTAAATCGAAGTTCTGGGACGAAATTGAGCACATGATATTTTTCTTCGGAAGATAAAATATTGATACCAGGTCTTTTAATAACATATCGATAGATTATCACAATAATATTAAGCAACCTCGCTAAGACATTTAATTGGCGTATGTTGTATTTGTAAGCTCTTAGAATAGGCACAGCAAATAAACGTCACTCCTGGTTTAAAGTACAGTGTACAGATTTTCATTTATTACACCTTGCATAGTATTATAATAATTGCTATTAACGTTTATATAAATTTCAGTAGACAGCTATGTCCCACCTTCCCTTGGGGAGAAATCTGAAATTCTACGAATACTCTTTGGTAGAACATGAATGTCAGTGTTAGTGAAAAACCAACAGCATTATCAAATTTTCACGAACTCAGATCAAAGTACGTCACATCTAATTTCAGATTCCCAAAGGAGACATGCCTTTACAGCTACAGAGAGAAAGATAATCTTAAAATGAACTCGAGCTGGATTTGTTATTTCTTTGACGCGTTGTGATTTGATTTGACGCGTCAGAACAGGGAGGCTATTACGAAATTCTAAAATAGAAGTTCGTGTCGTGCTGTCCCTCTCACTCTCGTATTAAATAATATTAGTGTCAGCGGGACGGCAAGATACGAAGTTCGAATTTTGCACTTCATAATATAGGGCCAGAATCGGTTGCATAAATAGTCACTACTTTGGAAAAATCTCGTATCTAAAATCAATTGTTTTTATTCGACTGGATGGCAAACGAGCAAGTGGGTCTCCTGATGGTAAGAGATCACCACCGCCCATAAACATCTGCAACACCAGGGGTATTGCAGATGCGTTGCCAACCTAGAGGCCTAAGATGGGATACCTCAAGTGCCAGTAATTTCACCGGCTGTCTTACTCTCCACGCCGAAACACAACAGTGTAAGCACTGCTGCTTCACGGCAGGATTAGCGAGCAAGATGGTGGTAGCAATCCAGGCGGACCTTGCACAAGGTCCTACCACCTGCAAAATACAAAATGCATATTATTATGTCAACAAATTGTACCTTGACGTAATGTTCATAAAGTTCACCCAGAAAAAATATCTATTTGAGGTGGGGTGACCCGGGGCTATTGTAGCTGGGGGGATATTGTATCTGAGCCGTCTGATGGTTGCCTTATGACGCCATGTTCTTCTTGGCCATTTTACGTTGTTCGCCAGAAGACTGCCTTCACACAACACACATGAACATGGCGAACATGGCGTCGTAAGGACGCCATCAGACGGCTCAGATACAATATCCCCCCAGATATAATAGCCCCGGGTCAGTTTTTTAAAGTAGTGCCGAAATGCATGTGTGTGTGATGGCTCGCATACCAACCATGTGAGTCGGACTCGCGCACCGAGGGTTCCGTAAATTTGTAAGTAGAGTCAAGAAAACTGAATCACGTACCAGGGTAAACCATTTCATAACCAATTTCGCTATGATTTCTATGGCAACTTAACATCATAAGAAGCAGAAAGGTACCCTCGACTGTCTACGTACTCGTATGTCGAAATTTACGCTATTTCGTACTGCTGTTTCTATGAAAATCAAGTATAAGTAGAGCTCTGCTTCTTGACAAATGTAGGATCATTTTGTATTGGTCATTGGACCAATTAACATTTTATTTTTGTTGTGTTGTATGTGTAATGTATAAAGTACCTAAACTAATATATTATTACATTGTGTCTTAAGGGCGGTAAATAAGGAATTACGAACGAGAGTCTATTAGAAGCCCGAAGTCGAAGACGGAGGGCTTTAATGAGTCGATGTTCGTAATTCTAGTACCGCCCGTGCGATATACAATGTTTTTCATCACATTTGCGAGTAAAATTTTATATTTGTAAAAGAAAAAATATAGTTGTTCCAAATATTGGCGATACCTTAGGCTGTGCTCTTGGCAGCGTCGCCCTCTACGTCCCCTCCCTCGGCATGCGCCGCAACGTGCGTGTGCATGTGGTCCATGTGGTCCTGCAGCAGCGCGCGCAGCACCATCAGTACGGGCCCTGACTCATTTACCGACCTTGGGCTTCATGACAAGACAATGTGTACGCGCAATGACTCATTTACCGACCACGGGTTTCATGACAAGCACATTAAGGTCGAGGGTTTATTTGGGGGTTGCAACCAAGGTAGCCTGTATGTTATGACACTGTTTACGAGCAAGTGTGATGAAAATTACAAACGGTGCTGCTCGCCAGTTCTGTTAGCTTGAACTTGGCTTGACACGCTGCCGCGTGTCTTGATATCCTGAGGCTTAATAGCGACCCTACTGTTATTTGCATAAATTTACAGCGGCCTTAATAACACTAAAATTTATAAATTGAAACCCAGTTACAAAAAAAATTTACTCATAATCTCGATTAAGTCCCGGATGATATTAGTTATGAGTGAGAAAAGTTTAAATAAATATATTATTATTTAAACTAGCTATTTGGCTGGGATACACTACATAACTACGAAAGACTAAATTCCGAAAGTCAGAATCACGAATTTCAAAATACCG
>NC_133474.1:7507402-7696200 GCF_025370935.1 Choristoneura fumiferana
TCAAAGAAAATCTAACCTCAATTTACTATGAACTTACGCTTGTCTTATTACACTAAAAGTATTAAAATAACTAAAACTTTCCGTATCCGCGAGTTTATAATTAACAGTGGAGTGCCGCCACATAACTTACGTTCTATGATCTAACTGTTAACTATTGATTGGACTCAAGTTTCGACAGTAACTAACTATTGTTTTAAACGTATAACATGCTCGCTTTTAAAATACGTCCAAGTGTTAACTGTGTAATAATAATGCTTTTATCTTTCAGATAAAACCTCACCCAGTGTTATCTCAAATGTAAAATGTCTAAAGCTCACTCGGATCGCTCTTTAATGAAATTTAAATTAAAGCTCATTCAATGAAGCCAGACCCCACAACAGCCCATTGTTGTTGACATTGAATGGTATGTACTAACTTTCTTAATCTCACTATGTCATAATCTTATAAAATTTCAACTGTTAAATTATTTCTTTATTGTTATTACATTTCAAGTGACATTTATACTCCAAATGTTTGTGTAAGCTAAAACCCAATTAAAATTCATTCTACTCTAACTTCAAACTACTCTTTCTGTTATTTATTTCTTTCTTTTATTTACAGAAAGTGTGACAATCTAATGACAGATGGGCGCTGAACATCACTATATCACACATACTTGAGCATGGATTGAACTAGTGTCTACCTCTCACGATTTGAACTTGTGTGCACTCCAGCTACATAATCAAGGAACTATTCTCACTCTAATTATACCGCTGTCCGCAGACATCTTCCTCTTAATAAAATAATTTAAACGCTTTTAGGTGCTATGATTAATTTTTGGTGTATTGTTTCATTTCTTTACCTATAACCCTCTACTATTATCATTTCATTAATTACTCAATCATTAATTTCATTAATTTGGTAAACTATTAATAACAATTGTCTCAACTTTCATATAACAACAAAGCAACCCCGTTAGTTATTTACTGATTTGTTTATACCAAACATTTACAAGTAAAACTTAATGTAATAAATTGTAATTGACTTTCCTGCTTTCCTCTCATAAATTAAATACTCAAGTAACAGATTTTATTTTATGTCAATTTCTTATCTATAAACCTATCATATATTACTGTTTTACTTAGATCAACTTCTATTATCTGCACTCTACTTTCTAGGCATTGTGACTAATATTTTACTCAATACTAATCTGATTTAAATATCTGTCTGTATAATCTGACTAATATTTTACTCAATACTAATCTGATTAAAGCAAAATTTTCTCATTATACTAATCCTGAGTAATTAATACATACTTTATAAATCATTTCCCCTATTACTTAAGAATGTCTGGCAACCGAGCTTTACTTGGGCTTAAACTAAAATATTGCTATCTCTCTCTAACTTTTGATGTATGAAATGTCGTTTGACCGGTATTTTTTCATATCTAAAATGGCGTCTTGTTTCACGTCTACGCATGCGCATGTGTGATGTCTGGCCCTATACCACGAAAGTGCAAAACTCGAAATTCGTATGTTGCCGTCCCGCCTACGCTTAAGTCATTTAATATGCGAGTAAAAGAGACGATGCGATACGAACTTTGATTTTCGAGTTTCGTAGTAGTCCTGCAGTTCTAACTTCTAACTGTCAACTCGCAACAAAAGCAAACGCTACTTTTATTTAAGTTTTAATCCGCTTAGCTCTCAAATCTGATATTACTAAACTGTCTACGCTACTTCTAATGAAACAAATGACTATTCATTACTAAGGCCGAAGAAAACAGTGCATCGATTACTCCTACATCACGCCTAGATCGATTGATCATTGCAGCTTTTAACTAAGGGTGGACCCTCGTCTTACTTCTGTGAATGTTCGTCAATCAAGAATAAACTATCTTAGTGTTTTAGTGAAGTGAATTAAAAATAGGAAGTGCTTACGACCGTCTTCATTTCGACAAGAAGTTCTTTATGTTGTGACCCGCTAAATTTATTAAATTATTTAACTATTCTCAAGTTATTCCTATCTCCATACTGCTATTACCCTGATTATAATCATCATCATCATCACCCCAGTCTATGCATATCCTACTACTAAGCATACAGGTCTCCTCTCAGAATGAGAGAGCTGATTCTCTATACTATCACAACTTTAATTCAAATTAATCTCAAACTCCATTTCACGAACAGCAAATTGTGGCAGTCTAAAAGAACAACCACTGTTTTAGAAAACTACTGATTTTATGCTATATTACCTATCTTTTACTTACCTCAAATCTTTTTATTTACAACACTTGTTATTATTTTTATCTATGTTATTAATTAAATACTCATTTTGGTCATGATTTTCTTTCTACTTTTGTTTGTATTCTAGCTCACAGCTTTGCAAACTGTAAACAGACTATGATTAAACTAACACCAAACTCTAAATTACTTAAGTAAATTAAATTAAGTTCTTCCTGGTCATGGCATACCATATTGTAATAGGTCTTTTACTGCCAGTAATAGGTGATGATATAATAAGTATTTTTTATTATTATCTTTAATTGTACTTGTACTTGTGATTAATAGCTAATTTTAAAGACTAACTAACTACCCCTTCTTAACCTACTTAATACTACACTTAACTTGTGGTAACGCTATGGTGATTTAACTTAAATTAATTTATGGCCTTGTGATCGTGAATCGTCTAGTGGATAGGAACCTACCTTATGCCCAGCAATAACCTAAGTGCTTTTATTTGAGAATTAATTTGAAAAGCCTACAGTTGTGTTTCTAATGTTATAATTAATTAAGCAGTACCTAACTTCCTGATAATTTTGACTCTAGATTGAACTCTACTGAACTTTAGGGTGAAACTTTAATTACTGAGATGTGAATTTAGATATACTAGTATGTTTAGACTGGATGGTTCTAGAAATGGATCTTTCAGGTTACCTAGAATAATCAGTTTGGAAAAATGAGAGGAAATATTTCCACTACGGATAGTGTTTGTGTTTGTATTACTTCTGAATCTATTTTGACTTAAAACTAAGTTTAATACCGGGACCTTTAAGGTCCCGGAAGGACGCTACCTCCTTGCCCCTTCGTCCTTCATCCAGTCGCACACCAGAGCAATATATCTCTATGGATATGTCAAGTTGTGATTTTACTAGACTAAGCACTAACTTTCGGTGCATTCAAATCAAAGTATGGAAATACAAACACAATGTTTTGTAACAAGTTGAATCTAATTTTAGACTTATGGTTACTTATTCTATGCTTATATTAGAATACTCTATGAGATGCTTAATTATAACTTTGATAATTAGTTCAGGAATGAGTTTAGACACTATAGCTATTCATTTACTATAGACGCTAGTATCTCTTAATTTAGATTATGTCTTATCTATCTTAGATATATGGAATGTCTAATTTGACATAATTTTATTTTGGTATAATTACTAATCTCATAGTGACTTTCACTTATTTTAATGAGCTATCTACTTAGTCTAATTTTCTAGTTCTACCAGCATTTGGCGTTACCAGAGTAAAGCAGAAAGTAAGTACCGATTTCTATACTTTACGCCCAGAACACAAGCGTTAATAATAATCTAACTAGCTTATAACTAGATAACCCTTGGGTATTCAAGATAACCTCTGTATTAGGTTTTGGACTCGTCTATGACTAGTTTTGTCTCAATTCATATATTTTAAATGAACAATAAACTGTTTCAACTATCAATCCTTAATCAATTATGTTTAAATCGAGATCGAATGAAAAGTAGGTAAATTTCCAGATAGACTGTTGCCTGGTATGTGTCAACGTAAGCTATCGACCGTAGTCAGGATTTCTACATCCGTTCACTCAATGTTAGAACGACAACTAAAACAGATAGTATGTATTTATAACACGAAAGACTTTTGTATTTAATTGATAGATGGTCCAAAACCCTCTACGATTTTATCTCTAACTTATTACTAGACATAATTTGATGAGATCTTAATCAAAAGTATGAATATGATGTTTGATATTAATTTTATCAAACAAAGCTTATTTTAGCTGGCAATCGTAATTCAAATCGAAATTAGATGATAATTGTGTTAAATATTATTCAGTAAGTTATCTGGCATTTAATTGTCCACTTAGCTATGAGATCGTGTCATATCAATTCCCGCTTATTCATTATAGGAAAGACAGCTAAAATATGTTATTGTTATTTACTCTTAACAAAATGATCAAACCGTATTTTGGTTTTAAATTGAAGTCAACTTACTAATTTTAATAAAGTTATTCGTAGTCAAGTTCTTATGAACTAAGTTTTGTATAATGAAGTTTTGACGTAAGTACTTAAATAAATTTTATGTTTTATTTTATTTTCTTAAAATCTAATTTATGCCTTAAAACTATGTGTGTGCGAGTTTAAGCTTTCCCTAGCTCTGTGTTGAAGTTTAGCAATTTGGAGGAAAACCCTCATAGGTGAACTAATTGTGTGGTGAGTTAAAATAGTAACTTTTCCCGGTGTAAGGAAACGCTACTCTAGCTAAGCCCTATGAACTTCCCTACCTATATAGCCCTAATAAATCCTACAATTGTACTTTAAGCTTGCCTGAGGCCCCTACTCTCTGTCTGTGATTAGCAAAACTAGGGAATTAATCCCACATGTACATTTAGTGTAATGTAGAAATTCACGGTGCAATGAATTTCTTCTAATCTCCTATCAACAATGATGGTGTGTATACCTAAAGCCCTATCGGTCCCTAAATGGTGCTGAGCTCTCAACTTTCCCGAAGGAAAGTCCCTATGACGGAGAGCCCCGCGGAACAGCAGAATACCTAACGTTGTGCATAAATACGTAAATAAATAGGGGACAGGAATTCTGAGTTTCTTAAGTACAAACCAAGCGTCAACAAGACACGCATTCACTTCGACGAGCGCTACTTAGTCGTTACAAAGACAAACAGAATCCACTGGTGGCTGGTACGACAGTAATTTGCCGCTGAAGCCGCCACAGCTTCAGGAAGTGGAAGCCTATTTCGTCCACGGTTGTCACCGTTAGGTGTCAGACGATATAGACGGACTTAAAGCTCAACCAAGGTACGTTATGGAGGAACCAAAGTCATTTCCATTAAGTTGGGAAAAACACAGAAAAGTTATGGGTTAGTACAAAATATACGTAGGCTGAAATGAAACGCTATAAAACGATCACTCCACACTACAAGAACAAATAAGGGCCTTCACCGCCACAAGACCGCAAAGATTCCTCACACAAAGATTTTCCGAATGAAAATCAGCACTAAATATTTCACAAATAATTAAAAAACCAGAGAGTTAATCATTATTCCGCAGATTAATGATCAAGACCCCGACACTTTACTTCCTGAAGAAATACTCACATTTCTTGTAAATTAAATTAATTAAAATTAAATAAAATCAAAACCCAATTAAAATTAATGAAATAAAATTACCCGATACTATTGACTCTAATTTGTTAACAAAATGGCGCACAGAAACTAAACCCCCGACTAGCAAAATAACGATGTTGACTCTACGAAATCTAATCCATCTGCTCCCGCCCTTTTTGTGTCACCTCTATTTATAGCTTCTCTCCCGGGACCTCTGGTATTTTCGCGCCAAGCGACCAAACGACGCCAAGCTTACCAAAGTCGACAACGTTGACATTGCCAGCTCTCGCTTTTTCTTCTGCCAAATCCTTATCTCAAAATAGCCAAATTTTAACCGTAAAATTTATTTTTGAACTAAAATTCCTATTTATCTTGACACTATCCTAGCTTAACTATTCTAGTAAATACGTTTCATTTTTATATTGTGCTACAACAATAATTTTCAATAAATATTTATATGTATTTGTCAAATACTTCAATTTTACCTCAACGTTTTAATTTCCTTAACCTATCTAACAATAATCTTACTTCTAATGATAATTTTCTACTTATTACTCCCTACACTCTTTGAATATAAATAGCCAATTACATACTTCTATTGTTCGTTATAAAATAGCTAATTTGCCTACAATTATTAACTGGTATCCCCAATTCGCGCCGTTTATTCATAGTTCCCTTTGTCGTATTAACGCTACTCAAAATTTGCTTATAATTTCGCCACGTTCCTACTTTAAGTCAGTGCGACAGAGTACTTGTAATTTCGTCTTAACTAAATGTGTAATTACTCTGCTAATACTACTCCGTTTTGAATGAAAACTTAAATTTATAATAGATAATGAACCAATGATCTATACTATGATTACGTAATGCTTGCATTTTCGGTTTTTCTTAACTTATTTAGCTAATTTCGACAACTTGCCGTTTCCATGATGCTTCGTTGATATTTCTTTAAATTAACATAATTATTAACATCAAATGTATCTAAGATCTACTGTAGACTAATACTAATGATTCTATTACTATATCAAGTCTATTTTTGATGAATTTGTGACCATATTTCTTGTTTTTAGATAAAATTTACATTTCCATTACCTAAAGCGACCTCTATAATTCCCACGTGAAACTAACTAAATAGCCCTCAGGTTAATCTGCCGCTAAACCCAGTTCGGCATTAGTTCACTAATTTTCCATGACGCCTACCATTAATTCCTTTAATTGACCATAGATGGCGTTTTTTACATTAATTATTATACCCGAACAACACAATTCTAATCTCCAATTAAATTTAACATTTACTCATTAAATTGACTGCTAAATTATCCCTGCTTTAATTACATCGACATTCTAATCTCAATTACTCTTATTTAACTGTCTTTGTCGACATGTTTTTGTTTCGAGTTTCCATCAAACCTTCATAGATGGCCCCACTAACAATTTCTACTAATTTATTCCCAGTGACGGTCGTGTGACACATCCGATCCGTTACAGGATTAGCCAGGTAGCAAGAGCAGCAAATGCTACGGGTCCCGCGCATCTAAGGGCTCTGCGCACCAAAGCTTTCTGATCTTAAAATATGAAAATTTAGGTAGACACATTTTAAATCAATGTATTTACATGTATTTACTGTCACCACAAAACCAATACGAGATCGCCGCCAAAGAAAAAGATGTTAAGATCGACTATAATATTTCATTCAATAGGTACCTACTATAAACTTGTAGCAAATCAAGAGCCGTGGGATAAAATTTGGCCCAGGCCCCGCGTTGGATTAATCCGGCTCTGACAACTCCGGGTCAAAACGGTTACAAAACAATAAAGAAGTGAAGGAAAGATTCGAGTACCATCTGCCCCTTGACACAGGCCCTATACCTACTACGAAGAGCAAATTCAAACTTCGTATCTTGCTGTCCCGCTATCGTTTATATTATTTAACACGAGAGTGAGAGAGACAGTACGATACCAACTTCGATTTTCGAATTTCGTAGTAGCCCCCCAGCACCGTCTTCCACAAGCGGCAAGGCCGCTCGTGTGGTCACGGTGGGGAGCGGCGCCGCCACGGGCTGGCCAGCTGAGTGTGTCAGATCGGAAGCGGAAGCTGCGCCCGCGCGGGTTCCGCCGACCGCGCATGACGGACGTCATTAGGTCCGCATGTTTTAAATATTGGGAATTTTCGGTCTGTTTACTTATGAGTTAGTATCATTCTGGATAGCATTGTTATCCTAACTAAATATTTATACCAAATTTTAAATAAATGCTATCACTATAGATCAGGTAGATAAGAAACATACAAACAAACAAACATTGCAAATCAAATAAACACTTGTAAAAATGTAGATTTTTTTTGTGGTAATAAGCTAATACTCGTAATTGGCTTTACAGGCCCCCCGTCACTCAATACTACAAGAACACGCTAAGACAGAGGACTCCTAAACCACGAGTACATATGCGATAATGATAATGCATAGTTAAAATAATATTGCTTCTCTGAAATCTATCTATATAAATAAAAATGAATCGCTGAAATATATGTATGTGGGTACGCGCATAACATCCGCACGGCGGCACCGAATTAGATAATTATTTTTTATGTTCGTTATTATCGGGACAAGGTTTGTGCTAAACAAAATTAAAAAAAACAACTGCTAGTAGGTATATAATGAAAGAGACTGTTCTTCTAGTTTACGCCCAGTTACTAAAGCTCTGCAGTTTGTACGTTGGTTTGTCTGGCGTCGTACATTACATGGCTGTATTTTGAAGATTCTATGGTCATTATACGACATCGTAACAACAAAGATTAAAAATAATGTACTTAAATTGCGTTGTTTTTTCGGCGTTAGTATAGTATATTATCTTATCCCTACCCGTACCTTTCGTGTACTCTGACTTGAACTTAGGTACCTAGATATTGGATATTTCGTTAGGTATGTACCTATGTATTTAGGAAATTTAAATTTTGAAACGAAACTTTACAATAAAACTTTACAATAATAAAAAATACTGTTGGGTGTGTTTCGTCCTAATATTACCGATGAGTTTCCCAAATACATTAATTATTTAACTATTATAATTATATTTTTTAATGATTCACGGTTATTTACATTACATTAAACATTAATTTGTTAGATACGGGATGTAGATTACCTATAGGCTCCCGATATTTTGACACAGTTGCATGCATCATGATCACGGGATAGATTACAAGAAAATATTGGACCCGTATTTTTACTTTTTACTAAACTAAATAATATGAAGATATAGTCAGCTAAATTCCTCATGACGTCACACCCTGCCAAAACAAACAAATAAACAAACAGAATTAAACTTTCGCATTTATAATATCGATGGGAATTCGTCTTTCCATACTTATCTGTATTTACGTGACTATTTTTCGCACAACTTCTTATTAAATATGTAAAAAATATAACATTAACTATGTAACCACATACATCTCATACTGCATGTACGCGCGTATGATTGAACCCGGTAATGACGAACAACAGAGTACCGTTAAGTGAATCGAGGTGCCACCGGAAACGCTATGGTGGTCACTTTTAAATCAGTTACAATAAAATTGGTCTATCATTTTTGGCACGTAGCAAACGTTAAGTGATTATTTTAACTAGGGCTTTTTAAAATTAGATACGTTATGTTGTTAGAACGCACTACATATCCGATAGGCTTTCCGAATCAACCAAATCTGACTTTGTATCTTGAGATCTTACTGATAAACCCGAGACAGTGT
This sequence comes from Choristoneura fumiferana, assembly GCF_025370935.1. Classification (NCBI taxonomy): domain Eukaryota; kingdom Metazoa; phylum Arthropoda; class Insecta; order Lepidoptera; family Tortricidae; genus Choristoneura; species Choristoneura fumiferana. Next base: position 7,516,505 of record NC_133474.1, read on the forward strand.
TTAGTTCAAATTTCTCTTGTTAAAATTAAGTTTTTAGGTTTGTATCAAATGATGCCAATAAACTAGAAAGTTCAAGAACTTACTTTGTCTTTCGTCCTTCGCTCGCCATCTGTACCTCTTAGAGCTTGAAACTAAAGTAAGCGGGCCGGGCACTGGGCAGCAGCACTTCATTTGATCGCAAGGTATATTCGACCAGGAAATTATGTTGCCTGTGTAAGGTTCTATGTGAGTTGTAAGCCTAAAAATATTTGAGGCTTTATAACTTACACGTCAATGTAACTATCAACCATTTTTAATCTTGATGTAAGGACTATTATAAAAACGGCGAAGCTCTTACTACTTAGTCGACCGTCAACAGCTCACGTTTTCTATATTATCCGTGTACCTACTTCAGAGAAGATTCTTGCACTGATTTCCGTTAGTTCGATATTTTTTGTGCGATTAAGCAGTAATTATTTCATCAGAGGGCATCCCACGCCGTTCACACTTTCTGCCCCATATGAGACAATCAAACGCTATTGTTCGTCTAATTGCCCGTAACGCTATGTCCGTATTGTTCTAACTTACGCCAACACGCACATCCATCTAAAACGTAGAATACTTTAGTTTACAGATAACTTGTTTTAACCTGCGGCTTTGTCCGCATGATAAGTACCTTCCGATAAACATTTACAACCTTAGTTTGGCCTAAAAAAAGTTTACGGTTTAGGTTCATTATAAAATCCTAAGTAAAATAAAAACGAAGCGATATAAGTATTATAATTAATCACAAAGTACGCACGTTTACATGCATGTAATGAGCTATAATTTCCCATACGTTAACTTCTTGTTATCTTTCCGCAGAAACGTTGCGAGCCTCTTCAGCGAGCTCTCACGTTAAATTTTACGAATTTAAGTGCCACGAATTATGGTAATAAGCAACGTATTAGCGATTGTGCGATGCTCACCTCATATCGAGTTAGCTCAGAATCATGTAAAGTTACGGTTGAGTTAACTTTTTTTAATAAAATTGCTCGCGTTTTAAGCGATGAGCCGAACAACCTATTAGGTGGCCAAATGGCGCACGGTCGGCGCGATCGTGAAGGAAATCAAATTACAATAATGATGCACGCTACCGATACTTAAATAACGGGTTATGTCTATTCTGTAACAGGTAAATTGGTGGATGGCTCGCGCGTGGTCGAATTAGAGATGTGTCATTAGACTGCTTCCTTAGCTCATGAATTATGTTTGGTAAAGTTTGTTCACTCCATTATTACATACTCTGTTCCGGTTCAGCGGTGCACTTTAATTCAAGGGTACGTCGTCAATGTTATTTTATTTCGAATTTTATCGGAGTACCTGCCTACTTTATCCTGATTATTCAGTATGTAATAAGTAATAAGAGCGTGCAATTAAAGGACGATGGTGATGTAGTGTTTTTTAATAATGGAATCCTTCATCGAATCTTCATCACGCACCACATTAGAGCTGAATAAACCTGCATACTTACAACAATGTAACTTATTCTATTTCATCAAAACAGTAAGGTTCTTTGTGCCTTTAAAAGTGCAATTCTTGTATGTTTATTATTTCGGTGATCTCGGAAACGGCTCTGAAGATTTCGATAAAATTTTTCTGTGGGGGCTTTCGGTGATGAACTATCGATCCGGCTTGGATTTATGTCTGGGACAACGCGTGTATTCGAGTTTTAGTTTTAGCCCGAGTGAAGCTCGGACGAATTCAGAAAAAGGAGATTAACCACGCCTTCACCCAGCATTCTCACCCATCCGCAGCTAGTCACCCATCGGTAGCTGGACATGGTCATTTTTAGTTCACTAAGAGGCTGTTTCACCATCCATTGATTAGTGTTAACTGACGGTTAAATGTGATGCCGTCTCCGTCTATTCGAACAAAACAAATAGAGACGGCATCACATTTAACCGTCAGTTAACACTAATCAATGGATGGTGAAACAGCCCCTAAAGGTCTCTCATTACACCGTATCATATCATGACCGTAGTAGCAACGTATCAGGCAAAAATATATTCATAGTATTGAAAAGTATGAGACTATGGCCACTAGCACGTTTCCTAGCCAACTGTCGCCGTCGCGTGTCATGTATGCGCTTGAAGCTTCTTTCCTGACACGTTCCTAGTACGGTCATGGCATGACTAGAGACCTTTAGCCCAGACCCTAACTAACACTGGCCTCTTTGTTGAAACAAAGCAGTGGTAGACAGTCTGTCTGCGACAAGAACGAAGCGACCAGGTAGGCATGAATGGCCGGCGCCCTGCTGGCCGTGAGTTATGCGCGCCCCTGCGGCGCGGGCGCTGCCTTCACACCTCCGCCCGCGTGTGGTCCGCGGTTTACGATGCTGCTGCGCGCGCAGGACGGCTTCATGCCATATCAAGCATAGTAATCCACTCCTAACTAAAATGTGAAACAAGTTTCAAGACACACAACAAGCAAGTAGCGTACGGGCAGGCTAAATACGGTAATCGAAGAGCAAGGGTTTGAAAAATGTAAAACTAAATCCCTTTAAAAGCTTTAGATAAAGTTATACACTATTTGAAAAAATATTTGCAAAAGGCAAGTCCGAGAATGGCCGACATTCACCATAAAATCAGCTACATACCCTATATTTAAAAAAAAACGTGCGCGCGCACCTTTGAGTATTTATCTAGATAAATACTCAAAGGCGCGCACGCGTGGACATTAGGCTTTTCTACCATTTTTTCTAACGGTATTAGATGATGGTTAAAGTTATGTTAATTTTTTAAGGAATTATCTTTTTCACTGACCAGATAGGTACTGATTGCTGTTTGTTTTCTTTACTACTTACGTATTTAAAAGTAAAAACGAAAGGGGAAACTCACCAACTCCAAAAAGAATTGCATCATGTTGCCATGATCACCACGGCCACGATATTGTATGGCCTTACCATACCTACAATGTAAAAAAAATACTTGTCAATGTCTCGCTCGACAACTTTTATTGAAGTCATTGTTCCCATTTACGGAAAATTCTTGGGAAGCCTTTTACGACATTATTATAGCAAAGAGAGTTCAGATGATGTGTCTGACGGCAACTATACGCCCTCTACCATCGCCCTAGGCTATTCACCTTGCCTTGCTGAATCGCCGAGTCCGCCAAACCTCTTTGCATTATCTGCGTGATGTAAGCCATCTTAGAGCGCATGAGCACTAAACAAATAACTAGGAGACGTAGTGGTCGCCATGGCCGAAATCGGTCGGATCATCATCATAGCAAAGAATTTAATAAACAACTGACCCTTATTTTCCAGTGGCCTTGATGAAGTAATAATAGATACGAGTACCAAATCTTCTTTTTCTGACGATGATTGTGCTGTTAGTGTTTTCCACCGTTACAGCTTCGCCCGGCCTTTGGAGGGCGTGTTCGGCGAGCCGGCACAACCGCTTCCTATCATAAACGATTGTTAAACTTCTGTGAACTAAACGTTTGTATATCTTTACTTGTCACTTTGACATTTACTTTTACCGATTACAAACAAAACATCAACAGGTTTACACCTTCTTGCTACAAGCCCTGCTATTTTCGTACCTCCTAATCATCTCCTAATGTTATTCACTTATATTAGGTACCTATTGCATTTAGTTCATAAACATAATTGGAGGGTAGTAAATTAACTTAACATAATTTCAATTCGATGTTGATATATTGTATTCCTATTGTGTTTAGTTTGAGAAAGAGATCACTCGTCGAATCCGACTCGACTGGGCAGCAGTCTGGAAGCTTCGCAGTGTCTTTTCGTCCAAATTACCGCAGTGTTTGAAGTCGAAAGTCTTTGACCAGTGTGTGTTGCCAGTGATGACATACGGATCTGAGACGTGGGCGCTAACGATGGGCCTCATGAGAAAACTCAAAGTCACTCAGAGGGCTATGGAGAGGGCTATGCTCGGGGTTTATCTGCGGGATAGAATTAGAAATGATGATATCCGCAGTAGAACTAAGGTTACCGACATAGCCCGAAGAATTGCGAAACTAAAGTGGCAGTGGGCGAGGCACATTGCTCGCAGGACTGATGGCCGGTGGGGTCAGAAGGTTCTCGAATGGCGTCCGCGGACCGGGAGACGAGCTGTCGGTAGGCCTCCAACAAGATGGAGCGACGACTTGGTTAAGATCGCGGGATCACGGTGGATGCGGAAAGCACAAGACCGGTCTGAGTGGAGAGCCTTGGGGGAGGCCTATGTCCAGCAGTGGACGTCTTTCGACTGACATGATGATATTGTATTCCGATCCAATTTATGACAAGCGTAAACAAACACGCCATTAACCCGACCATAGACATTTAGTGATGTGCAAACCTAGAACCTATTGCAAAATAATTAATCAGTTCAGTAAATCGATTACTTATTAATTGAATAGATCAACGTATTTTTGACTATTTTATTATTTACAATACTTGATTTCATTCCAAAGACTGTTTATTGAATTATAAAAGCAGTAACTTTATTTTTATTTTAAGGAAAGTAAATAAAAATCGCTTATTCATCCGCGCATTAATCGATTTTTAAAATGTATAATTTTCCACCATCTCTACGCTAGTCTATGCTACTACAGATTATTCACATATTTCAATCAAGAAATAACGTCAGATTTTGACGAAGAGTTTTCAAATGAAAAATAAATATTGAAATCAAGTTAATTTTGTTGAAAAAAGTGATTAGACATCTAGTTAAAAGACACGAATTATAGATAAATGTGTTATTGATTCGATCCAGTGGATGTTTATACAAGAATTTTGATGAAATCGGTTTGTTTACACTTTTAATCAATTGGATAGGCATAACGTATAGTCCAGTCCGTATGAACTGGCGAGTGAAACTAACAGAGAAACGGATGAAGTTAAGCAAAAATACGAAAAAAGTTGCGCAGTCATAATATAATAAAATAATCTAACTATTCATATCTACGTGATTAATGATGTGACGTGACATTGTTGTGTATTATTTAGAGTATTCTTATTTGACACAACACTAAGGCGGTTCTGCACCAACATCCACAGACTTCTCTGGCCAGGCCTGTGGACAAACATGTCGCTCTCGCATCGGTCTAATCAGTCACCAAAGACGTTGCGCACAGGCAATACGCCAAAATTTGCCTAGAATAGACGCTTAGGCCTGAATGATGAATATCTGACATTTCACAGTTGTAAAATTATAATTGTATCTGGTCTTGGTTACTTATAGCATTCCAATCGCTGTGCCGCACCTAAATCTTCCGGCGTTGCTAGTAGATATCCTGGACGGTAGATATTATAATATTAGTCACATTAGTGTGTGTATTTTACTCAAGAATTATTTTATTTGTTAGACTTACGACCTGCCGGGCTTCCTGCGAGACGTGATACCCGCCGCCGTTTTTATTGGACAGGAAGGAAATTCTAACGTTTAATATATTCTAAGTAAAATGTTTGAAACCGTTTAAACCTGCGGGCTGGCCGGGCTTCGGTTTCATTGGTTTTTTTATTACTATTACCTCAGATATAAAGATGCAATTACTTTATATTATCGTGTTTGATACAGTATCGGGTTATTGTGAATTATTTTTATTGATAACAATAATTATTTTTAAATAAACTATGTACCTATAGCTATTTCAGTTGGCTAGATATACAATAGCTACAGTTTTGTCCATTGACACTGTTCAAAGTCGGCGCTCATATTACCCATGCATTGGCGCATCAATAGGAGGGCTGCAACTCACCCCAGAATGCTCTCGTGAATGAAGCTAAAACTACAATTTGGAGTTCTTAGGATAGAGCTCCATCAGCCATAACTTTCAGGGTCCAGGCCTCTGAAAATAACTGTTATTGTGTCAATGTGCTAAATATATCGTTAAGGATAGGAAGAGCCTTATAAAGGTCTCTACCCACTACACCGTATCATGCTAAGACCGTAATAGGAAAGTGTCAGGAACGGAATGTGAAGCACATACATGACACGCGACGGCGACGGTTGGTTACGAAACGTACTAATGGGCATAGTCCCATACTTTTCGATACAAATAATATATTTTTGTCTGACTTGCTGTTACGGTCATGGACGGTGTAATGGGTAGACCTTAAGCCCCCACAGTTCTCGCTCTGGAACTTACGCGAAAACATTTGTTTCGCAGCCACATATAAATATATGCAGTTAGGGTCTTACGCCGGTAGCCGTACGTTAAGCCTCGTTATTTATCGCCGGCCCACTGCCCGCGCTGATTTATGTTGCTGCGACGCTTTTTATTGTTGCAAGCACTAGTGAATGAGGACCGAAATCACGCCGAAAAGTAAGAATGTGCCTGTCAAAATGTATCTGATTTGAGTTGGGTTTGGAAATGTTTTGCACGGTTGCTGTAAAGCCTTGTAAGGTGGGAGTTTTAACTGTGAGAAGTATTTGGATTCATATACGTAAATATATAAATTTTACTGGTTAGCAAACAGCGACGGTTACCCTGGTATCAAACGGCCAACTACATATCTTAATGCAAGTCCGATGAAATGGCGGTTGAAGAATAAGTAAAAATAAACTCTTTTGATTTGATTTATAATAAAAATAAATTAAAAGGCTATTTGGAGAAAATAACATGATGATGAGGGCTACGGCATAGATGTCGCTAGTGTCGCTGCTTAAATGGCTAAATAAGAAACATCACAAGCTGAGATATGAGGTGCATAAGAGAAATTCGTGTCTGTATCGTTGTCCAGCGGTGGTGTAGCGGTATAGCACATGGCACGGAATGCCGAAGGCTTGGGTTCGATTCCCAGCGCTGGTCTTATTTTTCTGGTTTTTCTGTGCATCTATATTTCAGTTTGTATTTTCGATATAGGTTTTACGGGATGACCGTAAAAGTAACAAAAAATTTGGAATTGAAATAAAAAATACAAAAAGATTCCAAAAAAAACTTGAAAATAACATTGCCAATTGACGATATTTTAAATATTTGAGGTTATATTAAGAATGTCTTTAGTCTTAATCTCGTCTTGTGAAGTTCACTGGCTATTATGTGTGGTATCATTATATCATAAAGTTTGCGAAAAATATTATGCCAAGTCGGTGGATAACGTTTATTACATAATGTTGCCGAAAATACCGCAACCCTTTAAAAATACCGCAACCCTTTAAAAACTCTTCAACAAACTTATTTGGGTTACAGAAAGGGACCAACACAGATATTATGCAACCGTGAATGGTTATACATAAGTACCTTTTTGGACGTTGTTTGTTACAGTATTTTTATTTTACTGGATTTATACTGCGAGAGTTGCGGGCAACTGCGGGCGTTCTAAAATAGAGGCTTTTGTTCAACAGTGGACTTTTTCCAGCTGATGATGATAATGATGATGGAACTTATTCGTAAAGGCTTATTTTAATTACTCAATTATTAGTATCTATGATTAGATTAGATTTTTTGAAAAATATGGCTCTGTCCATTGGAGGACAATTTTGCCAGAGTAGGTTTTGCCGTTGTACGGTAAAAAAAAACTAGAAAACGAAATATGAGAGGTAATGGCGGATGAACGATGACAGCGCGAATCTATTAGTATCTATATTGTTGTTAGGGGTCGTGCTACACTTGACATAGAAACGCTCTACAGAAACTTGTCATCCTGACATTCGCGCCTTTTTTTTAGTTAAATTATATTATTGGTTGACGTTACATATCATATTTCAGCGGATTGTATTAGTACATTGTGTCTTAAGGGCGGTAAATAAGGCATTACGAACGAGAGTCTATTAGAAGCCCGAAGTCGAAGACTAAGGGGTTTAAAGAGTCGATGTTCGTAATTCTAGTACCGCCCGTGCGACATACAATGTTTTTCATCACATTTGCGAGTAAAATTTTATATTTGTAAAAGAAAAAATATAATTGTTCCAAATATTGGCGATACCTTAGGCTGCGCTCTTGGCAGCACCGCCCTCTACCTCCCGCAGCATGCGCCGCAACGTGCGTGAGCATGTGATGTGGTCCTGCTGCAGCGCGCGCAGCAGCATCAGTACGCACATTGACTCATTTACCGACCTTGGGCTTCATGACAAGAAAATTAGTACGCGCAATGATTTATTTACCGACCACGGGTTTCATGACAAGCACATTAAGGTCGAAGGTTTTATTTGGGGGGTTGCAACCAAGGTAGCCTGCATGTTTCTACACTGTTTACGAGCAAGTGTGACGAAAAAAATGTAGTAAGTATCAGGGCATTTCTATCTACCATTGTACCCTGAGTTTATCTCCCCGATTTCAACAAAATTTGGGAGGTAGACTCAGTCCATGATTCCGAGCTGGAAAAACAGGGTCTCCAGGTGTGTCCCCAAAATATTGTATGGATGTGTCCGTTTTATTATGAAAATTATTTAGAAAAATTCGTAACAAAACGAATACTGTGTCCGTTACGGTACGTCCATACAATATTTTGGGGACACACTGGAGCCCCTGTTTTTTCCAGCTCGGAATCATGGACTGAGTCTACCTCCCAAATTTTGTTGAAGTCAGGGAGATAAACTCAGGGTACAACGGTAGATAGAATACTCATCAACTTGAATATTAGGTAATAGCGTAATAGTTAGGCGTTAAATTGTAATCTGAATAAGTATTTAAGTACCAACTGTGAGTCAAAACTTAATCACTTTAACTAACGCCATACGTTAAGCAATTCAATTGGCTTCATCTATAAATTATATAGATGGTTGAGTAATCGATCTTAGGTACATATTACATTACAATAATACGTAGTTTCTATATATTACAAAGACCTCTTCAATCGCGATAGTTAAGTGGACTTAAGAACTGACCCATCATGCCTACTAATTTGCATAGATTTTCGCCTCCGACACACTACGAGGTGAAGCAAGAAATGAAAAGAAATTATACACTTATAATACTTATATGATATGAGGTTATTTAACGGTAATAAGCCTAGTTAAATTGTATCGATGTCAGTTACGTAGCGTCATTTTGGGAGAGCGAATAAAAAGTTTTTTTCAATGAAAATATGACGGGATTTGAATTAAAAATATACTTCTAAGTATTATGTTCTTTAATTTTGAGTATTTTTGACTACTTACACGAGATATTCTTGTATATTTATTTATATTCGGAATCTCGGGAACGGCTCTAAAAATTATAACGAACTTTTTTTTGTAGAGAACGTCAGTGGCGAAATATCGATCTATCTGGTCCTATCCTCCTGAGTCCTGACATTTTTTAACAAACTTAGTGCTTAAGACCTAGACGTGGTTGACCTGCTTTGTTATTTTGGATATTATTTCAAAATTCTTAGAATTATTTATTCAATGAACAATTTGTACTTTATAAAGTACAATCGGCCGTTATCCTTAGTGTTAATTGGTCCTTTATAAAGTTCGCGAGGACTTAGGAGGCTATATCTGGAAAAATACGCGTTTTTGAGTTATAATTTGATTGTGTAAATTTTCCGCGTAATAACTACGCGTGGTTCAGCGGTATGGTGTTGGACTTGTAAACTGGAGGTCTAGAGTAAAAAACTAAGTAAGGTTTATTGATTTAGTTTTAAAGGTTATTTAGATACGTATCTTCTCCAAACAGCACGATTTCCTTAACAAAACAAACTCCGAAAAAAAGTTGTTCGTCCAGGTCCTTTTGAGTACTGTATCATACATTACTTGAAATTTAAGTGCCTACAAACTATAACATTACCCAATAACCATTAGTAAAAAGCCTGTGCACTTATAAAAATATCTCTTATCTCAACACGCATATCTAACCATACAAAAATATATGAATGCAAAGCGACCTAGCACAATAATTTAGATTAAGACAACGTAATCAACCACACAATGCTCGACACCAAAGGAAGAAAACAAAAACCCGCGAAAAACACCACTAACTCAAGCTCACCAAGATTAAACTTTCATTCGTAGTAGATTTCATTTGCAGATTCATTCTCTTAGATTAAGTTACTGCGACCACCGCCTCATTGTTGCGTTTTCACGAGAACTTTATTAAAGTCCTTCCACACATACAACTCTCGTATTTCAAGCCCACGCCGGCCGCGTGAGAAAGCACAACTACGCCACAAGTTTTCTGTCGAGCGAATAAACTGCGATTATTATGTTTTGTGAGCTATCATTGTATTTTAAATATTTTGCGGAATGCGAATGAACACCCACCTGATTAAAGTGATTTATGGAGTTGCTCTTCCTTGTATTCGTATAGGTACCTACTTGGAATCGATTACTTGTTTTTCATAAAAGCAATGATCTCTTTCTTCTGCTAGATGTAGAAAAACTATTTTCCAACGACGCCAACTATTATATTGAACGGCATTCTTAAAAGTATATGGCGTGGCGTTGCGTGTTGATAGGCCGAAATAAATATTTTTAACCTATATTTTACGTCCCTTGGCGTCCAATTTAAATGCTAACCTGGCATCCAATTACTGTAATCCAAACAAATGTTTCTCCTTATACCTAATTCGACGCCGATAAAAAGTGATCTATAATTCGCAATTTATCCAACAGTCGCAGATCGCAAGGCGACTTGTTATCCCTAGCTGACAGGCATTAAACAAGCAAACAGGTTCCACGTAACCGCGGTAGGCGAACGGATAACGTATCATGTTTAAGACATTAAGCTACCGTGAGCGAAACAAAGTGTTTATATTGTGCGCAGGCGACGAGATCGGATCGCGACGCGTACAAATCGCGGCGTAAAATGTACACCGATTGAGTTATAGTGTCTTCCTGTTGGGCTACTTGTTTTTGTGGCTCCCGTGTGTTTTTATTAATTATACCCTATAAATAATACATATTTTATGTGTAATGCGATACGGACGCGGGTACAGTGAGATGCGGCGCGCCGATACGCAACTCGCTCCGACTGTACAGTTATTAGTCAGAATGACTTTTTATTGTTTCTCGGCGATATTTATGATCGCCCCAATATTTGTTTTTAGCTGGCTGTATGAAATGTTACTGGTAATCTACTTTTTTGACATTTCTCGGAATGGTAACAATTTAACGTTTTAAACTTTCGTGATTTTCACTCATAGTCAAAATACCACCAACGTCGACGATGTTTTCTGCGTTATGAAAGGTGTAAAACCTGAAGTGGAACAATTTCTGGCATATCTCAATTCCATTCATACAAAGATTAGTTTCACTTATGAGTTGGAAGAGGTACGTGAGGTATCCCATCTTAGGCCTCTAGGTTGGCAACGTGTTTGCAATACCCCTGGTGTTGCAGATGTTTATAGGCGGTGGTGACCTCTTACCATCAGGAGACCCACTTGCTCGTTTGCCTTCCAGTCTTATAAAAAAAAAAAAAAAGAAAAACATTAATTAGTTTTCCTTGATGTGAAGGTAATGGCGAGAGCGGATAGTTCTTTGGCACATACCGTCTACAGGAAACCGACGCACACAGATAGGTATCTGAACGCATCGCCTCACCACCATCCCAAACATCTCCAATCCGTTGCGAGTTCATTACAAAATACGGCATTTGATTTGTGCGACCCTGAAGTTGTTAAAGACGAGTTTGTGACATGTTCAGGAGGTACTAAAGCGTAACGGATATGTGGTTAATAAATGGCAGCCCAGAAGGAAACGTAGAACCAAACATCCTGATGTAGCTAGACAGCCTGCGTATATGCCTTATGTGAAAGGAGTGACAGACAAAGTTGGAACCGTTTTAGGCAAGTAATGTACACGCCTTTGTCCAAAGTGCGATGCGTGCGATATGCGAGGCATATTAGGACACCCAAGGATGTCGTTCCCTTCAAAACACCGGGTGTTTATAAGGTGGATGTAGTTGTGGTAGTTCCTATATCGGACAGACGAAAAGAACAATAGCTGAGAGGGTCAAAGAAGATATTGCAGCTGTTAAAAAACGCCCGGTCCATAAGTCAGCCATAGCCGAGCATTTGTTGGAGTCAGGACCAAACCACTGGATTGAGCTTCACAATCCCAAAATTCTGTCCACGGAACGTCATTTCTACTCAAGAATGGTACGTGAAGCAGTTGAAATAAAAAAGCATAAAAATTTCAACCGGGACGATGGATATAGCTTTCATCTTCGTCGAATCCTGTTATTAATAAGTGTCGGCGTCGGGATGAATGTTCGGAGGGACGATCGGACGTTGTTGTTAGTGTTGTGTGTCGGTGTGATGGGGTGACAAATAAAAATGACCAAGTGCGGGTAGTTCGTGATACGAGTGCCGGTACTATTAGTGATTAAGTGCGGGTAATTCGAAGGACTCGCGTCTGCTTGGCAGACTTGACACCCCACACTTTAGTCTACTCGTGACCACGGCCACTGCAATGTTGCCGAAACATCGAGGTAAATATTACTCGTGTGTGTTAGCGTGATAAGTCCCGTTGGTGGTATTTTGACTATGGTAACAATTTGACAAATGTAGAGCTTTTCAAAGTGCCATACCCAAAGTGTGCAAATGGGGCCATTACCAAGCCTTTGCTGTCCAACAACTGTCATGCGGGTGCATCTTTTGAACCGCAATAGGTACCTCGATTTTTTTTTAGTTATTTTGTTAATGAACTACAATATTTTTACTTTGTTTCGCCGCTTTCAGTTCAGTTCTTTTTTTAAAGTTTCATGCCCAAAGGGTACCAACAGAACTAGAAGTATTTACCTATTCCTTCACTGTCCACCAAGCGATTGTTACGGCTGTATCTTTTGAACCGCAACAGCCAAGGTTTGCGGAACGCCTTGCAATAATCAGTGTGGCTCTGTTGAACCAGACCCAGGCTTCGGGCAGCCAATGCTGAATACGGCACTGTATGTGTCGCGTCTGTATCACAACGTCACTGAAAACTGTAATTGAGTGGAACTCTTCCCGGAAGAGCAGATACACGGTGGAGATGTTCCAGCTGCAGTCGCGCCACTACGTGCACTTCAGCTCGTTTGTGGTGCGGGCTACTGACGGAAGCCATTTTGGCCGAAAGACGTCATGTTCGAACGAATGCGACGTCAGAGACGGTGACGCAAGAAAAGCGTTTTTTTTTCAGTAAGTGCCTACAGTTGTATGAAACCCTTCGTATGGGAGCTTTAATCGCCCTTGGCCGTTTTTTTATTTAAGTACATTAAATGACCGTTTAGATGTAATTCGTTCTTTAATTAACAGTTTATACAAGTAACTGACAAATAAAATTTTACCTGTATAAATGCCTGCAACATTATTTACTAATTTAAACTGACCCTTAGAGGCAAGGAACATCCTTATTTTTATTTATTTTTAATTAACAAATAACGATTTGAATATCACTGCTTAAAAAACTATTTCATCATGAAACAGCTTCTCACATTTTAATTTCGCCATCCTTAATAACGCGTCTGGGCCGGGAGCGCACGATGATGCGGCGGATTCCTTCCTGGCTATACGGCCTCCAAGGTGCATTTAATTTATTAGTAAGTAGCTGGCTGGAAACAAAAGAAGCATGGACCATTTTTGTTTATGGACTGGTTAATTTAGGTTGATAATCGTGTATAACTGTGACTTGTGATTTAGCTTGTGATGTGTTTTGCAAAATTGATAATTTATGAATGACAAAAAAACTTGGCCAACCTTAAATTAGGTAATAATATGGTAACCTTTCTAAAAAATCGTAAGTAATTCAATAGATTAAAATTTATTTTTTTATTATTTTTGTTAATTTTTTGAGAAAATAACTACACATAACTCTACAGGTTAGATATAATAATAATAATAATAATATCATTTATTTGAAAGACACCATAAGTCCATTTAAACAAAATCAAATTAAAATCAAATATAGACATATAGAAGTATTTTGATAATGTTCAATTTAATGATCTAAATCAAACCAAAAAGTTCACTAGGTACTGCTGTGGAAGATCACTACGCACAACATCAAATCAAACCAGTAAAAGGTCATGGATCACCTAGATAAGTCTATGAACCATGATGCGCATTCAATTTATAAAAAAGAAAGTAACTGACATGGGAGCAGGTGCGTTATGATTTTAGACACTTGAAGCCAAAAAGTAATAGAAGTTAAATAATATGACTCGAGACTTTTCTACAATCCTTTCAATATTTTTTCACACCTCTCCTTCAGAAAAGTAACTTTTCCTCCCTGACGAGAGGGAGCAAAGTGCAACTTTTCTGTTCAAGGCTTTTCTAAGTGTTTTATTGCAAATGCCAATTTTTGAAGTTGATAATTGTAAAGCTACGCTATTTTCTATGCTGGCAGTTCTTTAATAATATTTGCATTATTTTTTTTCAACTTTCTTAATGCTCGGTGTGTAAAGTTGCATGAGCCACTCGGGAGCAAAATTATTTTCATCTTGGGCGTTAATACTTGAATCCCTCGTTACGCTCAGGATTCTACTTTAGAATCCCTCGCTACGCTCAGGATTCTATTGTAGAATCCTTCGCTACATTCTGGATTCAATGTACGCCCCCTTGTGATACAAATAACTATTGTTGATATGTTATAAAACTTAATATGTAGGTATGTGAATATTCATTGTCACTGATTTCATGAATAGTGATTGGACAAATGAAAAGCAGTGATAAAAACAAATATGTATAGATAAACAAATCAAGCATGTTTTACAAAACCTACGCCAGTAACAAAGTACCTGAGTATCCTATAACTTTTCTTTCGTACTTAATTCATGAAAAAAAAAGAATTGCATAGGTAGTCTCAATATACGAGTAAAACTCTTTACAAGCTTAACATAACGTAACAAACTCAAAAAATGAAGTCTTACTTAAAATACTACTGCTTACACGCAATAATAGCTTTAAGATGCTTGATGGTGGGTTTCCTGATATAAGCATCCACTATAGGTACGAAAATGTGGATTCTTACGTCAGGGAATCCACTATAGTTACTTTAAAGCTAGGTTTCGACTGTAAAAACTAAGTAGGGAATGTAACCATTATACCTACTTATTTCGTGCAAATGCTTCTAACCACGCATGTGTTGACAAATAAGTATGTTAATCATTAGCATAGTACTTTCAAGCGTGCTTCTATTTATTGGGCATATTTATCAGAAGGTAGGTTAACTTTATTTGAGCAAATTACCTTAAACTAATATTCCTTCTCATAATCCACAAAAGGACTCTGTCAATAGTATTGACCGAACATAACATGTCCGTGACCGTGACCCTATTGCACGATCGGAACGTGACCATATATTTATTAATATAATAAAAATAAATCAAACCATTGAATTCCAAGTCGAAGCAGACAGTGTGGCGTGGGAGACGGCCAGTGTAAATTGAGCTGTGTGTTTATTTTTTATCGATGTTCTAATAATTATTGCTGAGAAAACTTTGAGAATGTGTTTGAGAAAGAGTAAATAGAAAAACAATAAGGTAGCATGAGAGACTGGTTTCGGAGCTGAACTATTGTTTTCACGACGTATTAACTAATCAATCTCATCTCTAATAAATAACTGAGAAAACCGATAAATCTTACACAACTATTACCGCTAAACTGTTATCGTTCATCAAAGAACAATAATCGAAAATTATTTGCTTAGAAAATTTATATTCCTTCCATCGTAATAAACTTTAGCGTGAATTAAAGCTAGGAATCGCATGTAAATGATAACTGAGTGAAACTCGCCGAATGCCGATACGTCGGACGAAGACACGCTTGTTACGAGGCGTGACGCTGCACTCCGAGGAATCATTATGTGCACCGTTTGTAACCCTGCGATGGGCCTTGCACACTAGTGCGAACAAACGAACAAACGCACGCAGAGATTAATAATGAAGAAATTTGAAAACAGAGTTTAATACCTTTTGACCTAAAACGTGCCCCGTCGTAGATCTGAGAGAGCTACTCCCTTATTTACAAACATTTGCTTACTTATTTAATGTGAACTTAATATTGTTTATCCATATTACTTTCCATATAACTTGAACCAATAGAAATAACAACTTTTCCTTCCCGGTCAACTTCACAGCTTTGAGTCACAATATTATGTGACTACACTGGCATCTAACACGATTGATAATTATCACAACACTTTGATAGCTGTTAAAGCATTGAGCATAGATATTGTTACGATAAATAACCTATGACTTGATCATCATCATCATCATCATCAGCCGGAAGACGTCCACTGCTGAACAAAGGCCTCCCCCTTTCACTATGACTGGATGCAGACCAGATACTACATTTGTTCATTAATACAAGTAGTTGCGACTAAATGACATACCTAGTATAATGGATAACAAATTATATGTATACCTACTACCTATTCTTTTTATCACAGACTTTTATTTCAAGTCATCTCGTACCTATTTGTTTGTTTCTTTGTTTGTTTGCTTCACATCTTGCAAATTAATTTTGATCCATTACCAGTGATCGGATTTACTTAAAAATTTTGTATTAACAAAGAGAACAATCTAGGAAAAAGTAGACTAAAAATGTTTTTTGATAAACAAGTCATATAATTGAAAGTCGAGGTCTCAGGTTGTCGTCATCAAACGTGCTCCTAATACTTATTGCGTGCGGCATTACTATCGGTTATTCTTTCACAGTAACGCGCTGAAATAAAATCTAAGTTCTTTAAGTTCTTAGGCTACTTCAATTTCGATAAGCTTTAAAAAGGTGTTTTATAGGAGTTCAAATGGTGTGTTAGGTGCTGTAATGCGTACATAAAGTTAATAGTAAAAGTTTTGTTGTTTATTTATATGCAAAAAGCATACCACTTACTATAGGCCATTCACACCCGTTCACCATTAAGCCATAAGGAGTATTCTCGGTACCCGCTTGAGCTGTCTGGTAGAGAACAAGCAATTTTATTGTTTAACGAACGTTTCGCTTAAGGCTGGTATTCATGAGATATATTAATTTTGACGCGAATGACCATAAAATAAAAAGGTGTCGTACCTAATGATCGTAAATGACACGAAAATATGTCTCCAGAGTGAACGCAGATCACGACATTGTTCACCTCCCGCGAGGCCTTACCGTAACTGCCGTAAGCGAGCACGGGGACTTGTAAGCGCTTAAATATTGCACACACGCTTAAAACTCTCATTTGTGGTGCATTTTTAAGAACGGGTAGGTATAAGTATATGAAGTGTGCCCAATTCCCAATCACGGAAATTAATTTGCATGTTGAGTGCATCCCTTCATTGAAGTTTGGATTGTTGTCTATTTAATCATTTTAATAATGTAAAATGAAACCTGCCTGGGAGAAATCGCTTTGTAGTGATAAGGCCTGCAATTGTTTACCTTGTAGTTTTTCTCAATGTGTATACATTTTTGTTACATTTATTTGTCTTTTTATTATGTTGGTATAGGTACCAGCCAGCCAGCCAGCCAGCCAGGTTTATTTATTTGTTGCTGTTTATCTCACTGCCTATATTTATTTTAGACGTATATTATATGTACGATATAAATTATATATGTTATGTATTCGTAGATATATTTCAGTTACGTTTTAATTTTCTGATCTACTTTTGATGCACCAGCACCTGCTGAAAATCTAGTCCTTCCTTCTTTCTGTAAAAAAGGTTGCCTGGAAGAGCGAACGATAAGGCCGCCTATTGCTTACTTTGTATTTTTTTTCTCTGTGTATCTGTTTTTTGTATCGCTTCCTATTTCTGGTGTACAATAAAGAGTCTTTGTATTGTATTGTACCTATTGCTCAATAAACAAAAAAAAAATCAGACGAAATTTCTATTTTTTGTGCACAACTTGCATTTTTGATAATTACAACCTAAAATCCCAACCCTCTGTAAATTAATTTTGAATGCTGCTATTTTTACAAATAATGAGGAGCACACTTGAGTGAGTTACACTCGAGAAATTTTTGGGCAGGAATTTAAGGCACGGCCGAAGGGCGCAATCGCGGGGACCGGAGGCGCCGTCGCAAACAATCGCGTAATATGCCGATTATTTATTGTCATTATGTGTCATTACCGCCGCTAATAGTCAACGCGCCCGCGCCGCGCCACGGGAACGACGCAACAAAAATATACTACCAAATTGACATTTTAAACGGCCACAATCATTCCAAAAATGTGAAAGCCCATCCCCAATCACGCATCCGTATTCACTGTTGAATTAATTAACCATTACATATAGGTCTGTATTTCTTATCTTTTCTCCGAACATGATGAAAATATGAAAATTTATATCCATCTTACTTAATCTCATTATGTAAATCTGGAGGGATTCTTCATTAAACGCGTATTAAGGGATATGGGATTTAGGACGGAAAGGACGCACTGCCGTGTTTCCGTGTACGTCGATTTCAATCAGTAGATTAACGGTTGAACCCTACGTGGTTTCCATTAAGGCTCACCAGTAACATGGACCTTTGTGCTGGCAGCTCCTTTGATGGCATGTCTTCGATCTACAGTGAGCGTTCACTACACTCTAACTAATTCAAGCTGCCTATGAACATCATATTCGTAATCTAAATTCGACGAGGCAGAAGACGTAGTTATATTGACACAATCTAGGTACAACTAGGTACTTACTTTAAAAATAAATAAATTAGAAGTTAGGCCAGTTTGATTTTGACAAAAAATGGAAGGTGGTCTTTGGTGAATGGGTCTGCTAAAAATAACAAGTAAGTACGGAAACATTTTTTTTTGCATATTTACGTGAATTTGGCATTAATTATTTTTCAAAAGTGAGCTTAAGTCTCCATTAGGTAAAAATTGATATCTTCCTTGTTAAGGGTACTTTCTCTGCAGGTCATACACTCTTCCTACCTATTTGACGAGTATTAGAGCCTGTATTTGAGACGGAAAGTAAAGATGATCCGTGTCTTTTCGAAAGACGCTATAGGAGGAGCGCATTCGTCCCGCGTCGCCCGCTTTGTCTCAGCTGCCAAATCGCGTCGTCACCCTTTTTTGTCAGCAATATCACGTCGAGAAATGACGTAAAAACAAAATATTATTCTCCGTCACGCCTGTCGACAACATATAGCTATTTATTTTGAAGTCGGTAATAAATTAGCTCGTAGCTAGTGGGAAATTTTAAATGACGATTCCGTAACTAATGTGGCATAAAAACAATTTGGTGTTAGCGCACCCTTGTTTCGTGTTATTAATTGAAATCCTGTGATGAAAAAAATGTTCGTTTCATCAATTTTAGAGTTGAGAACTGCAATCAGTTTGAAAAGTTACTTTAAGTACCTACTTAGCTCAATAATTAGTATGAATTATGCAAAATTGTGTTCTTGAGTAGATATCCTTGGACGTGGATAATTAAGAAGTGGATACAAGTAATACTTAACTATCAATCCACTTCGCACATGTCGTTGCTGCCATACAAAAGGAGGGTAAATTAAAAGGGCGTTGAACGAAACACTTTAATTGTACGTCGGTAACCATCTTATGGTTTTCAGTGTCAATTTGTTCTTTAAATTATAAAAAGTTTTAATGTTTTCGATGTTACATAATTAATTATTTTAATCCCTAATCAGAAGAATTTTCAATAATAGATCTAGCTCCGATAAAAATAGTTCGTTGAATTACTTAGTGATTCTGCTATCACGTACTTACTAAATTGTCAGCTAATGAACTAAAGTTTGCGTTCCTGTGGTCAAGTTCGCGAACGTAGAGTGACAGACGTGCGAAAAAGCTCCCTGAGTCAAAGGTAGGCTACATGAATGCGAACATACTCGAGCATCTATCTGGAATGTTTCATGGAGTTTGATTATCGTACTGCTAACTTCACAGAAATAGTATACAGAGGATCCTCTTTATTATTATTATCTTTGTGGTTAACTTACTGGTAGGTATGTACGGTCAAGGACGTTAATTCATGAGCCAACATGGAACCTTTTCAAAGGAAAAGTCATTACGATTTTCCTTGTTAATTACTGCGATATCACTATGACGTTTAATGTGAAATGCTCATGCTCATGGATTAAAGTCCTTGACCGTATGTACCTACCTACTCACTTATTTCACCCAAACATATCTATCTATACGTCATTATCTCGGCCTATAAATACATATGCGACTCCTCTCTGAATAAGAAGGCTTGAACCGTAGTTCCCACGCAAAAATCGTAGTTCGTCGATAAATAAAAATAGCTCAATAGAGTTCAGCTTAAGCAGGAAGGTGATTCTAAAAGGGTTTTTCCCTTTATCACAAAGTGCCGATGCTATTTTACTCGTTTAAGTAGGTAAGTAAATAAACTTTTTACCACATACGTAGGTAACATTTTAAAATACAACAATATTTAGTAAGGTACAAAGGCAAACTTATCGTTAAGTACCTGATTCAAAAGGAAAATTTTAAGAACAATTGTGTGTTGTTGTATATGCAAATAATTGCAGATAAACTGAAAACCATTTTTCGATATACGGATGCGTTTGCATAAAAATACTACTTAGGTACTTTTAGTGGAAAAAAACACGTTAGACATATTGTATTAAGTAATGAAGTTAAAACTAGAACTATCACAGTTAAAGCAAGTTCTAGAAGTGTAGAGTGGTAGTTTACCTGTCAAGTTATAAATTGTCACGGCAACTACAGAACCCTGCTCTGTGCTTGACCCGAGAAACAACATTCACTCGGCCAAACACTCCGTTTTGATCTTCATATGGTTTTGATCCAATAAAAGCGTTAGTGAAAGAGGTAGATTCAGAATTTTCATAAATTTCCCTTGTTCTGTTTAGATCTTCATGTGTTTTTTAATCATAAAAGCGTTAGTGGATGAGATATATTACTTAGATATAGAAGTTGCGTAAATTTCCCTTGCTCCGTTTAGATCTTCATATGTTTTTTTTTTATCGAATAAGAGCGTTAATGGATACAGTAGTTGCGATTAAACGTAGGCGGTTTTGAGTATAGGGTGTATCGCGTGCGGGTTTGGCCGCCATATGGACATGACCGCTGTCAGGTGGCCCCCCCGACACCTGTCAATGTTGTGGGTGAAGACTGTCGTCCAACGGTGGCTCTTCTGCATTGCTCCATTAACAAGCTATACTAACCGTTAAACTTCGAGTCGAGTTGAGTACTATAAATAACTCGATATGTTACCAAATTAATTTGATTCAAGCTAACTATAGTTAAACTTTTTTTTTCGAGGCTTTAAGTACACCTGTGTGACTATGCCATCCTCATTGGAAGACTCGATGATCACATGAAACACTTCTCCTGCGAACTCCAGATTCTCTGGCTCCAAAGGCGTGCCAAAGATTCATCAAGAACCTGTATATTCGTAGGTACTGCATCTTCCGATACCGGAGAACTCAAAATAATATTTACTGTTCCATTGTACTGGTCCAAATCACTCAAATATCTCTCACTGCTATCCTTAGTCAATACAGACTCCACAAAAAAAATGTAGGTACTAAGTCATCATTTCAACCTCAATCTCAAGTAGTTCAACTTAAAACCTAATCTGATAACGACAAATGAAGCCTTTCCTATTTAACCTGCGAATAACCTAATCTGCTTAAAAAAGCTGAAAAACCGCCGACATTGTCATTTTAAGGTTCAATATCTAAAAAACAGCTGATCCAATTTTAATAAAACATAGCTAAGAACCACCGGAAAGAAGCTCGCTTTCACACAAAAAATGCATCGGAATTGGTCCATCTGTTTGAGATCTACGATTCCTCAGACAGACAGATAGATATCGGAGTCAAATTTATTTAAAATCCCTCTTTTTGCGTCGGAGGTAAATGGCACTAGTTAACGAATAAACTCTCAGTAGGTACAATCACCAAAGTCTTAGTTAGGTTAGGTGTCTATCTAAACACGTTAATTATATTATTATTTCAACTCTTTACTACCTAGGTAATAATGTACCTGTGCCCTTAGTGTAAGTTTTCGGTTACAATATACACCTCGATCGCGTTTGCGTTAAAATCTCAATTTGTATGCAAACACGAACAGCGCCTCTAGCGGAACGTTTGCGATGTTCGTGTATCCATACATATTGAGATTTTAACGCGAATGCGATCGAGACGTATTTTGTAACCAAAAACTTACACTAAGGGTACAGCTTTGCCTAAATATCGCGTAAACACATTAACACCACACCACACGCAGTCACGTTCATTCCAGTTACTCCAAACTCCACTTTCCAAGTTGCGGTGGACAGCTCCAAGATAACCGCAAATGTAACGTTATTCAATTGTCGCTACGAACGAATTCATTTCACAAAACTCATCTTGCGGGCGTCGGGTGACAACCGGCCACAGAAATCAAACCAAAACTTTGCTCTTTGCTGGAGCCATTAAACACTACCAACTTAACTCTGCCTGCGAACAAATTGTTGCCAGTACGCCACCACGTTTCTACCTAAGTAGCTGTCGGTATGTTCTAACATTACTTCCATTTTTGTCACACGGACACTCTAACTTTGTGATACTGTAATTGATTTTTGAGTAGCTCTCCTAATACGATGCTGGCACGCTGTAGCATTAGCGTGCCTTAATGTCAGTATAAATTCTCTTAACCTTCGCCGCAGCTGGGTATGAACATGTTTTTAATGTGCAAGTGACTGCACTTAAGTTTTAATTATTCATATTTTTCTTAAGTAGCTTTT
Organism: Choristoneura fumiferana; assembly: GCF_025370935.1. Lineage (NCBI taxonomy): Eukaryota > Metazoa > Arthropoda > Insecta > Lepidoptera > Tortricidae > Choristoneura > Choristoneura fumiferana. Next base: position 7,539,021 of record NC_133474.1, read on the forward strand.
GTGTACTTGAGTTAAATCGAGTTGCCGCCACTCATTTCATGTCTGTCAAATAGTGTCTAGTACTTATTGACAATCCATACCTACTATATACTATATTATACTATACTATACTATACTATACTATACTATACTATACTATACTATACTATACTATACTATACTATACTATACTATACTATACTATACTATACTATACACTATAAACTTAATATTATAAATGCGAAAGTGTGTGTGTTTGTATGTTTGTCCGTCTTTCACGTCGAAACAGAGCTACGGATCGACGTGATTTTTGGCATAGAGATAGCTTATGGGCCAGAGAGTGAGAGTGACATAGGCTACTTTTTATCCCGGGAAAATGCACAGTTCCCGAGGGAACAGCGCGCGATAACAGAATTCCTCGCGGCTGAAGCCGCGGGCAAAAGCTAGTAGTAATTAAAACTGCATGCATATATCAAGCCTGCAAGGTCAACTATATATATATATATATATATATATATGTATGTATGTATGTAAATACTTTATTGTACATAAAACACAAAAAGAAAACAGCAAAACAAAAGAGTACAAAGGCGAACTTATCCCTAAAAGGGATCTTTCAAGCTAACCTAAACAGGAAAGGAAAACTTAATACTTATCTGAAAACTACTACTACTTAATCTGATTCTTAATCTTAAAACTTTATATTTAATCTGATGTTTGATCGGTTCCCTCATAATTCGATTCTAAATGTAAACTGCGCTTAGTGAAGCTGTCATGCTGCACCCATAAACCTTCCAGAGCCCGTACATCATGGAAGGCGGCGGCTGCGACGCGTGGCCGGACGCGTCACGGCCGCATGAAGACCGGAAATGGGCAGGATGACCGGATCCTATCTCCGCTCCTGCCTACCTGCCCGCCATGTTGTGACGTCACACACAATGCCAGATTGTAAATAGATTTCGGTGTGTTAGTGGAGGAAATGTTTTTATTTATCGCTATTTAGATGTCAGATGCAAGCCATCAGGTTATTAGAGAAGACACTATATTTTGATCAACGTGTATTTTATTTCTTGCGTGCAAAAGGAGGACGAGTTTTACGAATTTTGAGCAAGTAAAAGAAACGTAGCGCAAGTTAGGTGCTTAAAATCCCAAGTAAAATCCCGTAATACGTTGGTATCTCCGTTTTCAGGCGGGTTTGCCGAAGCCACCGGTTATCATTGCGAAAGTATATAATTGTTGGCAATTTCACGTTTCTATTCAGAACATGAATGGCAACCATTAGCCAAGCTCTCGGCGCACTCGTCGGCTAATAAGTGCATTTCTCTACAAGACTCCTTAGTGCCACATTTTAAGGCCCGCTAGTTTTTAAAAATGGCCGACGCGGTAGGCGAGGACATTGTAACAAATGCCATTGTTCGTTGATAGACGCAATTAACTCATTACGCTTAATTAATAAAGAGGTTAATTTGATGCTCGAACTAGACTTCCCTAAACGATTTTTTATTTTCCGGCAAATTTTTCATGAATAGTTAGAGGTATCAATATCAATACGTAAATGTACCTGACTAGAACAACGTATACAGCTTGCTTGTATGTACGAGTATATAGGTATAGGTAATACATGTAAGTAGTTACCAACAATGTAGAAAACTGGATCTGAATAGAAACTTTCGATTTGTTACTATACTTACCGTAAGTGTAGATATATTCCAGTACCTTCCTGTCCTCATTACCAGACCCCATTACGCATGTTTTTTTTATGTCTTTTCGTGCGCTCCAGTGTAGATTCCGATTTCACGAAAAAGTGCGATCCTTATATCCCGGAGAGTTGAGAGGATATGATATTCAATAAAGAATTTTTTTAACAAAAAAGTAAAACCGACTCCAAAAAAATAACTAAAACTAGAACCGACTACAAAACCCTTGAAAATATTTTTCTAGGTACGTACTATGTGGCTCGAAGTCGGTGCCTCAGCACGAGCCAGCAGGAGTCGGACAATAGTCGTCTACCTCACCTACATACTATGGGTATCCCTCCTCCTGCTGGGTCGTGCTGAGTCACCAACTTCGAGCTACATAGTACGTACCTACCTAGAAAAATATTTTCAAGGGTTTTGTAGTCGGTTCCATCTTTTGTTATTTTTTTTATTTTTTTGGAGTCGGTTTTACTTTTTTGTTAAAAATTTTCTTTATTTCTCACTTTTTAGTGATTCGTAGCCAAAGTACATCTCGCAACGATTCCATTAAGTTTGTGCTTAGCTTACGACTTAGTTACGTTGTTTTATAACAGAGTTCGCTGTGGGGTGCCGGCTCACGAATAGCACTCCCCCATTTCTTCCCACGGGTGTCGTAAAAGGCGACTAAGGGATTTCTGGACCTAGGTCATTATAGGTCAGGTCGGTGTCGGGCAGCAGCGACACCGTCTCACACTGCGATTGCCAACCCGCCTGGTCAGCGTGGCAATTAGAGCAACTCCTCCAGTATAAAGTCGCTCAGCGAGCTATGGAAAGGGCTATGCTCGGAGTTTCTCTGAAGGATCGAATTCGAAACGAGGAGATCCGACACAGAACTAAAGTCATCGACATAGCTCACCGGATAAGCAAACTGAAGTGGCAGCCTCAGTCGAAGAACTGATCTAGTTCTTGAGTGGAGACCGCGAATCGGCAAGCGTGGCGTAGGACGCCCTCAGAGGTGGAGCGATGATCTTCGAGGTTAGCTCTGGATGAGACTGGCCGAGGATCGTGCTCATGGCGTGCAACTTATGTCCAGCACTAAGATCTGATAACAGAGTTCCGTTGCCTAGCCTACCTTCTAGCTTCAGCATCAGATCAGTTCGAAAGAATCATTAACTTAAAGCTTCTTAGTCGCTTATCTAGGTATATTAATCATGATCGTTTATAGACGAGCGAGCATTACTTAGCTTTGATGAGTTCCATTGGTCATCTACGGTCTTCTTCATCAGGTCCAGGTTACCAAATGATACTTTCTGAATGTAAATGCTCATCCTAATGCTAAAAATGCCAAAATCGCCATAGGTGTGCCTATAAAATTTGAGGTTTGCCCTCGATTTCCCTAGGATTCCATCATCAGATCTTGACTTGGTGACAATGGGACCACCTCAAAAGAATACTCTTTCGAATAAAAAAGAATTTTGAAAATCGGTCCACAATTGACTGAGTAATCGGTGAACATATCAAAAAAATACAAACATTGGAACATAGAACCTCCTCCTTTTTTGAAGTCGGTTAAAAAAGGCTCAAAAGACGCGTATGCACAAGAGCTGTAATAAGGTGCAAAAAGAATTACTTGAGCAAGTCAAACCCGAAAAAAGTAATGGCCGAAATAGTGGAAAAAATGCACTTTTTCCGAATTTTTGATTTTGGCGCTCGATATTTTGGAAACGAAGAATGATATCAAAAATTTGAGATAAAATCCTCTCGACAATTTAGTCAGCTACAATTTGAGCTTAAAACAAAGACGATCGGATTAATTAAGGGTTTGCCCCGTAGCCTAATCTTTTCGAAACATGAAATATGTATACGTATGCGCCAAGGGGACAATTATTCAAACTTCGATACGCGTGTGGAAATTTTGCAATTTGTTTGTTCACAGGCGTTATGTCGAGGATTATTATTACAACAAGAGCATAAAAATAAAACGAGCCATTTTACCCGAGACGTTCATAATAGCCACCCGAGTCTGTACGGCGAGGTCGGATAGACAAGTCGAGGGGAAAATGGGTTTAATGTTCGATTTTTACACTCTGCTTTTCAGTTCGATGGCGAGGAAATGAAATAGGAACAGTGGAAACAATTGTTCACTTACTATGTACCTTTTATTTTTCACGCATTAGGTACTATTATAATTATACATTTTTAGTTTTATTGGTCTACTATATTGATTGATTTGATTGATTTTTAGTTTTTGATATAAATTATAAATCGCATTGGGCTTGCCTGTAATGATAGATTTAAGTTTTGAAAATTATAAATAAATAAATAAATTATTAAAAAATATGTAGAAACTTCTTTGTTTGTGGCTGTTTATACCTGATTGCCTTGGTCTTAGACGAAGATTTTACTTTATGCAATAGAGCATAAAAAGTCATTTTATGTCGCCTAGATCCAGCATAAACACGAACTTTACGAGCATAAAAAGTGAAAAATAATTATCATTCAGCGTTGTAATTTTATTTAGTAACCTTTTCCTTATCCCGCCTTTCACGTCACTTAGCGAAAATATTTTTTCGAATTCCTTAGATTCATTTCAATGTGCTCGATAATCGTGTGGCACGAAATCTGTGAATTTTTTTGTTATTATTTATTTTGAATTAAGACTGGTTTTATGAAATTCAACAAATCATAAGGGGTTGATCTTTTGATCATAGGTACAAAATATGTGTGAAAATACCATTTGAAAGCTAAACTACTAAAAAAACTATCGCTCGGGTAATTTTTTTGACTTGTGATGATAAAATAGCCAAGGCACAAAGCACTCTTACTTACTTCACATGTCTAACTCAACCTATTTATTTTAACTTTGGAATGTTATTTCGACAGGAAAGATTTAAAAAATCAGTCCTCGGTCAAATAAGTATGAACAATGTACCTCCCTAAAATTCAAATGATAATTTAAATTAAAAATACTCGAACATATTCTTTTCAAAAGTCATACTGATACTTAACCACATACTATAAAACTTAGACTACGATTAAAAAATTTCCCATACAAAATTCACGCCACTGTGTTAGTACAGAATAGATATAATCTAGGTACTAATCTCCAAAACCACTCAACAGCAACCAACTGATTTAAATAAAATTTTGTGGTGATTTATTATTGGTTCCAACTTGAAAGAGTTTTGGATACGATAGGTGGCGCAACAGCTAGTGCAGCTAGTAACCAATGTTTTTTGGTATGCACATTTCAAAACACCGCATACATCGATGGCCTTCACTCCATTTAAACCATGGGGTCCGACTCCCCGCCCACCGCGTTTGTGGTTTTCAGGCTTTTCTCAACGCGTACCAGCTGTTACTTAAACGATTCCTTCGTATTTAACGTAATACATAGCAAATTAAAATAATAACCCCTCCAAATAAGGTATTAAGATAGGTACCTAATCTACTGTAAATTGAGTCTGTGAAAGACTAAAAATAATTAACCAAGTAACTACATATCCGTTTTTGTTTGCATATGGCAGAGTTCTAAAAAAAGTTTTTTGGTGATTTTTGTAGATCGGTGCAAGCAAACGGCTTTTGTTATTTTTACTCTTGAGTTTCATTTATAGAATAAATTTTCATGAACCTAATCTAATTTTTAGAGATGTTAAACAGCTAGTAGAACAGCTTATCGAGTTTGTGGAAAAGTTTTACCTAAATCTTTACATAGTATAAAATAGTCACTTTCCACTGTACGCTTAGATGTTTTAACCCTTTATAAGGCCCCATTTATTGGAACATACTATCACGGAATCAAAAGCAGCTATCGAATACATACCTAGCAAAGGCTGTTTTTAAAGCTAGTAGTATTTTCAATAATTACAATGAATATTGTAACTTGTTACTAAAAGAATAAGGTAGAATTTTCAAATCAATGCATGTGGTCGCTAAATCGCCTCTACCTAAACTACGCAACGGATTTTTACGCGGTTTTTACAATCAATTATAAGATATTTTATCAGGAAAGGTTTATGTATATACTTATAACCATAATATGTGTGACGCCCCGGCTTTACGCGCGTGTAACTTGGATGGAGGAAATGGGAAATGAAGTGCTTTTGATTAGGAACTGGCCTTTATTTTCCATCTCTTTTTAGAAAAGTTACACCAGTGCGAAACCGGGGCGGGTCGATACTAAATAAATAAAACTCGTATTATTTCAGTTCCGAAGTCAAAGATGGTGTCTGTAATTATGATCAGTTATCTTGTACATAATTATTAGAAATTTACAGGTTTTTGACCGATTAAAAGTTCTTTGTGGGGAATTCTTGACCACCAAAATAACTTAAATAATGTGTTGGCATACTTTGTATAAGCTCCGGTTCATATTGCATTTCTTTAACAATGCATGACAATGGAATTATTATCTTGGGCAATTCTGGCCGGAAAGTAAGTCACGACGGACGCGCACCTGCGCTTCTCGGGAAAATTAAAAAAAAATACTTTACTTTTTTTAATTCGTCATTACGACTGCGCGATCGTGATCTGGCCAAAATGCGGCAGCTTTGGCTGAATGGGTTGCGAGTAACATTAATAACTATAGCGCTCTTTAACTAATTAAGGAGTCCAATTTCACTAAAAATTACGTCATTAACGTCAGACTTTGGATGTTTGGAGGTTACGGATGTGGCCATGGATTGAGAACAAATTATATTAAAGTTTCAGTGTCTGGCACTTCAACCACCTGCTCGGGTTGTTCAATGCATTTTTCTTCAGGACCATACAATTTGATTTCAAGCTTGACTACTTCACTTCGCACCAGGATTATCACGTAGCATTGCATCACTGAAATAAATAAAAAATAGCGATTAGCAGATATAGCAATTACCTAACTAAGTCATAATTATGCGAGTTTGTAGAGTAGTTTTATACATTTTACTTTTTGGCGTCATTTGTCGTATTTATTAAATTATAAATAGGCGTACGTAGGTGTATTATATAAAGGGCCAAAGGTAGACGAATCGAAAATTATCCTTTCCTTGCGATTCCATTATCGACCTTGTCACTGAGATAATTAGTGTTAACCAAAGTATCAATTGGTTATATATTATTATTATAGATGACTGCAAAATGGCGAAAAGTACCTAACTTATTCTAACTCATAACAAAACAACAATGGCAACGAGTGAGTTGGAAGAAGTAAAGTACCTATATTTCGGCATTTTTTCGCTACCAAGATTCATAAAAGTTAGAGCTGATATTACTATGATGCTTCTAAAATAGTATAAACTCTTGGCAGTAAGACCGTGTTTGCTTACCTATAGCGATAAAAGAGGCCCAGCACGACACAAACTGCTGCTTATACAGCAGCACTAGCGCCGGAACTAGCATAGCCAAAGTGGTGGCCAACGCGAAGTAGTTGTACAGACGCAGCATTGGGATGTCTTTCTAAAGCCATCATTAAAATTATGATTAGTTTACCAGTTGTACCTGCGGTTGTTTATTAGTGGTGTGGTGGTAGCACTTTCTCGGCCTTATGTTAATATGTAATAAATAGAGTCATTCATGGGAGCCTAGTGGTTTGAGCCCACACCTCTAAGTTCTTCGAAATTTATGTGGGAAATTGCTTTTGAAGTTACCATGACCATGATGAAAAAAACATCATAAGGAAACCTGCACATAGCTGCGAAGACATTTGATGGTATGTGTAAAGTTTCCAATCCGCACTAGGCCCGCACGGTCCAAGCCCGCCATTGGGACGTATACAGGCCAAGATGAAGTGATAAATTTAGGACAGTGTAGTTTTCCATTATTAGTCATTTATTTCTGAAATCAGTGTAGTCCTTTGTCCAGCCGTGTTGGCGTGAAAGAGTAACGAACACACATCAACACATACACTTCCGGAGAGAGGTTGCAATAAAGAGATCTATCTCCAGACAGATATTATGCCTGTGGACCAAAGTCCGAGGGAAGTTCATCTCACAAACTTTCTCATTTAAACTCGTAATTGTAGTTGGTAAGGATGGTTCTGTTGCCTTGGCCGGTGCTAATCTTGGAATATTAATTGACATTAATCTGTACCTGGAAACCGGCAACAAGCAGCATAGCGTTTAGCAGCACGCTCATGCCCAGGATGCAGAAGAGGACAGTAGAGGTGATGGCCTCCAGCGACGCGTCGTTGGTGAGGGTGCGCTTTTTCAGCTCCACTGTCACCACCAGACAAGCCAAGGCAAAAAGTGACATCACCTGCAATATGAGAATCATCAGCAGATCACAGCAGCAATAGATTAACTAGGGTCACCGACATAGCCAAGCGAATTCGCTCGTTGAAGTGGCAATGGGCAGGTCATGTACCACGGAGAACAGAGCCGTTAGTTCTCGAATGAAGACCTCGGCTCAGCAAAGACAGCGTAGGACAACCACCAACGAGATGGACGGATGATTTAGTTAAAGCCGCGGGTGGATGCAAGCCGCTTCCAACCGAAGCAATAAGAGGTCTATGGTGAGGCTTATGTCCAACAGCGGACGTCCTACGGCTGATATGATGATGATGATGCGATTAAGACGTTATAGCACAACTCATACATGAAGAGTCAAAGATTTTCGCGATTGTTACCCACTTGTGAACGCCTGGTCATAAAAGACCAAGTCATAAAGAGTCAAAACGTCAAAAGCCTTGCGGAAGAAAGTGAGAAGTGACTAGGCTATTACTAAACAATCATGCATGACTCATGCATGAACGACTTTTGAATTTGATTATTTCCCTTTTTCCGCGCATCAAGACATTGTCATCCAAGCATCTCGATAGACCCTGAAAGTGTGTCCGTCAAAGTCTATTAGGGTTGTGGGCATGCCCATCGTGCCCACAACGGTGGCTCCGCCCTTGGGACTAAGATTCCCATAACGATGTCGTCAGCCAACGCCTTCTTCGCAACGCGATTCCGGACATATTCCACCAATAAGTAGGAGAGAGATCGATAACTTACAATATTTATGTTTCCAAATAAAATGATCCCCGGACGCAGAGGGATACAAAAACAGCATTTCCTCATTTCGGGCACTTTCACACGCATCTTATTAATGGCACAACAATTTTCAAATGAATAACTAAGAATAGTTGTTGTGATTATTAATAAAAGGTCCGATATCGTAAATTGAACGCGGTCATTACAAACGGGCGTTTAAGACGTCGGTTAAGATAATAATATTTCACTAATATTTATTAGTTACAAGTAGTTACAGTACCCGGCGACAAAGATCGGTCTTCCGAAAAAGACAATTGGCTGTTCAACGATTTCCGAACACTGGCGACGAGTTTTATATCAAATAAATACAACACCTTTGTGGACTTAATTAGTTTACGTCAATAATGACATGTAAACTTCGGATATCTATAGAGAGCTGTTGCAACTACAAAAAGGATAGTCCCCTCTTTTTCGTAAAGATACCATCATATACCTAGTTTAAAAATTGGGGGGGTTTCAACAACTCTTTGTTATATATTTTCATTTAAATGTCCGTAGGTAGGTACTCTATTGCACATGTACAACGACTGACAAAAGTCACAACGCTCTACGAAGCTGAAATTGCTACCACCATCTTGCTCGCTAATCCTGCCGTGAAACAGCAGTGCTTGAACTGTTGTGTTTCGGCATGGAGAGTAAGACAGCCGGTGAAATTACTGGCTCTTGAGATATCCCATCTTAGGCCTCTAGGTTGGCAACGCATCTGCAATCCCCCTGGTGTTGCAGGTGTCTATGGGCGATGGTGATCTCTTATCATCAGGAGACCCACTTGCTCGTTTGCCATCCAGTTGAATAAAAAAAATTAAAAAAAAAATCGCCGAGTCTTTCCAAAGACGATGTGCAAATCTTTATGGCCGGGTACTGAGTTAATTATTGGTTTATTCTAAAATGCCTAAATAGCTACTAACGGCTGGAGTTCATTCTTAAATCTACCGATGCCTTTAAAATACTCAACATGTTCTGACTCATCGTCTCCCAGCGGAAACTATTAGAGCCCAGGGCCTATACTACGAAGTGCAATATTCGAACTTCGTGTTCTTGCCGTCCCGCTGTCGCTAATATTATTTAGATAATACAAGAATGAGAGAGACGGTACGATACGAACTTTGATTTTCGAATTTCGTAGTAAAGTAAGTTCCTAGCCCTCCAGAGACTTGTCAGACTTATTTCATAAGGGTCATAAAAGTGCAAAAATAGAATTTTTTGAAATTCACACGGGGATCCACGGCGGGGATTTGTAATTTTTTTTATTAGGTACGCAGAAAAAAAAATCAGGAGAACTGGGCGTCCTTTTTAGGGTTCCGTAGTCAACTAGGAACCCTTATAATTTCGCTAGTACTAGAAAGCTGTAATTTGACATGAATATACACATCAGTCACGCCGACAAAGTGGTACAATAAAAAAAGTAAAAAAAAATATATTTTAGGGTACGTCCCATAGACGTAAAGTAGGGTTGATATTTTTTTCTCGACTAACCCTAGCTTGTGGGGTATCGTTGGATAAGTCTTTTAAAATCCATTGGGGGTTGCTAAGACAATTTTTCTATTCAGTGATCTGTTTGCGAAATATTCAACTTGAAAGTGCTCTAAAATCTAAACTTTTGGGTGGACAAATTTGAAAAAATTTAGAATGGTAGTAAATATATCAAATTTACAAGAAAAATTATAGCGGCTAAGATTGCTTGAGAATTAATAGTAGTTTAAGAGTAAATAGCAGCCTACGGTATAAAATATACCTAAACTTGGAAGATTCAGTACACAATACGAAATCTTTAGAAAAATATTATTTGATTTTTTCGTAATGGCTACGAAACCCTATCCTGGGCGTGCACAACACGCACTTGGCCAGTTTTTTTTCTAAGCTATTGTATGAACTTTCAATGAATTTTGTTTAATTTATTGAATCCGGCGTTACTTTGCGGAGATCGATATCAATGAACGAAAGAAAGAAAAACAAAACAAAATGCAATGAAAGTTCATTGAATTTTATTTGACGGCTCTATAAATCAGTTTTGGATAGAGCGAGTTGCTAATAGTTAAACTAAAAAATATTTTTTAAGTTTCAGTAACTATAAAAACGAACGTTTGTCTACGCCCGACTGCATAACGATGCAAGTAGGTATTTCGTTGCTATCAGTGTTTGGGAGATACATAATAAGGTGGATGTGCCCTCGCAATGAATGACATCTCGCCGGACAATGTCGCAGGGTTCATTCACACTGCACCACATAACGATGGTGATTGTCATTTTTTCTTGTTTTTGTTAGTAAACTTTTAATTCTTATGTTGACCGTTGTTGCGTTACCTGCTGCCCTTTGGCCGCGGATTTGATTGCGAATAAAAGATATACTTAGTAATGTTATCTATGTAGAATGATACAAAATCAATAGAGTGAACATTAGTTCGATAACTAGCTTGTTTACAAAAAGTTAGAAATGTATATTATCTAGGGGCACGGTAGTGCCCCCGCCAAGTCGAGCAATAAAGCGGCACGGCCGTACCATCCTTTTCTCGAAGCAGTTCAGACCCTTAGTGTAAGTTTTCGGTTACAAAATACGTCTCAATTGCGTTCGCGTTAAAATCTCAATTTGTATGGAAACACGAACATCGCAAACGTTCCGCTATCTTAGAGGCGCTATTCGTGTTTCCATACAAATTGAGATTTTAACGCGAACGCGATCGAGACGTACCTATTTTGCAACCGAAAACTTACACTAAGGGTACAGGGTGAGTTCAGGCCATTTTCGACTCCCTCTAACTTCTTTGTGGATAAAACTATAAACCTGAATTTTCAGTAACCAAGCAGGCATTTTATAAGAATTATAAATACCTAGTCAAAGTTTCTTAATTTTGTCACTCCTCACTCACTGAGTTACTGGGCGATCATCAAAACTCAAAGGCACTTCTAGCAGACAGACAGAGAAGCTTTTAGAATACAATTAGTGTTTAGTGTATAAATCAAGGAAAAACTAAAATATTTTGCAATTTCGGTCTACTTTTCTAGACACGCCAACTGCATAAATTTAAATAAATAGGATTACAAAGTTACATTTACAGTGAATGAATCAGTGCACCTGTTGTATTGTATAATAATAATAATATACTTAATAGAATAATAAGTGGAGGTGGTCAACGTAATGAAAAAGCAAGAATGGAACATGTCTTGTGAAGGGTTCTCTAATTTTTCGCAGAAAATTGTTTCGCCGAATATTACTCACCAACCTATTAAGTTTTATTTCAACTTTTTAGTTTTATTTCCCGTCCTCACAGTTACCAACTGTACGTTTGGTCTGTTTGTTATAAAGTCACATTTCAAAATTAAATTCCAACTTTCGGTTAGTAGAATGTTTTGATTGGCGTAATATTTATTTCGTTGTACCACAGAATAAGTAATAGTACAAGTAGTTGTACAATGTTTCCCAAATGTTTTATTGAATCAGGGTTTCGTTTAGTAACTATGTAATAATTAAGTAATGTGGTAAGCGCAACTTTTCCGTTGTGTTTTTGTTTGTGCACTAATAAACTGTCAATCGCGCTTCTCGCGCCTCTAGCGGAACGTTTGCGATGTTCGTGTTTCAAATTGAGATTTTAACGCGAACGCGATCGAGACGTATTTTGTAACCGAAACCTTACACTAAGGGTACTGCTCTACCTTGATCAAAGGTTAGAGCCGACGCTGGGTGGAACCACCAGGCCACCACGGCTTTTAGACTTGCAACTTGTAGATACTTACTTTAATTTAAAGTACCTACGCCATTTCGCGAGGCAACGTGAACGATTTGCTGTAATGGATGTTATTGCATAATTGAGCCACCCAGGCCGACCCTCAGCAGACCGATTATCCCCCTTGCTAGTTTTGTTTGTTTTTGCTTCAATTGCCGTCTGCTTCCCGCTAACCGTGTTAGGTACCTATGTTTACTAATTTGATGAGATAATAGGCCAGATTTTATCTCGTGGCGTTGGCCTGACAAATCTCTGGTAAAAAAAAATGTTTGTTTGGCATATAAGTCAAAGAAAGTAACAAGATAAAGCAACAAGGTACACAATACTTTACATAAAGCGGAAAAGGCTGACAAATCAGCAATGCTGATTTTCAACCGACTTCAAAAAAGGAGGTTGTCAATTCGTCTGTAGGTTTTTTTGTGTGTTGTTACGCGATAACTCCACCAATTGTGGGCTGAATTTCAAAATTCTTTTTTTTTTTAAGGACAAATGAGAGTGGTTTGTTGCGTCAATGACTTGAGTTAAAAAAAACTTTCAATATTTTATTTTTAATTTTCTACATAATCTTCCAGTTCGATGCATTTCGTCCAAAGATGTTCCAGCTTTTTCGACCCCTCCAAAAATAATTTTTTTTGTCAAGCTGTAAAAAATACGCTTCAGTTTCAGCTATGAATTATGTATTATTTTAAGTTCGATGTCGAAATAAAGTTATGTCTATGTCTATGTCTATGAGTTCATCATTTGATGAAAATCTTTTCCCGCCAAGCCAATTATTTAGGTTTGGGAATTTAAAAATCACATGGTGCCAAATCTGGAGAATAGTGTGAATGTTGGCAGTATTTTATAGCGCAATTATCTGTCGATGCTGTGCAGGGACATTATCTTAATGAAAAATTATTTTCTTTGCCAGATGTGGTAGTTTTTTCAAAACTACTACGTTAAATTTTCCAACAAAATAGCATAATAAAGGCTATTTATTGTTTTACCTTTGTTTAATAATCAATTTAAACAACTCCTTGGCGTATCATAATGGATTTATATTTATATCCATGGTCCCGACTCGACGTAAAAAATCATCAGGATTACGTTTAAATTTGGCTAAGCATTGCTCAGAAGTTGTTACGCGGTGTCGTTTTTGATCGGCTGTTAGCAATCGCGGCACCGATACCCATACCCAAGCTTTTTCATACTTAAAATATTGTGCAAGATATGACAAACTCGTTCAGATGAAATGTGTATTGAGACTATAGCAGATTCCCCATAATATCTTTTAATCCAGTTTTCAGTCTGTTTAATATATTTTAAAAAGTAATGTTTAATTAGGACACTAAACCTAAACACTATTGTATATATTATCAAATAATATTAAAGTATAGCAAATTAAGGACTTGTCAAATACCGTATTTTCCGATTATTTTTTTTATGGCAATATACAAGTTCGGTTAGAACAGACGATTGTGCCAATTACAAAGTGAGGAAACGAAGCGGAATTTAATAAAAAATATTACGGAATTTTGAATTTGGATAGGGAAATATAGGATCAGGATCTATATCTACGTTGCACATTGTAGAATTGGCGAGAGACTAGAGCGTCTCCCTTCGGGAACTCGTGCATTCTGGTCTCTTGCCAAAGCTATTCAGGGGAATTTCTGCTCGCCATCTTTTCCGCCTCTACATGCGGGTAACGATTCGTTGCCACGACGCAAAGGATAAAGCTGATCTTCTAGCTAAACTCTTTGCGTTCAACTCGACTTTGGATGACGGGGGACACACGCCGCCGACTATACCGCGGTGTGAGAGCTGTATGCCGGATATCCGGTTCCACCAAAGCTCAGTGCGTAGAGCACTTCTCTCCCTCGAATCCATAAGTCGAATGGGCCCGATGGAATCCCCCGATAGTGTTGAAGACTTGCGCTCCTGAGTTGGCTCCGGTTCTAACGCGTCTTTTTCGGCTCTCCACTCTTCTGGCGTAGTCCCGATCTCATGGAATCTGCTCTGGTCACCCGATACCTAAAAAACGAGACCGTCCAACCCATCTACCTATAGGCAATAGCCATAATCCCTGTTCTGAAGATAATGGATCCTGTTGCCACCAGCTCCTTGTACCTAGAATCACCAATACTGAACCGACAATACGGTTTCCGTAGCGGCCCTCGGCTGGTGATCTTCTGGTTTACCTGACACATCGTTGGGCACAGGCGATTGAGACAAAGATAACTCACGTCTTAAATCGAGTTTAGCTCGACATGTTTCGGGCAAATTTTAGCCCTTCGTCTTCGGAAAGCGACTCAGCGGCTGCTGCAACACGCGCACACAAGCCTGCGCGTGTTGCACACAAGCGGCTGCGCGTGTTGCAAGCCGCTGAGTCCGTTGCTCCGAAGACGAAGGGCTACGGATTAGCCCGAAACAAGCTAAACCGATTTAAACGTGAGTTATCCGGGCATTATATTTAATATGAGTGAGCTCACGGTAGACAGACAAACAGACACAAAGACACACACACATAGCGGTCAAACTTATAACACCCTTTTTTCGGGTTGGGGGTTCAAAATATGCAGGATTGGCGTTTAACGGCATAAGCATAAAGTTAGTTGACGCGGTGTCGTTTTTGATCGGCTGTTAGCAATCGCGGCACCGATACCCATACCCAAGCTTTTTCATACTTAAAATATTGTGCAAGATATTATGACAAACTCATTCAGATGAAATGTGTATTGAGACTATAGCAGATTCCCCATAATATCTTTTAATCCAGTTTTCAGTCTGTTTAATATATTTTCCACGTAAAAAGTAATGTATAATTAGGACACTAAACGTAAACACTATTCTGTATATTTATATTTTCAGAATAATATTAAAGTATAGCAAATTAAGGACTTGTCAAATACCGTATTTTCCGATTATTTTTTTTATGGCAATATACAAGTTCGGTTAGAACAGACGATTGTGCCAATTACAAAGTGAGGAAACGAAGCGGAATTAAAAAAAAAATATTACGGAATTTTGAATTTGGATAGGGTAATATAGGATCAGGATCTATATCTACGTTGCACATTGGTAGAATTGGCGAGAGACTAGAGCGTCTCCCTTCGGGAACTCGTGCGTTCTGGTCTCTTGCCAAAGCTATTCAGGGGAATTTCTGCACGCCATCTTTTCCGCCTCTACATGCGGGTAACGATTCGTTGGCCCACGACGCAAAGGATAAAGCTGATCTTCTAGCTAAACTCTTTGCGTTCAACTCGACTTTGGATGACGGGGGACACACGCCGCCGACTATACCGCGGTGTGAGAGCTGTATGCCGGATATCCGGTTCCACCAAAGCTCAGTGCGTAGAGCACTTCTCTCCCTCGATATCCATAAGTCGAATGGGCCCGATGGAATCCCCCGATAGTGTTGAAGACTTGCGCTCCTGAGTTGGCTCCGGTTCTAACGCGTCTTTTTCGGCTCTCCTACTCTTCTGGCGTAGTCCCGATCTCATGGAAGTCTGCTCTGGTGCACCCGATACCTAAAAAGGAGACCGCTCCAACCCATCTACCTATAGGCCAATAGCCATAACGTCCCTGTTCTCGAAGATAATGGAGTCCGTTATCAACGACCAGCTCCTTCGGTACCTAGAGGATCACCAACTACTGAGTGACCGACAATACGGTTTCCGTAGCGGCCGCTCGGCTGGTGATCTTCTGGTTTACCTGACACATCGTTGGGCACAGGCGATTGAGACAAAGGGTGAAGCATTGGCTGTTAGCTTAGATGTAGCGAAGGCCTTTGATCGGGTTTGGCACAAAGCACTCCTTTCAAAACTTCCGTCTTTTGGCTTCCCGAGAAATTATGCGGATGGATCGGCAGCTTCCTAACGGACAGAAGCATAAAGGTAATAGTTGACGGCGCATGCTCTGACTCCATGTCTGTGAATGCTGGTGTTCCTCAAGGCTGTGTGCTATCGCCTACGCTGTTCCTTCTGCATATCAATGATATGCTGCCAACTGTCGGCATTCACTGTTATGCGGATGATAGTACGGTTGATGCCTCTTACACTGGCCGCGCCAATATTTCTCGGGAAAACGTCATAGAGTGCCGAAACAAACTTGTGTCTGAAATTGAGACTTCCCTTAAAGAAGTTTCAGAATGAGGTCGACTTAATTTAGTCCGTTTTAACCCCACAAAGACACAGGTTTGCGCGTTTACCACAAAAAAGTCTGCGTTTGTCGCATCACCTCTTTCGAAAGCACTTCCCTAGCTACCACAGCCAGTATCGGAATCCTTGGTATCGACATCTCGAGTGAAGCCCAGTTCCGCGGCCATTTAGAGAGTAAGGCTAAGTTAGCCTTCAAGAAGCTCGGCGTGCTCAACAGATCAAGACAGTATTTCACTCCGGCCCACCGCCTCCATCTTTATAAGGCGCAAGTTCGCCCACATATTGAATACTGCTCTCATCTGTGGGCAGGGGCTCCCCAGTACCAGCTTCTCCCTCTGGACCGCATACAACGGAGAGCGACTTGAATAGTCGGCTGCCAACGAGTTTCCGATCGACTTGACTCTTTGGCGCTGCGTAGAGATGTAGCTTCACTGTGCATCCTCTATCGCATGTACAATGGGGAGTGCTCCGAGGAGTTATTCGGGTTGATCCCTGCCGCATCCTCTCGCCACCGACCTACGCGACAACACTTCCATCCTCACCATTTAGATGGTTGGCGGTCCTCTACTGTGCGTTTTTCCAGAAATTTCCTGCCTCGCACAGCAAACTCTGGAATGAGCTATCGCCTGCGGTATTCCCGGACCGCTATGACCTTCAAGTTTTCAAGAAAAGAGCGTACTCCTACTTAAAGGCCGGCAACGCACTTGTGACTCTTCTGGTGTTGCAGGTGTCCATGGGCGACGGTAATCGCTTACCATCAGGCGATCCTCCTGCTCGTTTGCCCCCTATAACATAAAAAAAAAAAAAAAAAAAAATATGAAGGGAGAAATGTATTTTCCGATTTCATCTGATATATGACTCGATTTCTTTTTTATTTTCCCACCTTTTAAAAAGAAAACTTGCTAGTTAGCCACCAAAGAGTTAAGCCGCATTCAGATTTGTGTGTCGTACTGTGTTGTGATTGTGATGATGCTCTCTGTCGTAATGGCTAGGTACTGTTCACATTTATGTGACGTGTTATGACGCACACGACGAACACGGGCGCGTACACACTAGTCCAACACATTGTGTCGTGTCTCTGCGCGTACCTCACCCATTCTGACGCGGACCGGGATAGTTTGTGATGCGACACAACACAAGCCATCACAACACACTGCATCAGATATACGCAACCTACTTTGTTAAAAATAAACTTGTGATGTACTAAAAAAGTATACATACTTCGTTGAGTTTCTTGCCGGATTCTTCTCAGCAGAGGTTTTTCAACCAGTGGTAGATTTTTTTTGACATTCATAAGTGCTTGTTGTAGCCTAAATTGAATAGATAAACCGATACCGTTCTTACGACACAACACGACACATAAATGTGAATGCGGCTTAATAATAATTGGCTTAACCAAAGAGTAGTATAATCTCCGAAATATAATATACAGGGGGCTTAACTTCCAATACTCCAAGGTTGACAAAATAAATAATTAAGAAAAAAATCTAGTCTAGTCTGTGGTTTGTTCGTCGGGCTGCTTGCTTCACGAAAGGTTGTGCAAGAGTTTTGAGGTTTTTACTGTTGTTTTCGTATTGTTACAAATATTTACAAATTATTAGCGTAGTATAAACATAATTTTACTAAAATCAAAGTGAGTTATAGTGAATACTACAGTTATATATCGTTTGTGAAATCTTGTCATGATAATTTTTAGGTTATGTGCAATGGTTGAGATCTTATCAATATTTGAATCTTTCTAAATAAAATTTACGAAAATTCTCTCACATTTATTACACAGTGCCAGGAGCACAACATTTTTGTGACCAATTGGAGTGATTTATTACTCGATTTATTCGATATCAAGAGGTCTTATGATATGACTCAATAACTTTAATGATTCTGTAATAAACACCCGCATTGAATTCGAGCATCACAGATATAGATAAGTAACAAAATACAACTTGTGCTTTCCAGATATGGCTGCGCAACTATTCAACCGTATTGGCCAAGTGGGGCTTGGCATGGCCCTAGTTGGAGGAGTAGTCAATTCCGCACTTTACAATGGTACTTACACATTTACTTTTATCATTACATTATGTATTTCTATTATCATACTTTAACTTAACCTTTTTCATTTTATATATCATAAATATCAGCATTTTATGTGTATTTCTAATGCAATTTAATGCTCAACGGGCTAAGAACTACTTTGCTTTAAAAAAACGTGTGCTCTAGAATTATATTTAATAAGTAGATATTGATGTGTAAACCTTTCATTTTCAGTTGATGGTGGCCATAGAGCTGTGATCTTCGACAGATTTGCTGGTGTCAAGAATTTGGTGGTTGGCGAGGGCACCCACTTCTTCATTCCGTGGGTGCAAAGACCTATCATCTTTGACATCAGATCAAGGCCCAGAAATGTTCCTACAGTCACTGGCAGCAAAGGTGAGTCATCAGCATTAAATTGAGACATTAATGTTAAGTTTAAAAACTCCAACTGTGATGCTCTACATCTAGGTTATTTCAACCATGTTTATTTTTCTGACAAAAAGTATAATAGTAAGCTTGAACTTGGTCAGATTATTATTATTATGTTGGTACGGGTTTGTGATCATTCTTGGGGCCCAAGCCAGCATGAAGAGGCTTTTGGTACATATAAATGAGATGGGCTTAGCTAAAGAGGTCTCCTAATACACAATGAGGATGTAGGATGCTGTGGACATGATTACCAGGTTATGCATTAAAATAATAAATACTTATCTTTGCTATAAAATTAACTTTAAGTAGGTGGTTACTCACCTTCCATTAAATGGGCACCTCAAAGCTGTTGTCTGCCTGGGGTAACCCACTGACACTATATATATTTTTTTATTATTTTTATCCTTACGACGCCAGGTTCGCCATGTTTATGTGTGTTGTGTGAAACCTGGCGAACACAACGGAAAATGGCCGAGAAGAACATGACGCCAAAAGACGGCTCAGATACAATATCCCCCCAGCTACAATATCACCTTATCTGCCATCAGTCGCAAGACTATAATCAGATCTTTGGAGGGAGAAGGTGGCACACTATAAATATGGAAGTAAATTTGTATATCTTTCACTATTTCACTCTTTAAGCTGCGTTTCCACCAGAGATGTTTGTCATGATCCAATAGAAACGCTTCATTTACCCATATTCGCTCCACTGAACTATTTCCACTAGAGATGTGCTGTACCTAAATGACAAATGAAATTTGACAGATATAAGCCGTATTAAAATATAATGAAACAGAAAATTGGGCTTAGTCACCAACAACAGAGCGGAACTGCATGAGCGCATATTGCCGCAAAATATAGTGGGCTACATTAATGGGCAACATTGCATAGTGGTTTTGCAACTTTTCACATGCAGGATTTAGAACTAATCAAAATTTTAAATGTAGCCTGTAAAATACCTGTATTTTACAGCATTGTTAGTAAAATTATGTTAAGGGCCATCCATAAAGTATGTTTGCATTGGTGCTCAGGGCCCTGACCTGTATAAAAACATCTTTGTGAATATGCTTTTGTTCACAGATCTCCAGAATGTAAATATCACCCTCCGCATCTTGTTCAGGCCTTTACCTGACCAGCTGCCAAAGATCTACACCATCCTTGGTGTGGACTATGACGAAAGGGTGCTGCCCTCCATCACAGGAGAGGTCCTGAAATCAGTGGTTGCTCAGTTTGATGCTGGTGAACTTATCACACAGAGAGAGGTAAGGCATAAAATTAATGTTTATAAGGGGTGTGACAATGTAAATTCGAATCGATTTATTGCGATTCTCGATTAAATATGCTAAGGGTGTGTAATCGATTTTATTAGTGATAGTTTATATTTTTAACTAGTTTTTGCCTGCGACTTCACCCGCGTAGCAGGTGTTTTTGCTTGTCTATCGGGATCTCACAAACCATGAGGTCTTCTTTGGCACTATATCAAAACTAATAATGGTAAAAAAATTAACAAAAACCATAATAACAAAATTGAATAACAAAGTAACAGTTCAAAACATCAAACAATACGAAACACTCAATACAAAGACGCAGGCCTCTCGTACTAATTGACAGATGATACGAGTCAAACTTTTGACAAGATTGTGGAATCGATTTGGTTGATAAGCAAAGTCAAGCTCTATTGAAATAGAGTTCCGTTTTACGCGATGAAAGTTGATGAGATTAAAATTTATCTTTTTTGTTTTAATACATAATAATATATTTTTAAGTGATTTTGGTTTATTATTGCGAAATCTACTATACTATCTATTTATTGAGATATTTTTTTTTTGTTCTTTCGGGATTCAAGTATATTCTTTATAAATTATTGGCCTGAAACGTTCATGGCGGAATGGAAAAACGCGTGTCACAGTAGCCATCCTATCCGAAAAGTAATCTAATTAAGAAGAGTAATTCACATTTCTCATGCTCTTCTGTTGTTCTTTCTAAATCAGGAGTGTGAAACAGCTAGTGTGTCGTTATCATTATCATCCAGCTCACTCCAACTTATATATTTATTTGTCTAGACTCATAATGCCATTTGTGGGTACTATGCATTCCAAATAACATTACAGATGTTTAAAACTGACAGCTAAGGAGTAAAGTTAGTTAGCAAATCCAATTCTGATGTTATTTGAAACACGGTAAATTTATTTTGAGTCTTGACCTACTATTGCTAATATATCCTGGGTTTTGCAAATGGCCCTTTAAAAAATCGAATTTGGACTTTATAAGATGAAACAAGAGCACTCTTGTTTATAATAGGAATGTACATGAAATACAAGTTATGTCACCAAAGGCAATTCTTTTACATTATGACACTTTTTAGGGTATTCCTACAAAGATCCCTATGTTTTTCCATGTCTCTCAGTCTGTCCGTCCAAGACTTTGTTTATTGTGTAGTGAAAGCTGAAAGTGACAATTAAGGCTATTCAGGATGGCATGATAAACAAACTCCTTGGTTGAACTTGGGCATCTTCCTATCAGTAAAATTCTAGATACTAATCTTGGTTATTTTCTGGTCAAACTGACACCCTTCTACTTAGGTATATTTCAAATTGAAAGTTAGTTTTTTAAGCAGGCTGTTGCGGCGGGATAGAAATATGTGATTTTTGCAGAAGTTTCGTTTATTGGTTCATAGTTCGTTACACGTCTACAGAGCAAAGCAGTGTCGAGGGGCAACATCCCTGAATGCGCCATCTATCCATACAACTCCGAACTAGTAGAGAAGCCAATAGTTCTCTCGGTCGATGAGACCTCTATTAGTACGGTTGAAACTAGATAGATGGCGCTGTGTGTAACACAGACATCCACAGAGTTTATTTTTGAAAGTTACTTTACAATCGGACTTAAATCAATTTATTTTCTTCCAGCTTGTGTCACAAAAAGTGAGTGAAAGTTTGACTGAAAGAGCTGGTCAGTTTGGCCTCATCCTAGATGACATTTCAATCACTCACTTGACATTCGGCAAGGAGTTCACACAGGCTGTCGAGTTGAAACAAGTAGCGCAGCAAGATGCCGAGAAGGCACGTTTCCTAGTAGAGAAAGCGGAGCAGCAGAAGAAGGCAGCTGTTATAGCGGCAGAGGGAGATGCCCAGGCGGCCGTCCTTCTGGCCAAGTCGTTCGGAAGCGCCGGCGAGGGCTTAGTAGAGTTGCGACGCATCGAGGCTGCCGAAGATATCGCCTACCAACTATCCAAATCACGCAACGTCACCTACCTACCGCACGGGCAAAACGTCCTCCTCAATTTACCTACGCAGAATTAAACATTTTTTTCTAGGGTGCCATGTGCTCTGTTCCAAATTCGACTGATTGGTTGCTGGTTTTCCCATCAGGGTAGGCGGTTTCGGTCTCTTCTGTCTTAGGTTAATGCTAATGTTTGTTAAATTTAATGTATTTTTAACGCAACAATAACTTTGCTTAAATTCCATAAGTTGAATTTGGAATAAAGCCCAGTGATATTTTGAATTAATACAACTGTTGATAATAGTGAACTGAATGATTCTATGATTCATTTAGTGTACGGCATTTGTATTTACACACAAATATTTGTAAGAATATGCATTTTGAAGAGACTAGAATGCAATATTTCCGCCAATAGACGTAGTCACGTTTTAGTTTTATGAAACTTATAATTACGCATTAAACTATACTTGTTGACTTTTTGTTTGAATTATATTATTCTCCAAGGTCACTTTCTGGCTTTCACAAAATAAAATGTGTTAAATTTTTTCATGAGGAAACAAAAGACGTCCATACGTAGACAATAAAACCATTAGTATAGTGTGGTATAGTCTTAGCCACGCGAGCAGCAGTAAATCTAATTTACGACACTATATAAATTTGATCTAAAATTTTCCAAACATTGACACTATGGTGAGATAACGATAAATGGTCTGCGACCTTGGGTTTCTTAACATGGTGTGAATCACAATGCGGCACTCAACTTAGTCCTCATTCAAACTGTGTTGCATAGACATTTAACTACTTTAAATTGCTGCCTACCAAGGCAATGTCTAAATTTTGATTGATCATGTACCTACTTATGTATATCGAACGTCCTTTTCTAGTCTAATGATCATTAACTTGCTCGATGAAGTGTGGTTCACATGTAAAAACTAGTGGAGTGGTGTCTTGCGTGCTAGTTTTGCTAAAATGGCTAATATTTTTAATAGAATCGGCCAAGTAGGACTTGGCTTGACCTTTGTTGGTGGAGTTGTCAACTCTGCACTATTCAATGGTAAGTTACGTATTCTTCGTTTCGACTTAGGATAGTATCATGTTACACAGTCACAGAGAAGTAACATATTACACAGAACACAAGCATGAGCGATTGCGATGGGAGAAAGGTTTTCATAGTAGGTATGAAATATCCTTATTAATAATATAAATGCGAAGGTAACTCGGTCTGTCTGTTACCTCTACACGTTTAAACCTTTAAACCGATTTAGATGTAATTTGGCATGGAGATAGTTTTGAGGCCCTGGTAAGGTAGTTTTTACCCACAAGTGTATGTATTCAAATTCAAATCATTTATTCAGTAAATAGGCCGCAATGGGCACTTTTACACGTCATTTTTTAAACTACCATCGCTTTCGGAAAGACCATCATTACCAAGAAGAATGCGCCGCAAGAAACTTGGCTTCAAAATAAAATAATTACAAATGAAATACTTAAAAACTATAGTATACAATTCAAGAAAAAAATACAAAATAAAATAATAATACAGGGATGTATGGAGTCCCTTAGTTACAAAACTAAACACTATTAACTATATCTACGTTCAGTGGAAGTGTAGAATGCTTCCACGTCCACCGTCATAAATTAAATAATAATAATAATATAATTCTGTAATATACATTTCAGGTCAAGTAACCATTAAGCTTTTGGATTCCGAAGGCAAGCACACGTCTGCCGCCCCCAAAGTTAGCTCACACGCACTCGTGTCATGCTCTGAAAGCAGAGCGGTACCGAGGGCATGGTATTGCTTCCGTTCCCATAAGCTCTATGGGATCGTCTTGGGAACTTCGACGTCGCAAGCCTGTGACTAGAAATTAAACTAATAATATACAAGTTTAAAATCCATAAGCAGCAATGTATAAAGTATGTGTATGATGTATAAAGTCCCTGAGTTAATAATAAAATTCCTAATCTAAATAATTCAGAGATGTATATAGTCTCTAAATGTCAAAGTAAACTAATTAAATTAATTATTGTACCTATTTAGTTCATCATGTCAAGCTGACACCGCACCACCTTCGCAGTAAAGCTGATTCCTTAGTTTTATTATAAAACTTTTATAGGCATAGGCGATATTATCATTGCCGAGAAAATTTTGTTAGACAAAAGCCGAAACCATGCAAAAATGGTTCATTTTTCAATAATTACGTATTATATGTGGATATTATGTGCGGAATTACATTTGAAATTTACCACGAGCTTTGCGGTGAAGGAAAACATCGTGAGGAAACCTGCACAAACCTGCGAAGCGATTCAATGGTTCGTGTGAAGTTCCCAATCCGCACTGGGCCCGCGTGGGAACTATGGCCCAAGCCCTCTTGTTCTGAGAGGAGGCCTGTGCCCAGCAGTGGGACGCATATAGGCTGGGATGATGATGATGACGTTATTATATCTCGTTGATTTCAGTGGACGGCGGGGAGCGGGCTGTGATAATGGACAAGTTTACAGGTGTGAAGAAACATGTCGTGGGAGAAGGTACCCACTTTGTGATACCATGGGTACAGACTCCGTACATTTTTGACATCAAAACTCGTCCAAGGAACGTGCCAACATTTACTGGAAGCAAAGGTGAGCACAGTTTTTTATTTCCTGTTATTAGGCTCAGTTGCTTCAATCTGTGTTCCTGAATTTTGCCCTTTGGCCACGTGGTCCTTGTCTTGTCCTACCGATCGGACTACCAAATAGGCTGATAAAACTAGAAATTTACGGAATATATTCTGTATACTGAAGAATTTAAGCATTTTTTATTAAGAGAAGGAGGCAAACGAGCAAGCGGGTCATCCGATGGGAAATTATCACCACTGCCCATGAGTAGGTACCTCCTCAAGAAGTCATTGGTCCGTTGCCGGCCTTACAAAGCTATATACCAGGGGGTGCCCAACCGGTCGATCGCGACTTAGTCCAGTCGGTCGTGGCAAGGCAAAAAAGTATAAATACTGACCTATGCTGTTTCATTTAAAATTTCAAGAAGTATGTAATTGGTAGATCGCGCAAGGTTTCGGCAGTAAACAGCAGATCTTGGTTCTAATCAAGTTGGCCACCCCTGCTATATAGGTACGAAACCACAACCACCACATACTTCGGTGTCGCCACCTGCGTTAATATCTGCCACAGCGGAGCGTGCAGAAAATACCTACTGGCCCTGCCAGCCCTAGAAATAGAATAGACATGTATCAGATATTTATACACAAGGCTCTGGCCATATACTACGAAGCACAAACTTCGAACTTCGTATCTTGCTGCTGACGCTAATAATAAATAAAGTTGCCCCCTGTACCAAGATCGTGTTATTGTTATGATAAAGGCGAAAATTCTGATTTCAGATCTACAAAACGTCAACATAAATCTACGAATCCTGTTTAGGCCAGTACCTGATGAGCTGCCCAAGATATTCACTGTTCTGGGGGTCGACTACGAGGAGAGAGTTCTGCCCTCAATAACTTCGGAGGTGCTGAAAGCCGTCGTAGCGCAGTTTAATGCTGAAGAGCTGATTACTCAAAGAGAAGTAAGTGATTATGAACATCTAATCCATTTTTGTGTTGCCTTTAATCTCTTCTCATGTTGCTGGAGATCTACCTAGAAACGAAATCTAGAACACTGGCGATAATTGCCATACCTAACTACAATGCAAATATACTTAGGTACAATACTGGGAGTTTAGGTACTACTACGAGTATGTCCAGACCAGACTTAGGCTACGTACGCACCTTGCGGTTAGCCGCGCGGTTGTAGCGTGCTGTCCCCCCTTTTCAAAGTATCGCTTGAGAAAGAATCTTCGCGCTCAAACTGCACGGTGCATAGTACAAATAGAAGTAGCAAGACAAAAATAATAAATCATAAACATATTTTTTATTAATTTTGATACTTAGACCATATTTCTTTCCTACTAATTCCTTACTCAATTCTTCCTTAATTCATACGAAGGGCGGCTGAAAAGTTCTAAGCCTAAGGTAGAAAAAAAAATCAGTTTTTTTTACGATTTTTATTTTTCAAGGTTCATTTTTTAAATAATGCTGTTAGACCGTTCAAAAAATAATTTTTGTTTTGGCTGACGAAATCTTCCTGTACAGCCGCCTTCATTTCTTCATCACTGCCAAATCGCTTTCCCCTTAAGTCTTTCTTCAAATTGCTGAATAGAAAATAATCGCTATGGGCCAGATCTGGACTGTAGGGTGGAGGTGGATGATCAATTTCCTCGAAGCTAGTTTCCTTCAGAGCAAGCTTGGCAACACGAGCGATGTGAACGGGGGCGTTGTCTTGCAAAAACAAAATGCCTTTGCTCAGTTTGCCCCTTCGTTTCTCGACTATGGCTTGTCGCACCTTTCTTAATAGCTCGGCATAATAAACTGCATTTATTGTAGAGCCTTTTGCCAAATAGTCTATTACAAGAATGCCTTCGCAATCCCAAAACACGGTGGCCATTGGTTGGCGGTGGCTTAGACGCCGATCTTTGAACCTTCAATTTCTTCGATGGCCTTTCACCCTTTTCGATCCACTGCATAGATTCAGCCTTCGATACCACCATTAGACATTGTGAACGAGAATTTTTCTTGTATATAGCTATCTAAGGGTCCCTAAGTTCGGACACTCAAAGTCCCCTAACACCGGAAGAAGATACTGATGAAGATTGGGTTCGCTGTCAAGCTTGTAATGAGTGCGCTCATGAAGCGTGTGCTGATGTTGAAGAGCGTTCATATTGCTGAACAAAGGCCTCCCCAGCTGCTCTTTGTTCAGAAGTGGACGTCTTCCGGCTGCTGATGATGGCGATGTTGACGATGACGAATAGATATTGTAACAAACTTGTTTGTTAAAATAATGTTTAAGTTTAAAAATGAACGAAAAGTTGGCTGTCCGTCATTAGGGGACCTTTTTGAAAACGTCAGTTTTTCTATGTTAATTATTCCTTATTATGTAGTACATTTAAAGTGACATGCTGATATAAGTAGATATCTGTTTTATTAAAGAGAAATAAACGAATTAATCTATCTATAATCGATATTTTTTTATTTTTGTTATTTCTGTGTCCGGTTATCGGGGACCTCCCCCTACTCTTCTGACAGTGACAATTATACCTTATGGAAAAAGCTAGTTACGCGGTATTGCAGTATCAACGACGAGGATAGTTTTTATCCTGAAATATTTCTCGCGCGATAGCGATAAACCAATTATTGGCAGACTTCGCGGTGCAAAGCTAGTAAGTGAATAAATACGTACATTTGTTACAGGTTGTCTCGCAGAAAGTAAATGACTACTTAACAGAAAGAGCCCATCAATTCGGCCTCATATTGGACGACATCTCAATCACTCACCTCTCATTCGGCAAAGAATTCACGCGAGCGGTGGAACTCAAACAAGTAGCGCAGCAGGAAGCCGAGAAAGCGCGATTCTTGGTGGAAAAGGAAGAACAAAAGAAGAAGGCAACTGTCGTAGCAGCAGAAGGGGACGCGCAAGCGGCGATTTTACTGGCCAAGTCTTTTGCCAGCGCGGGGCAAGGGCTGGTTGAACTACGCCGCATTGAGGCCGCCGAAGATATAGCGTATCAACTGTCCAAGTCTCGGAACGTTACCTATCTACCGGAAGGACAAAATGTATTATTGAATCAACAAATGCAATAAAAAACCATGTCTGTAACGAAATTATATGTCACATTCTTTTTTTGTACAAAATATATAAATTCTTACTACTTATCCTGATTAGTGCAAAACTAGAGATTCACAATAACTAACGAAATAAACAATGATATAAGCAGAAAGTGAGCGAAAAATTAAATTATTTTCTCTAGTATCTCATATCAATACGTCAATAAAAATGAACCTTGAAATAATGTTCACAAAGTCCACTCGGATAAATTACCTATCGATTTTGAGGTAAGACTTTTTTAAAGTAGTGACGTTATGCAAGTATAGCTGACTGAAAGAAATAGCTCACGATCTTTATGTCATTTCTACATCATAAAACAACAGTTTTTCCTCAACAGCAAATTAATATGAAAAACAGTGTTTATGGCTGAGATTCCGAATCATACTTCATTATCCTCTGAAGGCTTATTGTCACCAGTTTTTTCATCAGTCTTGTCTAACGCATAATCCTTCTCAATCCTGCTATAAAACAGATTCTCGCGAATACACGTATCTTTTATGTATTTCAACTCTACTGTATTCAACCCACCTGGTAATGTCAATTTGCACAAATTAACATTTTCTTTGAAATTTTTTATTAGAGCAACAACTTCTTCTTTAAAGGCGTCACTGATTAATTCCATAGAAGGTCCATGAACATGTTTAAATAACAATTTGCTCTGGTCACAAGCATTACGTGTTTTTTGCAGCAAATTGTATTCTTCATCCAAGTCTTTATCTTTCTCTTTATTGGGAGATATTTTTTGAGCTCTTAACAGTCTCTTCTCAGCAGCATCATATTGACCAATCATTCTTAAAGCTTTCGCGTTTTGAAATAACGCCTTCTTGTTGTTCCATAGACTATTAAGTCTGTTCAACTCATTGCACGCAACACAAGCCTTGAGCGGTTGTTCTACACGATTGTAACATATAGCAAGATTTAAGTACAATTTTTTGAGCCATTTCTCCTGTTTATCCTCCTCTGTGTCGTCTGCCAGTCGACATTTGTGAAGCATAAATACGCTTTTTCTGAATAATTGTATGGCAGCCATGAAATTGTGACATTTGTACAATGTTAGTCCAGAGCTGTAGAGTTTCTTCACTTGCAAGTCCACACGTTGGAACATGTTGGGTTCGGAGAAGTTTATTTCTCTGAAATTGAGCACACACTATTAAATTAATACCTAGTACATTTCCAACCCTTAAATTGATAGTGTTCGCCACAGCCATTGACAGTAAGGTACATAGATGTCGATGGCCACAGCAGACATGATGCAAGACTACCTTTTTGTATTTTTTAAATGTAGAATTTTTTGGGCTTTGTAATAGTGCACTATGTAATGCAGATGTTTATGGGTGGTGGTGATCTCTTACCATCAGGAGACCCACTTGCTCGTTTGTCATCCAGTCAAATAAATAAAATAAATAAATAAATAACAACAAGGTTTGAATCATGAACTTTTTCAATTTTGACAATTTAAGGGTATTGTTGCTGGTTATTTTAGCTGTTGTAGTACTGGTACATATTATATTGAAGAAAACTAAGTGTTATGCACATCTGCTTAATATCAAAACCAGTTTTTTGTGGGTGTTAAGTGTAGTTAAATGCTTGTAAGATGAAGATTTAAATCATTTCTAGTTGTTAACAATGACACAGAATAAGGAAGTAGTACAAGTAATAGTGATAGATAAGAATAATTTGTCAGCGCAAATCGCTGCAAAGCACATAAACATATAAATAAAATGTTTGTTTCTTTTGTTTCATTCCCAATTATAGAAGAAGTTTTAGTTAAAAAAAATATTTTTAATGCAAGTGTTGTTGATGACTGTACTTTCTGTTGACTGCACATACTGGCATGGCATTGTCATATTCTTGCCCCATATTAATTATATGCACTACTACATACAATACAACAGTTCATTTACTTAAGTTTTTCACCTATATCAATCAGGGAGTGAGTTAAATTCAGCTTCCAAGATTAAACCCAAAACACGGTAAGGTTATTATAAACTTTATAAAATACTAACCCTTCCTCAGGAGTCAAAATACTTTTAATAAGTTTGATATAAAAAATACAGTCTGCTTTGGGTTTTATTCTTGGAGGGACACCAAGTTCCCCAAACATCACATGATAAGATAGGAGAAATAGTGACACTTCTCCCACCAGCATTGATTTGACTGCCATGTCTAGGCCTGGCAGCAGGTCACTGTTCTTGAGATCAACAACCTGAAATTCAAATAAAAAAAATGTATAGGTGAGTCAATCAACTTTTTGTTGTTTGTTATTCTGTCCCGTTGTCCAAGAGACAACAGTAACAGTTTCTTTAAAATTAAAAAACCGTTATAACATATGATACTAATGTGCTTAGGAGATAGTTCATAAAATAATGGGCTTGTAACTATGACAAAAATGTATGTTCAATGAATTTTAACCACAGAAAAAATTCTGAATTAACGACTTTCAGGAGAAGCAATGCTGATTTACACATTCATTAGACAGGCCTTTGCAACCATAGACTAAGTTTCGGGACAAGGGAGAGTGTTATCTAAGGCGCCCCATGAGGCTGAAATACTCATATTTGGTACACTAAAGCCTCGAGAACATATATAGACTCTCATGGTTTTAAACAGTTGCCCAAGGGACATAACCATGGCAACAAGGTAAGAAAAAGGTGATCGAGCCAGGTTTGTAGCTTTATCAAATTTAAATTAATATGAAATATGTAAAGTTAAAATTGCTTGTTGCAAATCATTCACATGGTACTGTTTCAAGACAACAAATTGAAAAGAGAGCCCTAGAGATTTGGTCTGGCCAACAGATCCGATATAATGCTGCCGCATTGACAGGACATTGTTGACCTGCAGGCATGTTGAGTGACTGCTTTTCCATGAGCTGTAAATATATGTGCAAGCCTCAGGTAGTTGTTTCTGTCAATGATATGACAGATATACTCAACCTGTAATCCACCAAGCTTCTTTAGGTGGCCCACATAGCATAATAATTGAATAAATTTTCAACCACTTTCACTTATGGATAATATAAATTAATTAATTCTGGTATCCTGTCTTCGCATAATTATTGTTTGCAAAATGTTTCATTTCCCAACTATCAAATTTCTCCGAAACCAAATATTTTTCTGTTTCTTATGGTTTTATAGAGCACAATAGGTTAGGTTAGGTTTGTTTTATGAAATTTCCAAAAATAATATGGTTTCAGAGAAAATCATGACTGGAAATGTAACATTTGGAAAAAAAGCATTGTGGAAAATGGCAGAGAACAGAATGCTGCAGCCTACTGAGCTACAACTGTAACCAATACAAAGAAAATAGTTGAGTATGACTGACTGATATGAGCTAATAAATATATTTGCACAATAAATCAATTTTTATTAACTAAAATAAACTATGTGCATTATTTTATTAATATCCCCTTACCAAAGGTTTATGAAGCTTCCGAACATCAAATGGCACGTCTTCATTTTCCCAGAAGCCTGTATAAGCAATGTGGACGGTACAGTCTTCATTTAGTGGACCCCCCCCACCTTCTTCAAAAACTTTCTTCTTCACATAGCCATCAGGATCTACGGTCGTCAAAAGCTTCTCAATGGACTTGAAACTTTGAACAGGTTTTCCGATGTAGTCAGCATTTCTGGCGTCTTCTCGTTCTTCTTCAAACGGTGAAACATCGTCACAGTCTTCATTTATTTGAAGAGTTGAACCCGTTGTGCAAAGTTGTCTAAAACATTAATTATGTACTTAGTTGCCTTTGACTAAACTAAAACTTTTATTAAACAAACAAAAAATATACCTCAAGTCTAATCCATTTTCTAAAGCAATGCTGGGCATGGAATGACTCGTTTTATTTCGTTGCATTTTTTTAAATAAATTCCTTGTTTTTATTTATTTCAATCAGAGAATATAACCAATGCGTTTCGGATTTCAATTCAACAACCATTTATTTATACAACGATGTTATAAGAACAAGTACTCTGTGCCTTAGATACAAACTGAGGGGCTACTACGAAACTCGCAAATCGAAGTTCGTATCGCACCTTTCACTCGCGTATTAAATGACATAAGCGTCAGCGAGAGTTTCGTAGTAGCCCTGCAGGGACTATACCACGAAGTGCCGAACTTCGTATGTTGCCGTCCCGCTGACGCTTATGTAATTTAATACGCGAGTGAAAGGGACGGTGCGATACGAACTTCGATTTTCGAGTTTGGTAGTAGCCCCTCTGGTGTCAAAGTCGGGAACCAATAATGTACAACTCTGAATGTACGCGCAATAATGTACGACGTGATAATCAGAAGCATTATCGAAAATCTAAATCCGTTCAGCTATTATTTCATAACGGAGTAACAAACATCTAAACATCCAAATCTTCGCTTTCTCATTTCTCATTTACAAGTAATATTAGTAGGTTAGGATAGCATTAGTGGGATGGGATAGGATGATGTTGTTGTTGTTGTTTTTTTAGAAAAATATGGCTCTGTCCATTGGAGGACAATTTTTCCAGTGTCTAGTAGGTTTTGCCGTTGTACGGTAAAAAAATGTATAAAACGAAATATGAGGTAATGGTGGATGAACGATGACCGTGATAGGATGATGTTTGCTAGACAAAATATAATGTGACAGAGTTTTGAGTTTTGACAGTAACCTAAACCTAAAACCATAAGTACCTACAAGCGAATTAAAAACTTGTCAGTAAAAATTCGAAATTCGGGAACAAACACTATTTATTTTAGAAAATTACACATTTACGCAGCTAGAAAGTCTCACGTAGTTAATGAAGTTATCAACAAATCGAATCCTACATATACAATGTAGGTTGTCTCCGCGTGGTTTCTGGAATTTTGCTATCAGTATCAAGTTGCAAAAACTACAATCACCGTACAACGTGAATAAGAAGAATATATTTATCTGTAATTTAACTGACATTGGCCCAAGCCTTGTGGCCGCCATGAGGAATAAATAAATAAATAATACAGTAGGATTGGATTTGTTGACTTTACATTGTATCAAAGTCAAAATAAATAAATGTCAAACTAGCACTGACGCAGCGCAGCAGAGAAGTTCTACATGTTTTTCTATACTACTAATTACTACACGCTATACCTACTACCACCTACTACTTACTATAAATACCTATGCTGTACTGTGGGTGTAGGGCAATTTTGCGCTGCGCCCCTCCACCCTTAGGTACCTACCCCCATATAAAGGCACAAGATTGCTCAGCCCCCTCCCCTTTCTTATGTAAGATTTTATGTGGTCTAGGAAAAGGATCAATTGGGATCAATAAAATTGTAGTTAAACCCATATGTTGACGTGATTTTAATAATAATTTTAAATACATTTATTTTAGTACAATAAATAATACAAACAGTTTAAAAATATAATTTATTATAAATTATAAAATAATTGATGTTAGACTTGTCTTCATTTTTTAAATCGTAATTTATTGCTTTTGCCTTAGGGATTGCCGCAGAACCGCGATATAAGATGATATCAGGTCATCCATTTTGTATCCTAAAGATGTTTCACACAGGATCTTCGTGCCCCGAAGGAAATTACCCATAGTCATGTGGAAGAACGTGTTGCCAGACGACCAGTTCGAGATTTGAGAGAATGGATGAGTCACCAATACATCCTAAAAAAAAAATATGTTCATAACTATACTTGGGTGCAAAACTAATAAAAACACGTACCTACCCAAATATACCTAGTGCCATCCACGAAGACGCGTGATTTTGTCAAAATTAGACAGTAATAAGAACTACGGCACGAGTCATCGTGAATGACTCTAGCTATAGACGTGTAAAGCTAACATATTTTTTAGTCCTTGCTTTTGTTTACTTGTTTTTAGTATTTCCCAATTTATATGAGGTGCTTTATAGGCGATGGTGGCGTGCAGTCGGTAAAAATCCGTTATGGACGACTGGGAAGAGAGGGCCCAGACAGTGCCGGTCTCTCACCGGCTAAAAAACCCGGCTATACGAACCCAACTTTACAAGCTAAAATATTCAATGTTTTTGATACTTACTCGACTTTGAGGATGGATAACACTGACACCGCTCCTATTGATTCCAATAACCACCAATTCAGGATAGCTCGGATCAGAAGTCTGCTTTACTTCAAAGAATGCCGTACCGAATGTAGGCAGTTGATAGATTTTCTTCAGGAATTGTTCCTTAGCCTCATTTTCGGTCATCACGCCATGCTTCAAATAGGCTGCACTGATACTAGATTTCCATTGGGAGTTCGATTGTATTCTGACCATATCAGGAGGGATAAAGTCCTCAAGCATCTGACCAATTTGTGGTAATAGGGACTGATCGGTTCCAAATCGAGCTCTGTAAATGAACGCAGCCAACTCGACAAGATCTTGCTTGGAGGTCTTGTGGTATCCCCGCAAGTATTTAGGAAGCTCCTGAGGGAAATAAAATATTTGGTCGGCGTTCTTGTCTCTTCCAGGAACAGTGTTGATCCAAAGCTTCTTCATGAAGAATATCTGATAGTTCAGTTGTAATTGAGCGCCAGCTAGAAAAGATACATGATTTGAGAAAATTCGGTAATGGTGAAAAAACTAGCAAAGTGGGAGTGGGTTAAGGTAAGTATACTTTCTTTTTAATTCGACAGGGTGGCAAACGAGCAAGTGGGTCTCCTGATGGTAAGAGATCACCAATACCAGGGGTATTGCAGATGCGTTGCCAACCTAGAACCTCAAGTGCCAGTAATTTCACCGGCTGTCTTACTCTCCACGCCGAAACACAACAGTGCAAACACTGCTGCTTCACGGCTGGATTAGCGAGCAAGATGGTGGTAGCAATCCGGGCGGACCTTGCACAAGGTCCTACCACCTGCAACTATGAAAATACATTATTATTGCTTTAACGAAAAGATACTCAAACTGGAAGAAATTAACTAGCTAGTAAAACGCTTTAGGGGAGACCGGGGAGAGTTGTGAAAGAGGAGAGTGGTTACAACGTCGATTTTTTGGAACTTATTAACTGGTAGCGAGCTCGCAATAGCGCGCGTTTTTTAGTTCAAGTGTCGAACTATCAAACGCGCGCTATTGCGAGCTCGCTAGCAGTTAATAAGTTCCCAAAAATCGACGTTGTCACTACTCTCCTTTGTCACAACTCTCCTTGGTCTCCCCTAGTAGATCAGCAACCCTAAAAAGATTTGTTCGGTCAAATATTTTATCGATCTGAACTTACCGGCTCTTACTGGTCGCGAAGCTTTCATCCATTCTACAAGCTCATGTACAAAATCGAAGAAGTAATAATTCTCCGGCACAGAGAATACTTTGTCCGATATTTTCACGAACAAGCTAAACCCGTCACTGTTCTTTATGTTCAGCCGTCCTGCTATCTGTTCACAGAGGTCCCTCGCTTTAGTCGACGAGTCTACTTCAAAGGCCTCGTCAGTATCATCAGGGAAGTACACTTTGTGGTAAATCTGCATACTCCTATGTTGTATTGCTTCAATTTCTACAACATACGGAGCATAAAGACGAGATCCACTTTTTTGTATTTTGAAAACACGTTTTAAACATTCTTTGGCAATAGGATGTGGTCTTGTCTTCAGGAATTCTACAAGTTCTTTTATTAACTGTTGCCCGGGAGCAAAGACTCCCGTCGCAAGCCACATCAGTTCCCAGCCTCTCTCTTCACTCAGCTGAATTCGATTATTTGTCAGTTGTTTCATGATCTGACAATATGCTTCGTCTCGCAAACCAAGATCTGTGGTTGCGGGTCTAAATATCTCATCCGTGTACTCTGTAACAGACCTCGCTTTAGGTGCCGGCATGTCTCCCATATATTTCAAAACACCGAAGAACATAGCAATTGCACACTTTTCTACCTTTTCATCGCCTAATATTTTTTTAAGCAAAGGTTTACGAATCGGATCTCGGGTATGAGCCCACAAATCTCCAGCAACGGCTTTTTTAGCTGTAGTCAATGTCGACATTCGAGAAATTGTGGAATTAATATCGTAATTTTCTCTGAAGTTATCCTTAGCGAACTTTTCAAGGGTGTACATGCGTTTGCGCTGGATTGTGTTATACTTCGATGCCTTTTTGTCAGTTGTGATATTTCCTTTCTTGAATACTTCTAAAGTTGTATTTGAGGGTACACTCATTGTGGGTAAAATGTACACTTGTTCAGTTGGGAACAGTCCCTCTTGTCCGTTGCATGCACCGTGGCCCCATGTGGCGTTCATTAATGTTTCGCCAGTGCAGTCCTGTAATAGCGTTATAAGATCACCTTTCTTGTATTGTAAGAATGATGACGCGTCACTGTATCCCTGTGAGTCACTTTGCGCGACCACATAAATTGATCGTCTCTTCAAACCGTCAATCAAATAAATTATTAGCGAACTCATCTCGCTCGCATCAACACTTTGGAATACCATCTCTTCTTGCTGTATGGTTCTCAGTGTTATAGTTCCCACATTATCGTAATCTTTGTCTGCATTGTAAGCGACATAGGTCACTTCAGCAAATGTCATTTCGAGTAGAATGTGTTCCAACTGATCGACAATATAAATGCCCGTCCAATTTACAGCAATAATAACGACGTCCTTGTTTATCATTTCACCTTTTATTTTTATTGCTTCAAAGAATCTTGAAAACAGCATAGGCCACTTGAGTTTAGCAAATATGACGATGTCTTCTTTACAACGCAGAGGATCAATTTTTGACTGAATACTTTGCGAAGATTCAAACGCTTTTGTGACAAGATGTTCCCATTTAGTTAACGCCACATCATTCGACTGAATAAACTGATTCGGTATATAGTTTACAATTACTTTTCGCAGCACGTTAGGGTCTATACGCGGTCCGTATTCAATATAATGTTGCTGTGCCGCAATCATAGCCAAATCCTTCTCTGCGTCGCATCTGTATTCGCCAAATTTAACACCCTTAGCTACTTGATGGTAAATGAGGCTAGTGGCTACAGCGTCGTCAGAAGGATTGTGCCAGGGAGTAAATACTTCTTTTCTATAGAACAGCCTCCACGGGGCGCTCTTCTCTGGTGTTCCCTGCTCCTTAGCGAATTGTTCGCATTGTGAAATAGCGTCCATGATGTGCTCACTTTCGCTGCCTAATGAAAGGACTTTATCGTATAAGGTGATGTACAAGGAGAAGCCGAATACATCATTCAAACCAATATTTTCTGCTACTTGTTGACATATCTCCTCAGAAGTAGTCGCAGAGTCTGACTGAATGGTTTTTGTTGATTCGTCCATTAATGTCACTGTGAGAAGGATAGGTTTCTTAGTCTTTGTCGCCTGTAATTCCAACCAACTGGGCGGCTGAGCACGAGGGCCGTTCTTGAAAGTTCTCACAAGTCTTCCTTCACAATATGGAGCATAACCCGGAGGGCCCCCACGAATAAATGAGCGGAGGTATTTCACAATTCTTTCCGATGGCGGGAAACATCCCACACACAGAGACAAAAGAATCCAACCTCGAGCATGTGATGCTTTAGATGGGTTGTTGGTAAGCTGCTTGCATAATTGGCAGAATATTTCATCCCTAAAACAATAAAATATTAAGTACTGTACTGAATGACATAAAGAAACTATATCGGTTCCTTGAAGGGCTACTCAATCCTAAAAAGAGATAAAGAAGTCGAGAATACAAATAAGGAAAAAACACTAGGTAAGTAAGTACTTACCTCAGTTCTTTTCTGATGATGCCATGCCCTATTATGAAGTGGAGTTTTTCCAGATTCGTACTCCTTCTTGCGTTCAACCAGGTACTGTACATTTCGTTGGTCATTTCATCTTTCAATAAATTCATCATCAACTCATCGTTCAGTTTATTTTGTCGCTTCAGTGTCTTCTGAATCAGTTTGTTCCTGTTACCGTTACTGTTGTCTTTCATTAAGATTTCCTGTAATACAAAAGGTAAAAATATGAAAAACGTATATATATAGGTATTTATTTATAGATATAAGTTCACATGTCGAGTGCCCTGCTGACCTCAAATTCCTTGCTCTTCTGGAAAGCTCGTCCTATCGTATCGGACAATTTGGTCATAACGGGGATATTGTCAATCTTGTCATCCACATATTTGGGCTCCGGCAGATCTCCCATGAACCTCAATATCGTGATCCACAAAGCTTGCGCTGCCATTTTATCCACAGGTGACGGTAACTCCAGCAACGACTGTTTCAATGGCTTTCTTGAATACTGATGGCTGGTGTTACCCAAGAAATACGTGGCAGCGAATTTTCTAAAGTTAAATTCGTCGAATACTTCCTCCTCCTCTTGTTCTTGTGGAAGTGGGATTACGCTGGAAGCTGTAGGCTTTACCTTCGATGTCTGAAATAAGAAATCTGTATTAAGATACTCATCACCTATTCAATTAAGTATAAGGCTTTTCAATCATACTCACAACTCCAAAGCCTGTTCCGCGTACAGTACCAGCAGGGGTTGTTGTATCTTTCAGGAAACCGAACACATCATCAACATATCTATCGTCGATAACCGCAGAGTTATGCGTCTTATTCTCTAGTGGCATGTCCTTGACAATCCAAATTGATCTCATCAGTTCGTTGTACTTCCTCTCGTAATCGTCCTCTGCTCCTTTAGCATCAGTTTTACCGGATCGTTCTAGTTCCGCCTTCTCTTTCTTAAATTGTGCTAAGCTGTCTCTTATAATATGCCCCTTGTCTTTGACAAGTTTCCTGACAAGGAATCCTCTACTGTGTGCTTGTAATTTTCTGAAGAATTTCCGCAGATTTATGAAGGTCTTTCTCAATTCCCGGGATCTAATAACCGCTTGTACTCGCAGATATCCTCTCCTCATGATCAAATACCTGTTTCTGTAACCGCGAGCTCGGTAGTGTTTCTGTATGATGATAGCGGCCTCTCGCATTTTCAAGAATCTCGTTCTATGGATGAACCTTCTGGCATTAGCTTGTACTTTGATCACAGCAGTGATCAACACCTTATGTCTTAACTCTTCAAGAATAGCATCATGCATATCTTTGAGGAAAACTTTAGTATGACCAAGTCGGAACTCCTGGTCTTTTAAAACTTGCAAGCAAATCTTCTTTGTAGCACTTTTGCAGTCGGTTTTCTCAGCAGGTGGAATGTCCGGCACGATTAGCCGATACCGGTGGACAAACTCTGAATAAGAGTAACGTATCGGGAAACCAGCTTGTCGTATTTTGGCGGTCTCCATGAGTCCCGCGTAACGCAACTGACGAACACACAGTCCTCGATCGAAAACCTGCAAACAAAAGCAATAATATATAATTTAAACCCCAAGCCTTCATCTTTATATCATGCCCTATTATCTATGAAGAGAGTACTTACTCTTGGCTTTTTGAATTCGTTAGGTTTAATGCACCTGACAAAGAATGGATGACACGCATACAGCGTTTTCATCAGAGCGTCGAGGGACGTTTTGAATTTGAAACTTGTGGAGACCGTCTTTCGACTTCCGCTCTGCGTAGTGACAGTTTCATTACTGAACAAATTCTTTAAGAATGTGTTACTGGAGTCTAATATCATTTCCTTAACATCTGCTGTCATCATATCCCGGTTTTTATCCAAGAAGCCTGTAACAAATTAGTCGTGTTAGATTTACAAACCAAATTTAATGTTATTTATTTTGTTCAAGCGAAACTTACCTTTGACCAAGTAGGTGACATCTCCAGCGAAATGTTTTACGCCGAAACTATGTTCATGTGTCGATTTCGGGGTAATGTAACATGATTTGGTGCTATGATTGCTATTCAGCTTTGACAGAAGTGTTATGTCTGTACCCTTTGGGAATTTAGATTCTTCGTCGATAAGAGACAGCAAATTCATAGGTTTAAGCCCAATCATGTCCAAATTATCTTGGTTGTCTTTGTAATTTATATTAGTCCACGTAATACCCTCTTTTTCGTACTGCTCCTGCTCTAGCTTGAAAATATGTCTCACGAAGAACTGTTGCAAGTTTTCATTCGCATAGTTGATGCACAGTTGTTCAAAGCTGTTGGAATCAAAATTTTCAAAACCGAAAATATCCAATATTCCAACAGAGTTGCTCGAAAGCTGTTGGTCTCTGTGCAAAGTTCCGTTGATCATCTCCACTATGTACTCGAATATGTGACCGTAAATCGCTTTGACGAGGGCGTCCTTGCCTTCTCCGGCCGCGGCCACGGTCAGGGTCGACACCACTTTATCTCCGTGGGCTACGAAAGTTTTTCTAGTCAAAGCATCACACAGCTTAGACTTATTTACGCCTAATAGGGCCGCGATTCTATTCGCATTGATAGCATCAGATATTTCAGATGATTCAATATTGTTGAAGTTGAATGATTTGAATTTCAGATTTCCCAAATGTAAGATCGCAGCGAGCAAGCTGAAAACACTCCACACTTCAGTGTCGGGGAAATTCAGCACTTTGAACGCGGACCTTATGTCAGCAAATTCTAAGCCGTCGTTACGTCCGTCGCAGGTCAACGTGCTGCCCGAGTTGAGGTAGTTGTAGTCCGCAGGCTGCCCCAGTTCCAGCTTTCTCTTCTCATCGGCCGCGAGTCCCGTGACAAGAGAATAGAAAATATGATAATTCCTTTCACCCTTGCTTTGAAATACGATTCGCGTCTTTTCCAACAAATATTGATCTATATTTGCCCCTTCAATGATGCCTTTACTGCTGAAGTAAATGTTGATGTATTTTCCGAATCTAGAAGAGTTATCGTTTCTCACAGTTTTGGCGTTTCCAAACGCCTCTAGAATGGGGTTTGTTTCTTGAATCTGTTGTTCGATCCACGAATGTTTTCCGCTAGCCGCTGCTAAGTACTGTAACAACAATTTAGTACTTTCCGTCTTTCCTGCACCACTTTCACCACTGAAAAATAAGCATACATATTTTTTTTTATTTCCACCCTCCCCGGTTTTTTACCTTAATGCCCATTTTCCACTAAAAGGGTAATGATCGGAAACGGCGGTAACGGACTGATTGGACTGGAGTCACAGGCTTATGACTTCTTTTTTAATGGAAGCACACTGCGCAGTTCAGCGCACAATTAAACACTCGCATTGCAACCCCAATATTTCTGGACCGATGTAACTAAGGGATGTTCTTTTCTCAAAAGGTCGGCAAGGCAGCCGTAATTTTACTTATTATGGGTGCACGTGAGCAGCGCTGATTGCTTTCGATCATATGATAATTTTATAAAAACAATGGTATTTTATGTAAGTATGTACATTCTAAGGTATTTTAATTGGTTTTCATATCATATGACGTTTCTCGGAAAGTTGCTAGCATAGCTTGGCTATCGTTATATATGTAATTCATATAGCCGGAAAAGCAACTTAAACAACCGTTTATCGCTGTTATCAGCTTACGTATGAGTAATAAATGAATAAATACCGTACCTTATGACAATGCACTGGTTGGATGATGTGTCCATAAGCTCTCTGTAGGAATTATCCCCGATAGCGAAGATATGTGGAGGGATTTCCCCCATGCCCCTCTCTTGGTAGAAGTGTATTTGGTCCATAGTGTAAATGGGCAGAATTTCGTAAGGGTTCATCGCTATCAACATTGTTCCGGTGTAGGTCTGGAAATATTTATTAAATTATTTTGATACAACTTTATGCCCGCGGTATCGTCTGTCAAGTGGGAACTACGCAATTTTCTGAGATAAAAACTACCCTGCCCAGGGCCTTTAACTATCTCCATAGTCCATACTAAATTCCATCCGAATCAGTTTAGCTGTTAATTGTGAAAGACAGACAGTTACTTTTTGGCATAGTGAACGGTTGTGTTGTTCTGATGATGAACTCTGGTTGAGTTCGAAACGTGCAGCGCAGTGTAGTAGTGGTGATAGGTGGGTTTGTGTGATGTGTGTCTGTTCTAAGAGCGTGGAGGTGGAGGAGCTGCATGTACACACATTTGTTGCACAAGACGTAGCTATTGCAAACTAATTGTATATAGTTCATTGGCTACCACTTTGTTGGCGTGATTGTAATGTCCACCCATACCAAATAAATAACAACTTTCTATTTAGTCAGATAGGTATTGGCAATGTTCTTTATGCTTCTGGCAATTATTATATTAGATACTATACTTATATTATAATAATATTGATACTTACTACTGGACTTCCCCATTAAATAGTAGGTACACAAGGTATATAGAATTAACAATGATGACAACTAAATTTTACCTAAGTTATCTTAATACTATTAATAATATCTTCATAATGAATAATCCGCAAATTCTAACAAATATAGGTCATCCATGATCATACCTATATTTTTTAATTAGGTATCTAGCTTACACTCCACATCTGGGCAAAGACCCTCCTCTTTTACTCTCTCGCCTATTGAACAGGAGCCCTAGCCATAAAAAAAATACTTACATAAATCAGCTGCTGATTATATCGGATATGCAGGTTTCTTAAAATGGTGTGTTCCTGTAGCTCTCCCAAGGTGATCATATCTTCTACACCTGTGACGGAGGTCGCGTGCAGGGGTTTGATGACATTGTGAGTGGATGTCGAGAACACTTTGCCATCGTCATCCCTTACTTGGATCCTATCGCCAGAACTGTTCAATATCTTCACTGCTAGAGGGATGTCGAACTCTGTGGTTCCTTCTGGCTTCAGCCATACTTGATCCTGGAGTGGAAAATGGTAAGGGATAATTCTAAATGGAAAATTTATAATAAATATAAAGGACAATAATCATGTGCCCTGAAATAAATGGTTTTCATTATTTTATTTTTAGCACAAAATTATAAATTTAGAGGGATAATTATTTTACCAAAAATTTATGAATAAAGTACTTACTGATAATTGGATCCTATCAGCCATTTTGTATCACTTTTGAGATTCTCCTCATAAAAACTGGAAATCCATTGCACTACATTACCAGTATTAATTCTCTTGCAGACTGCCCTTATCATGGTTCCTGTGCTATCACAAGCTATCACACAATCACATAGATAATTCTACCCTTATCACACATATTTTGAGATATGTTAACAATTGACTAATGTTGTTGATTAGAACATGCAAATAGGTAGGCATTTGTAGAACTTACAATAATTTTCAATTACCGTGATCAGTTATAATATGTGATAATCAGTATGATCATCGGCGTGAGATTTCAAGCCGACTATGATGATATTGATGATTAAAATCGAAATAAAAACAAATAGATTTACTAAAACTAAGAGGTTAATTAAAGTTCAAATGGAAAAAACATTTTTCAAATTAGTAAATACAATTTATTTTAAAATAATTCAGCATTACAAACAACTTAACCTAACCAAGGTTCTAAATTACTTTTTCTTTTCGTCCTTCTTATCACCTTTCGCTTTGTCTTCTGTTTTCTTTTCATCCTTGTCATCTTTATCTTTTTTCTCTTTCTTGGCTTCTTCCTTCTTACCTTCTTCCGCATCTCGGTTTGTTATCTTATTATTAATTAGGTTATGTAATGCGATTATTGATCTGACAAGGGCAGCAAGGTACACAACAAGGGACTGATCATTGGTCTTGATGTACAGGTTATCAATAAAGTTATCATTGGCTATGTCTGGAAGGAGATTGAAGATGTCCTGCAGTTGGTAAATGATTTGATGGTTCATTGGTAATGAACCCTGGCCAACTTGAAGCAAATAATCCCTGATCTCAGTCAGCTGTGAGTGGAGACCTCTTAGGCCAAGTAGCTGGTTGGTAATTCTTTGTGAGAGGCTTCCAACTGTTGTATCCTTGATATCTCGCAGCAGATGCTCCACACCAACTTCCTCAGCCTCTTCAGCCCCAATTTCACTAGGGACATGTTCAAAGGTCCGTGTTGTCGGACTGCCATCATCATGGACCTCTTCCACTGCTCGATATGCTTCAGTAGGAAGACCTAGGTCTTTCGGTTTAGCATCAATGATGACCAGGACTGAGTTGGGGCAGTAACGCCTAATCAACTCATTGATTGCTACATCATTCTGATGCAACTTAGGTCCAGTATGATACCAGCCCACAACTTTTTCTCTTGCATTGACCTTTTTGAACATGCCATACATGTTCTCTAAGTAATCATGGTCAAGAAACCATACAGATTTGTCTTTGTCATCCTCATCAAATGGAACTGGAATGAAATAAAGTTTATGTGAATCAAGTGTATAAATATGCAGACTAAATGGGAAGAAAAATATATTGTTAATGAAATGTAATGTATGGGACTAAATGTATTTTTGTGTATTGAATGTGTAAATAAATAACCTTTTCATGCTCGTAAAGTTGGTGTTTATGCTGGATCTAGGCAACATAAAATGACTTTTTATACACTAGTGCATAAAATAAAATCTTTGTGTAAGACCAAGGTAATTAGGTGTCAACATCCACAAACAAAGAAGTTTCTTTATATTTTTTAATAGATTTTTTATTTATATAAAACTAAAAATCAATCAAATCAATCAAAATAAATCACTAAAACTAAAAAATATATAATTATATAGTCATCATCATCATCATCATCAGCCCGAAGACGTCCACTGCTGGACAAAGGCCTCCCCCTTAGAACGCCACAATGAACGACAACTTGCCACTTGCATCCACCGGTTTCCCGCCACTCTCACGATGTCGTCAGTCCACCTGGTGGGAGGCCTGCCAACGCTTCGTCTTCCGGTTCGTGGTCGCCACTCGAGGACTTTTCTCCCCCAACGGTTATCTGTTCTTCGAGCGATGTGGCCTGCCCATTGCCACTTCAATTTGCATATTTTTCCAGCTATGTCAATGACTTTAGTTCTTCGACGAATTTCCGTATTCCGGATTCTATCGCGCAAAGAAACTCCAAGCATAGCTCTCTCCATAGCTCGTTGCGTGACTTTGAGCCTCTCTAAGAGGCCAACAGTTAAGGACCACGTCTCAGCGCCAATTATATAGTAATGCATGAAAAATAAAGTTTATGTAGTGAGTGAACAATTGTTTTCACTGTTGCTATTTAATTTCCTCGCCATCAAAGTGAAAAGCTTGAGCATTAAATCCATTTTCCCCTCAACATATCTATTCACCCTCGCCATACCGGCACGGGTGGCTATATGAACATCTTGGGTAAAATGGCTCGTTTATGCTCTTGTTGCACAATCTACTATTATCTCTCTCT
Source organism: Choristoneura fumiferana (assembly GCF_025370935.1). Lineage (NCBI taxonomy): Eukaryota > Metazoa > Arthropoda > Insecta > Lepidoptera > Tortricidae > Choristoneura > Choristoneura fumiferana. The sequence continues at coordinate 7,584,018 of NC_133474.1, forward strand.
CTCTCTCTTTCAATTTTTTGTTTTAATTAGTATTAACTCTGGATGACTTAGTATTAAAATGAATAAGTACAGGAGTAGGCTTGTTAAAAAAAGCAACAGACCATCTCGTAAACAGTTGTAAATTATATATATCACAATTAAAACAAAAAGTACTGAGTTTAATTTTTTAAATACGAAAGCCAAGTTACAAGAATGAAAAAAGTCACCCGTCAGGGTGTGTAGTAATGAGATGACCTAAATGAGACAGCATAAAGTATAATTTATTACCTGCAAAACTGTTGGAGACATCCAGAACACCCTTTGCTCGCCAGCAGCCAAGAAGAACACCGACAACCCGCTTCTGGTTACCAATTTTTCCCATACGATTAAAATGATCGACGACGCTAAGCAGCACTAAGGGGTGAACCACCACCTTTGTGGTCACAACTTCTTGACTAGGCATCTTTAAATTATTATAATCCGCTTTTTTAAAGCTCACTGTGTTGGCAATTGCCAATAATAAACCTAGCCAAAAGATCAAACAAAACCACAAAACGATTGTCGAACGATGCCAAAATCGCCTAACTAAAATTTGACAGTCATCATGTTCGTCTCTGCGGGGCTACTCCGAAATTAGAAAATCGAAGTTCATGTCGTTCCATCTCTCTGCTACTTATACTATTTAATACGAGAATGAGAGGGACGGTACGATACGAACTTCAATTTTGGAATTTCGGAGTAGGCACTCAGGTTCTTTTTCTATTTTCTCTATGGAAAAAATGAAATAATTGTCTATTGGCAGTTTTAGTCTATTTGAGACAAGCGCTTAAAATATTATATTATGTATGACGAATGTCGACGGTTTTACATTGATGTGCAACAGTTTCTAATAATGTTGCCAGTAAGAAAAAATATTTGAAATGTATGGGAATTTTATTACTTACTAAGACTGCTGCGCTACCTTAGAGCAACGCGGGCTTCTTACGGATAGGAAGCCCGCGTTGCTCTAACACTGCTACAGACGTTCGTGATTTTTTTCTTATCATTAAAAAAGTGCTAACATTTTTTAGGTATGTTTGTTGTGAATGAATAAAACACCCTAATTGATTGCGTGTAGAAGAAGATGTAGAAATACTGCGATGATCTTGCACGAGGAAAACATACAAACTGTTCTTCTGAGAACATAAACAAACTGTCCTTCTAAGGACACACTCGATCTTATGATCGTGGTCTCTTGACAACAACGTCTCTTCATAAACGACGTCAATCACCTACAATTTTTTATGCTAATAATTAAATACTGTTTAATATTATTATGATCAATAGATGATAGTTTATTAGCAAAAAATAATAATTGTGGTGTTATCAGCGTGAAGAAACCTTGTTGTCGGTATTGAGTTCTTGATATCCTCATAATCTACATACATTTAGATATCGAACCATGTAAGAAACATGCATGTAGGTTTAATAGATATTAAAAAAAAAATGTTGAACCTCAAAAGCCAGAACAGGTGATTATGAGAAAATTGAATTCAAACTTATACCTACACCCAATAAAAGTATGTTGTTGTTGGAAGATACATAGATAACATGATATTTGAGGAGTAGATTGTACGGGCTTTCAGGTTTCAAGTACAATTTTGTAATTGGTTAACTGTTTTCCTAATCTACCTTACCAAAGTGCATAAAGTAAAAAAAAGGGTTGACGAATTTTTTTACTTAATTTTTTATTTATAGTATATTTTCATTGGATTTTATCTAAGGAAAAATATTATGCGTAATCGGACACTTAATAAGAACTACTCCGATTTGAATCAACGTTGTTTATTATATAAAAAAATACTTGACAAAAATAACTTTATGGTTTATAAATGTAATTAAACAATCAAAATCAACAAACGTTTATATTTAGTACGCTAAAACATAGCCAAATGAGATCAAATTAACTCAACAAATCTAAAAAAAAGTAGTTTTTTTCAGTCTCAAAATTCAAGGTGAAGTTGAAGTGAAAGTTGGTACAATCACTATATATTTTCGAAAAGGGACCTTATCGTCGTTGGTAAAATATTTAGTGATGTGAAGTGATATTATTTGAAAACGACTAATAACTTACGATTGATTACGTAGTCGTCATTTAAGAACCATCCATCCATCCATCCCAGCCTATATACGTCCCACTGCTGGGCACAGGCCTCCTCTAAGAACAAGAGGGCTTGGGCCATAGTTCCCACGCGGGCCCAGTGCGGATTGGGAACTTCACACGCACCATTAAATTGCTTCGCAGGTCAGTGCAGGTTTCCTCACGATGTTTTCCTTCACCGCAAAGCTCGTGGTAAATTTCAAATGTAATTCCGCACATGAATTTCGAAAAACTCAGAGGTGCGAGCCGGGGTTTGAACCCAAGACCCTCTGCTTGAGAGGCGATAGGTCAAACCACTAGGCCACCACGGCTTTTTCATTTTTTAAGAACACTATAGTATTAAAACTCTTACCAAAAATCCTATTATTTTGTCTCAAGAAACACTAAATGATTAACGTATTTAAAAAGGGACCTTATGACCTTATGACGCAAAGTGTTTAGTGACATAGTTAAGAATAAGATCTAAAAAATACTTTTGATTTGTAGTTGTAACTATTAATCGTTATTTTTATTATAAATCAACCTCTATCACTCTATCTCTCTATATTGCACAGAGACGTTATTACTTTCAACCAACAAAATTATACTGAACCAACGAAATAGTAGTGCTTGTGAGGAAAACTTTTGACATTGAAATTAAACGGTTACTTTAACCACAGACAATATTCATAAACAAGATAACCATAGATAAAGCGTTTACCTCTTTCGTGAGACGGAGCTCACGACAGGCGCTAACGCAGCGAACTCGTTGCGCACTTGCAGCGACATCGTTGCAGCCTCGCGGCGATATCGTTGCGTGCTCGCGGTGAAATCGTTACGCGCTCGAAGAAAACTCGCTGCGCGCTCGCCTGGCTTTCAACTCGCCCCAAAAATCCCAGCCAGTGGCCAGTTATTGATGATTTACCTTACTCTAATTAAACGCATTTTATGATGATTCTGATTGACGTTTTTTACGCGCCCACAAAGTACCGACATCCGACACGTCTTCCAAACCGATACCGAGCGCCCAGAATGCATATAAGAGTGATACCGACAATAAGGTCCTTTTCTTACTAAACTTTAAGGGATGTTTTAACTCATATAAAATCGATTTAAAAAACCTGTGTCTTTGTCGAATTAGAATTTAGACTGCTTATTAATATAGAGTAAAAAAAGAAAAAAATATTTTGTCGACATTTTACTTTAAGCGTGATTATCTCGGAAACTAGAACCGACAACAAGGTCCCTTTTCCCAGATAACGCCACAAATAGTTTCCTCAGTTCGTTATTTACTGGATAATTAATGATTATCCGTTTTTGAAAGATCCTCTTTCTTTAGACATGACAACAATGATGACATTGAACGAACTATAAGCAAACTGTACGTCTATTATAATTTATAATAAAATAAAATAAAACTTCTGCATAATTCGACAAAAAATAAAACACATCTAATGATTTTTCTTGCAATTTAAGTAATTATATTGAATTACTTTTTATTATTATTACGGTACCCTTTGATATTGCATAGAATTAGTGCCGAGCCGAGTCATGTCTCAACGGACACTTACTTTTGTGACCGGCAATGCCAATAAATTGAAAGAAATTAGAGCTATTTTAGGCGAAAATTTCCCCTTGAAACTCATCAGCCTCAAACTTGACTTGCCAGAATTGCAAGGAGAAATCAATCAGGTGTCTATCAAGAAATGCCAAGAAGCTGTGCATCGATTAAAGAAACCTGTGCTAGTTGAAGACACAAGTCTTTGTTTTAACGCATGGAACGGTCTTCCGGGGCCATATGTTAAGTGTTTCTTGGAAAAAGTTCAACCTGAAGGTTTAACTAAATTACTAAAGGGATGGGACGACAAGTCTGCAGAGGCAGTGTGCACGTTTGCCTTTTGCTGTGGAGAGTGTAAAGATTCAGATGTTGTATTGTTTCAAGGAAGAGCTAAAGGAAAAATTGTTGACCGAAGAGGCAGTAACGATTTTGGCTGGGGCTACATTTTTCAACCAGACGGCTTTCAACAAACATATGGTGAATTGCCAAAACATGTAAAAAACAGTATATCTCACAGGTATAAGGCATTAATTCAGTTCAAAAAATACTTTGGAGTTGAGTAGATTTACTTGATACGTCACCTATTTTTTTGGAATTCTAATCGTATTTAATAATTTGAAAAAGATAACTAGATTACCTACGATAGTTAAAAAAAAAACTGTGATTAAGCTATTAAACAAAATACGAAAGTAATTAAAATAATTATTTTACATAAGATTGTTTTGTTGCAATGTTAATCGAAACATTTTACGTAGTGGTAAGTTTCTGTCATCGCGCTACTGGGAGTCAGGTAAATATGAATGATTTTATACGACGTAGGTCAAGGTTGCGCAAAAATCAATTGAGTTTAGAAGCGGCTTGCGTTGTCAAAGTACAAAGTTAATTGCCATTGATAACCGATATATAAAGTTACGCATCTTTAAAAATACTTTGTACTTTTAAATATTTTGTCAGCCTTAATACAGGAAGAAATTTTTGAATGAGATATAAAAAAAGTGTTTCAAGCTTTTTTAATGCTGGACAATATAATGAATTACTTAATTCATTTGTTAAAATTCATCATCATATCAGCCATAGGACGCTCACTGCTGGACATAGGCCTCCCCCATCAAACTATTAAATTATGTCAGACTATGATAATAATAATATTAAATAATAATGACAAAGAAATGAGTTATCGCAATATATTACATATATATCTAACCATCTGACTTTAAAAATACTTATTTTGTGTCACGTTCAAAATTTCACCTTGTATAAAATGCCCACCGCCAAATGTACCTAATCACTAATAATTATACTATTGCATCTTTTTTGATTTGTGGGCTATACAACTTCATTTTTGAATTTTATTAGATTAGATAGGGTTTTATAATTTTAAATCGACCACCCTACAGTGACAGCTGTCACTGCACCTAACTCGCTGTCCGCGTCCGCTGACCGCTGTCAGTGTCAGGTCAGTCAGTCAGACTCAGTTAGTGTTACGTCCGTTACGTGTTTCTTATTTTCCTGTTTTCTTGCCATCTATCTATCTCTGCGCCTCTGTGGTTTGACCCGGTTGATTATTTTGAAATGAAAAGCATGCACAAAACCACATCCACATGCGGTTGAGGACAGGAATACATTTAAATAGGTATCGAAACAACATAAACTTATTTTAACGTCCCTTCGTTGCGTGTGCCCAACGTCGTACAAAAACTTTAAATTGGAACTGAATCATGTCTCAGCGGACGTTAACCTTCGTGACCGGCAATGCCAAAAAATTAGAAGAGCTTCGGGCTATTCTAGGCAAAACGTTCCCTTTGGAGCTTGTTAGCCACAATCTAGACTTGCCTGAACTGCAAGGTGATATTGATGAGGTATCTATTAAGAAGTGCCAAGAAGCTGCGCGTCGATTGAAAAAACCTGTGCTAGTTGAAGATACAAGTTTATGTTTCAATGCATTGAATGGTCTCCCAGGGCCATATATTAAGTGGTTCTTGGACAAATTAAAGCCGGAAGGTTTACACAGGATGTTAACAGGATGGGAAGACAAATCTGCACAGGCTGTGTGTACTTTCGCTTTTTGCTCTGGTGAAAATGAAGATTTAGATGTAATCTTGTTCCAAGGAATAACAAAAGGCAAAATTGTTGAACCAAGAGGTTCCAGGGACTTTGGCTGGGATTGTGTCTTTCAACCAGATGGCTATGAACAAACTTATGGTGAATTATCGAAAGATGTGAAGAACACAATATCTCATAGATATAAGGCATTAGACAAATGCAGAAAACATTTTGAGCAGACTCCGTAATGTTTCCTATATTTTTCTTAGTGAAGATTGAAAGTGAAAATGGCTTTAGACTTGTAAGTTGCATTGCATCATATTTGTTCATATTGATTTTGAGAAATAATACAAGTGTTATGCCTTATTTTATTTATTTACTACTTTTTTCTAACCCTTAGAACAATTTAAAGTTCGAGATTTACCTACTTTGTTTTATGAATTCTTAGAATAAAAACAATCAAAAGTCACTTTTCTGTTGTTTGAGAATACTGACTGTACTTGTCTATTCTATTATGCTTATTGCTGTTGTTTTGTTAATAAATACTTTTATACATTAATTATCATTCAAAATATGTGCAATTTGAAGTATAATTTATTTTTCATAAAACAAATCTACTAAGTATTTTCATCAATATTGACTGTAATATTGCCTATAATATCAGTTCTGTAGATAGATTTTTCTTTAGCAATGTTATTTGCTTACCTAATAACTAAACTTAAAAATTAAACATAACCCAAGTAAAACTATAGAAATGTTAATAACAACTAAATTGCCTTGTGAATTGTGCACACCAGGTGCAATATATGGCTCCAAATTAGAGTTATTGTAATTCTTATAATACCAGTCCTTGCTATCTGCTTGCCTTGTCTTTGTGTTTCCAGAGTTGGAAAGTTCTGAAAATCTTGTCTTCGCTTCCCTGTTTATGACTGGTAAGTAATTATCCTGGTTGTCATAGTGCTCAGCATGAGGCATACTCACTTTGGTTATGGTTGCTGGTCGTTTAGTATAATTCCGTCTGGCCAGCTCTTCATTATTTGGTACCAGAATAGCAGAAAGTGCTGTGGGTTGATTCTCTATGTGCTTCTTTGAGGGAGGTTTGGATGTAACTGCATTAGATGCAGTAAATTGCGCAGTACTTGTTTCTAACCATGTCTGTAATGACAAGTCATTGCTTGTATCTGTTGTTATCAGTATGCCCTCTTTTTCTGTTACATGATTCACTGTCAAATTGGACTCCATCAAATTATACTTGCTGATGTTGTTAGGTTCTATTTTTTGTTCTTCAATATTTTTTGTCCTATTGTAAGCTACATGTGTACTGTTGTCATCATTTAGATAAGCTTGAAGTTCATGGATTTCACTTTTCATTTTTTGATGAGTTGAATTTCGTTGTATTGTGTTTGTAGGAGCTTTTGTTGAGACTTCTACAATACTTTGCTGAACACTACCCTTTGCACTGTATTTTTCATCACCCATGCTGCCTGCAACAGTATGTGAAGTGGTCATATTGGGATTTGTTATTGGCTTGAAACCACTGGCAGTTGTTGGGAGCATTGGTGAAAACCCTCCAGTCTCGAATTTTGGAGTTTCCTGTATTTGGTATTTATTTGCAGAATTTTGATTTTTATTCTCTGGCCAGTCTACTTTACGTCCCGTATTTAGCAACTGACCCATGTTGATAGTTGGAAGGGGCATTCCGAAAAATGTAAAGCCACTGCTTGGGGGGATTGCAGTTGAAGCCACATTTTTGTTCGTCGTATTCTTCATTTCGGCGTAAAGAGTAGGCGTGTCACCAGGAGTGTAATGCGACTTATTTTTGTTTTGTGATATTTCATTGAAACCATCAATTAAGGTTTCGTTGTATGGATAGTCTACATATTCATCATAAAAGTATTCAGATTCTTCTGGTGAAGGTCTGTTTATTTTGTTTATATGATAGTTGTTCTTTATTTGCGTGGTGTAGTCTTTTATCTTGTCCATTGTAGAGAATACTTGAGAAGTCGCCAAGTTAGGCAACAACGCTTCGTTTTCAAGAGCTACGCACGACCTCAGATCTTCATCTGCTGTATGCGTATTAGCACAATCGTTTCTAGAAAACGGCATTCCTTTTACGTATGTTCCGTCAGCACATTTGGGCCCAACAGACGTTGCTTCTGATAGCCAGGATTTAAGCCACATAATTCTACAGTTACAAATGAGTGGATTGCCTGTAAACAAAAACATATAGTTGGATTAAAGTGCTCTATCAGAATGTGAAAAATAGGTTGTAATGTTTTTTTTAGTATACATACCATCAATATCCAAAATAGCAATGTTATTTCTTAATTTTGCGAACGTGGGTTCAGCAACAGTTGTCAGTTTGTTATGCTGTAGTGAGAGGACTTTCAGTCTTGGCATGAAATCAAATGGATGACCCCCAATGTAACAGATCAGATTATTGTCAAGATTCAGCTCGACGAGCCATTCCATATACTGGAATGACGATCTTGTAATCTTAATAAGCTTATTGAAGCTCAAGTCAAGTACCTCTAAAGATGACAATTGACGAAGCCCCGAATTATCTACATTCGTTAGCTGGTTATTGCTCATGTTCACGTACTGCACTAGAGGGAGGTTTTCGAACGCTCGTAACGATATATATTGCAATCGATTACCTTGCATCTCTATTATTCTTAACTTTGGAAGATTTGAAAATACTCTGTCTGGTAGATCGATTATATGATTTCTGCTTAAGTATATTGATAACAAATTACGAAGATTCACAATTGCTTTTGAATGGATGACTTCGATTTGGTTGCTATCAAAGTTTATCGTCTCCAGGTCTCGCAGATCTTCGAAACTGCCTGAACGCAATTCTATAATTTTGTTATGCACCATATTTATTTCTTTCAATGAGTGGATGTTATTAATTGCATTACCGTCAAAAAACTTTATATGGTTATGACTGGCGTCCAATGATCGTAATTTTGGCAGCATATTCAATGAAATAGGTAACTCCACAAGATTATTACTTGAAATATTTAATGTTTCTATATCAAGTGCCCTGTTGACGATGTTGGGGCTGATGCTTTTCAATCTATTTTTGCTGAAATCAAGAGTGGATAGTACGGCGTTGTCTTGGACTGCCATGAAGTCAAAATTCTCAATGGTATTGCCATGTAGATTTACTTGCTTCAGATTGGGCAGTTTACTGAAACTTTTTGGGTGAACTGATATTATCTGGTTCTCTCCAATATCTAAAATTTCTAATTTTTCCAAGTCACCGAATGTTGTCGTATCTATTTGCTTTAACCCATTACGTTTTATGTAAAGTCGTCTTAGATTATGAAGTGCTTTCATACTGCCACGAGGCAGCTTTTGAATACCGTTGTTTGAAATGTCTAAAGTTCTTAGTGACGGCAGATCTAAGTCTGGAGAAGGTGGAACGGGAAGACTTGCGATTTGATTTCTTTGTAAATATAACTTTTCCAGTCCCTAGGTAATCCAGGCACAAATTCTATCAATCTGTTGTAACTAGCGTCCAGCTCGTAAAGACTGGCTAAGTTTCGGAAAGTCGCAGGGTGTATTGAAACCAAGGCATTACCGGATACATTCACATATTCCAATAGGGGTGATTCCATAAAAGTAATCGGATCAATCATTGTGAGTTGATTATTGCACAGATTAATTCTTCTTAGAGATGGTAAATTATAAAGTAGTTTTGGTTGTAAACGTCGGAAAAAGTTGTTTGACATATCTAGGCCTTTTAATGCCGGTAAATTCCAAAATGGCCCTTCATTGAAATCAGTCAAGGAGTTGTTACTTAAATGCAATTCTCTTAAAGCGGGCATAGCCGTAAATGCTTCCGCCTGAATAAATTTAATGTTATTCTTATTTAAATGCAAACGTTCTAGACTTGGATGGCCTCGTAATGCACCTCGTGGAATTTCTTGCAGCATATTTTCACTCATGTCTAAAAACTTTAGCCGAGGCAAAGCATCAAGCAGCGCTCTAAACTCGGAGATATGTGTTATTTGATTTCCAATAAGATTCAACTCTTCAACGCCACTACCCGACTGTTGTAGAAATGACTCTGGGTGTATTCTATTTATGTAATTGTAGTTAAGATCTACCACTCTTAATTTAGGGACTCTGTGGAAGGCGCCGTGCTGAATTATATTTATGTTGTTACTCGATAAGTAAAGATTTTCCAGCATTCCTTGATCTACAAAAGCGCCTTCATTTAACTTATCGATTAAATTGTGATCTAGATTTAACGAAGATAATGCCGGCAGATCTCTTGTCGCTCTTCCTACCATTGAAGCGTCTGTTATCTTGTTGTTACTGAAGGATAACTCTGTAAGCATTGGCAAAAGAGAGAGCGCCCTCATGTGTATAATATTGATGCCACAGTTTGTGATCTCAAGTTTTTTCAAATTGGGCAAATTGTATATTGCATTTTCTTTAATGATTCTGAGATTTGGACTGCCTTTGATAAATAGTTTTTCCACGTTAGATAAACCCTCGAATGTGTGCTCATTGATAGCGTTTAAACTACCAGATTGAATATTAATATAACGCAATCTTGGCATTCCTGTTAACGGAGGTATTCTCTTGAGATTGTGCGACTGTATGGTTATCGCTTGTAAATTTTGCAGTTTCATCAAACTTTCTGGTGGTATGCTCTTCAGATCATTTTCAACTACAAATATTTCTACCAGGTTGGTCTCCTGAGTTTCCAGCCATGCTACAGATAACCTTTCCAATCCATTGTGGCGTAGCATTAGTCGCAATATCTTTACATTTTGAAATATTCTACCCGGTAGCGATGGTAGGTAGTTGTTTTCTATTATCAACTCATCTATTGGTTTTCTGACGAGCTCTCCTATTTTTTGGACGCCCTTCAACACCTGCGGCAAGTCGCTGTGTGTGCACCTGAAATCACAAAAAGTAGCATTTTAATTTAGCTATTGTTTAAACTGTTTCATTAAAGGTTTTTTTTTCTAACCATATTTGTATATCGTCGTTGCGATTGGTGCAAATGCATGGTAGAATGGACTCCGGAGCTGGACACTCTGCCTGTCCCGATGCAGCCGATATTAAGAAGACCAGCCATAAGCACACTCTATTAGTCTTAAGAAGCATTTCTCTTCTTCTGTGACACTCATTATATTAATTAATGCTACATTGGTGTGCTGCATATAATCTTGATTGCATCTGAAAATCAAAATAATAAGCATTATTATATTACAACATATATAACTAGCTTTAGCCCGCGGCTTCGCCGGCGTAGAATTCGGTTATCGCTCGCTGTTCCCTCGGGAACTGTTTATTTTTCCGGGATAAAAAGTAGCCTATGTCACTATCTGGCCCATAAACTATATCTATGCCAGAAATCACGTCGATCTGTCGCTCCGTTTCGAAGTGAAAGACGGACAAATATACAAACACACACACTTCGCAATTATAATATTAGTATGGATTGGCCCGGGACTCAATGAAATTGATTTATTCCTAAAATTACTTCAATGCTTCGACATGTGGTGGTCACGAATAGGCTGTCGTGATAGATAAAATCTCAGTTGAATTAGTGAAAATCAGAAAATTTAAAACACACACATTTTGCAGCACATTTTGTTTTTTATGACCTCGTGGCCAGGGATTAGGGCTCGTGCTCTGAAGCTAATCGACTGGCTTTACTGGCCAGGTGGTAAGTACCTACTACTGGTTGGCCACAAAATTTCGGAAGTTAAACAATGCCGAATTGTGCCAAATAAATAACACTTGTAAGACATTAATACAGTAGCGCGTAGTGATTGCGTCAAGGACCCTAGAACAATGATGGGGGAACAATGCCCGGGGTTCGGTCCGGTGGTTGCTGGTTGCTGCACTTTCACTGGACTATTGTTCTTATTGGCGATCTACGGCGTTTACGTACTTTATTGTTACTGGCACAATTGTTCTAACGGACATTACACAATGCTCTTAATTCGGAGGTTGTATAGTTTTGTTGATGTAGGTCATGTCATGTAATCAAGGCGCCTTGTAACTTAGACAAAGTGGTGTCGGATAGACCCTGTATATAAGGTAGGTAGGGTAGATATAACAGGTATCCGGAATACTACAAATAGGCACAACCATAATTTCTGAATTATTATAATAGTAGTCTTTACCCCCGGCTTCATTAGAGTTAGATTTTTGGGGAAATTCAGATTTTCACTTTTTTTTTCATATTGGTTTTGCCTTACTTAAGATAACTAACTATAAGAGCTACCTTCATATAAAATTTAAGTTTTTAGGACAACTAAGCTAATAAGTTTTGATTCCCCAGCAATTTGTATGGAAACGCCTTTTATAATGATTAGTCACTGTATCTTTTGATTGCGTTGACTTAGAACTTGATTTTTTTTTACTGCTCCAAGGGGTTGCAGACCTGAGTAATTTAATATTTATTTCAGTTTAATATCTCCATGTATTCCTGACACAAGGGTCTTGACAGACTGACGAATGGACAGACAGACAGACTGACAACAAAATGAGATAAAGAACTCGAACTATACCTACCCAAGAAATCTCGTCCCGTCTCCATTTCTAATAATTCTCCCGGGTTGGTTTGGTCGAGGGTTGTGAACTCTAAAGCCATAAATTGTGCATCATAGCAGTCAGCCAGCAAGACGAGCAATCATTACGGTACAGTTAAGTTACACAAGGTATCTCTAACTGTCCTCAACTGTCATCCTACATACGGAGAGAGCAAAGCGGAAAATTGTTATTTAGTACTTACTTATCTTTACAGTTAGAGTAGATATTTGTCAAGCGATATGCTTGTACTCCTTGGGGTAGGTTGTTAAAGTGCCTGTTGTGAATTTAAGCGCAACGAGTTTTAAAAGCACTTTATATTGAGATAGGCAAGTAAAGACTGTATCTACCTACCTACACGATAATCGCGTGATCTGGGTGTACCTTTGTAATGAATGCTAATTTTCAAGCAGCGCTTTTTAAAAGTCAATGGTTATGAAACTACAAATAAAAATACAATCATAATAAAATGTAAGAGCGTCTGTGATTTTTAACTAGGTATATATGTTGTGGACCAAGTGATAATTTTAAATCTGCCATTTTTCATAATGCCCGGGCATTATACATAATGCCCTTATTAATCACTTGGTCCTTACCATAACATATATTATTTCACTGTGCCTAAATTGCTTGCAAATTAGCATTCATTGCAAAGTAAACACCAGATCATGCATGCCCACATTTTATCGTGTACCCTACAGTCTATAGATCAAAAGCAAAGCGCGTCTTAAATTTGTTGTATTACGCAAGCGACTGTTAGAATTAGAACCCGTGAGTTTGAACAGTGTACTATGTGGAAAACCTAGTAAATTCGCATATCTCTATCTACATTATTGATTACAGTATAAGTTAGCCAAGGTAAGAAGCTACTGATTCATCTGCCCGCAATTTGCCTGATATTGCCCTAGCTATAAAAGGTGCACAGAGATTCCCCATCGGATCATATTGCAGTTGCAGTGAGCAATACCGCTCATTATTAGGGAACATGCAAACATTTTTTTTATTTCTTCAAACTTGTCTTTAGTTTGTCGTGTCTAACCGAGTTGTGGAAGAGTTTTTTGAAGACACTAAGTAGCTTTTGCCCGCGGCTATCGCGCGCTGTTCCCTCGGGAACTGCACTTTTCCGGGATGAAAAGTAGCCTATGTCACTTTCTGGCCCATAAACTATTTCTATGCCAAAAATCACGTCGATCCGTCGCTCCGTTTCGACGTGAAAGACGGACAAACATACAAACACACTTTCGCATTTAACTATAATATTAGTATGGATACGTATCTGATCTGTGAAAAATATTAAATATTTAGAGACCTGACGTACTATCACGTCATAAAACGACGACAATACAAAGTCCATATTAATTATAATTTTACTAGAAAGAGCTGTAATGCAAATTTCCTTCGCTCATATCTTCCTTGTTTTTCAACAGATATTGAAGATTTTTACGACATGCGTTTCATTTTCCAGTTTTGTACCACGTTGTTATTGAAGATACAATTTGTGTTCCATTCATAATATTCCCTATTGGGATTGGGGCGTGACAAATCATGAAGGTAACTAATAAATTGCTAGAGAGGTAATATCTTTAAAATTGTTGCGGATTTGACATCACATTAAACTTGCAGACTTAGTTTTTTGAGTAGGGTTCAAAAAGTTCAATATTTTAACATCGAAAGCTAAAAATATTACGAAACATTTGACATGTACAGACAGTTAAAACCAATGTAGGTATAATAAATCTTCGTGTCACAATGGAACTTTTTCTAGCCATTCGATTTTGTATGTTGAACCACCCCGGTTGTTGTTTTTTTTTACCCAGCCTACCTGTTTTTTTTTAATTTATTTGTTAAGGTGGGCAGATTTTATAGCAGCGGCATGCAGCATGCAGCATGCGGCGAACGACTCAGTGTAATTGCCGCTTTAAGCTGTATAAGTATATTTTATCTTCCCAGATCAGTCTATAATGAAGTTATTATTTTATTATTATTATCTAGCCTGGATTGATGTCCTACTGCTGGGCAAAGGCCTCATTAAGTATTGCAGAGATGGAATTGCTCCCAAAAAGATTAAATTTGAGGTGAGTTCCATAATCTACTAATACCTATGAAAGCACGAAAAAACATATGTGCATTGATAGCGAAAGAGGCGAAAAAGTAGTGACACACGATACACACATAAACACGATAACTTCTATTCGTCATATTATAGTTACTTATATTATGAATCCAGGCCCTCGGCAGTTTTGACCGCAAGCATTATTATTAGTAGTATAAGACCTGTCACTATTGTACCGTTTTTGTCAAACTTAAAACCTAAAATTGCTAAAAGTGGCTCCGAAGCGGTAACGTTTCGTGTGCTCTGCCTACCCCATTTGGGAATACAGGCGTGATGTTGTTTTATAAGATACAGATGTCCAGCTGATGTTTGTTCTACTTGAACTGTTTGAATGGACCGTCGCTTGCAAAGTTAACGCTTCTTTAATTTGCATTAAGTACTTCTTAATATGAAAAGGAGAAAATGCCCAAGATGCTGCACGCATGGTTCCACAAGTGACTGAATTGAGCACAACGTAAAGTTTCTCTAAAAATTTATTTTGTTAAATTTATAATACCAAAATCATGCATTACCTATGACTAGTCTATGACGTCCTCTTAAACACACAGAGCTGAAATTATAACAGAACTACAACACTTCTGGTGCGGTAACAAAGTTACGTAACTCGGTTTAACGTGACACTTCAAAAATCCTGGAGCGAGCGAGGCGCTTGGTGGTCAGACACAAACTGGGATGTAGAGTCTATTTCGCATGTAAACACCAGACTTTCGGTTCACAGCTCGATGCGCACCAAGTAACTTATCTTTCACCATTGTGGCGCGTGCCGCGGGCTCGTAACCTGTGAGCTTAGAATACAGAAGCGTAATTAGGTAGAATCTCTTCCCGTACCTAACCTACTCTACCCATACCAGTTTGAAAAAGTTAACATTTTGGGAGGTGGTCATAATAGCCACCAGACGTCGTGTTGAGCAATCTTCGCCGCCCATGGACGCTTGCGACTCCGTGGAAGCCACTGGTGCCTTGCCGACTTTTTAGAAACAGAAAGACTTTTCTTTAAAGCGTATAATTATGTGTTCTTATAACCAATGCTGTGCGGTAGAGCCGCCATTTAACGTTTGTGATTCTTGAGTTGTTTAGGTAGGTTTGGGTAGAGTCATCTGCCAAAATATCTAACACGTCCTACCGGCCCTAGAAATAGAGTCGTATCAGATAATTTATGCACGCTTTGTTGTGTCAGACATAGGTGCTGGTGACTGTACTACTTACCTTTGATGGTATAACTAATGAATGAACTTAAGTCTCTAAGTAAGTATAGAGCAGAAATAAAATAACAACATCTATATTTTATGATTTAAATTCGGGTTTTGTTCCGCGTTCACTACTACTGGAACTCGAACTCGCTTATAGTCACAGCAACTTTCAAAATAAAATGAAAAACCGGCCAAGAGCGTGTCGGACACGCCCAAAATAGGGTTCCGTAGCCATTACGAAAAAAATAAGTAATATTTTCCTAAGGATTTCGTATTTTGTACGGAATCTTCCAAGTTTAGGTATATTTTATACCTTAGGCTGCTGTTTACTCATAAACTACTAATAATTTTCAAACAAACTTAGCCGTTATAGTTTTCCTTGAAAGTTTGATATAAATTTTTAAATTTTTCCACCGGTTTTTTACAGGGGGGGACGCTCGATTTTAATGAAAATTTGCACTTTAAAGTTGAATATTTCGCAAACAAATCACTGAATCGAAAAATCGTTTTAGCAACTCCCTATAATGGTTTTGAAAGACCTATCCAACGATACCCCACACTCCAAGTTTGGATGAGAAAAAAAAATCACCCCACTACGTCTATGGGAGGTACACTAAAAAAATATATTTTTGAATTTTTGATTGTACTATTTTGTCGGCATAGTTTACTTATATATCCGTGCAAAATTACAGCTTTCTAGCATTGATAGTCCCTGAGCAAAGCCGCGGACGGACAGACAGACAAGGCGAAACTATAAGGGTTCCGTTTTTGCCATTTCGGCTCCGGAACCCTAAAAAGTCTATAGTTTTAGCATAGATTTTAGTTAGTCCAGTAGGCAAGGCTCTTTGCGTCGAATAGGAGCCAAGTATGGATCAGTGGACTCAGCGCCGGGTACTGTCTATGTACTGTTTATGTATATAATCTTTGACTATCAAATTGCAAAATAAGGAATGTTTTGGTACTATCTCGATGAAATCTTGCGATGTAGTAACGAGGAAGGTGTTTGGCGCGTGCAGACAATACAATTGACATGTCGCTTAATTGTAGTATATAATTTGAAACACATGCTAGAAATGATTGGTTATTTAGATTAACAAATGCATTATTACGGTTGTGACTGCGACAGTAGATGATTCGAGGCAGTTGCTCAGAGCAAGCAGTTCTTAGCTCTATTTATACAACTGTGTGGGGTGGCTACAATAGAGATCTCTCTCCAGGCAGATGTTATGTCCGGGGACAGAAGTCCGAAGGAAGAGCGTCGGAAGTTATATCTACGTATAGTATATGTGACCAAGTTGAGAAATTTCGATTGCGCGATGTAGGATTTGGAGTTTTGTATATTAACGAGATGGCGCTAGGAGTCGCTACAGCACAGACAGAAAGTCTGGCCAGATAGAGTTAAAATATTCCCGCCGTCTCCAACTGATTTTGATACACTTTAAACTTAGTAGCAGTCTTGACAATTCAGAAGCTAGGTACGGTTCAGTTCACGCCTGAGATACCACAGGTACCTTCACGTTTACATTTTTTTTGAAGCTCTATTTGCCTCTATGTAATTCTATCGCAATTAAATTAAGATTATCATTAGAAGACTGTAACTAACATACATAATTATATGGGACTAGAGCCTGAAATAAAAGGTTAATTTATTATTATTTATAAAAAAGTGCTTCGATTACGGCTTTGTGAATCCAGAGTATCTATATTCCTCTCTAACTAAGCGAAATAGGAGCAGCATGTGAGTGAGATTTATATTTTAGTTCTCGTGCTTGTGAGGTGTATTGGGTCCATGGTGGCATCTGGCAGCTTTGCCTCCGTTTACCTGTCATCATGGTAAAGGGGATGAGTGTTCTGCTACGCCCGTACTTGACTTCGAGTCCGATGGAGTGACCGCTATAGTGCTAGGCTTTGGGTTTCAACCCTCTAAAGCAATGGTTCCCAATCCTTTTTCAACCAAAGACCATTTTAGTTTCATTATTACTGGCAGGGGGGGGGGGGCTACACAAAATTAAAAAGAAGTGTAATATCGTTCTCTTTACCGCGGCATGCCGGCGCGCGGTCGTTCAAAGTATAAAATCTTTCGTGGCCCTGGCCACTGGTGGTCCGCCGACCACAGGTTGGGAATCACAGCTCTAAAGCCACAGGTAATGTCCGGGAATCATCGCGGTAGAGTTATTGCTCATTGGTAGAGCTAAGAGCTGAACAACCCTACGTCGAACGAAGGATAATTGTCTGTTACTTACTTGCTAAAGTCAATTTGGAGTGACTGATGATAACTTAGGCAGTTTAATTAATGGCATGAAAAAAAATTGATCCCAATTTTGTGTTAAGCTCAGTTTAGTAGTAGGTATCAAATATAGGTACGCAATTTAACTATAGGCTTATTACAATGTCATTAATGGCTAATTTTGACAAAATCACGCGTCTTCGTGGATGGCACTAGGTATCAATTATCAACCAACCAGGTTTAACGACTAAATCTAGTTTTTTTCCTGCAAAACAGAATAAAGAGACCTTGAATGAAAGAGCCTATCAGTTTCTCAAAGGGCCAGCAAACGCACCTGTGATACCACTCATGTTGCGGGTGTCCATTGGCGGCCGTGATTGCTTCCCATCAGGTGACTCGCATTCTCGTTTTTCCCCTTACATAAAAGAATGAAGGCAGTGGTTAATAGATAGTATATAAGTACCTAAATAAGTATATAAGATTTTTAAAAATTATTAGAGATTGGTCTAACATCTGGTAGCATGTTGAACGGTTGTGTTGTTTTGAAGATGAGCTCTGGTTGAATTCGAAACGCGTCAGTGTAGTGTGGTGGTGGTGATAGATGGGTTTGTGTAATTTGTGTATTTTTTAATCATTTTTTTTATTTGTGTATTAATTGAATCAGGCGTTACTTTGCGGAGGTCCATATCAATGAACTAAACTAATTTCTTTCATCATTTTAGTTCATTAATTTGTGTGTGTTCTTACAGTGTGGAGGTGGTGGAACTGTATGAATACAGATTTCTTGCATTAAAGTAGCTATTATAAGGTCGCGGGTGAGCAAAGTATTGTTTCAGTTCAATGCAAGTAGGTCAGTACCTACTAAAATGTTTTTTTTTATAAAAACTATTAAAACAGTTTAGTTCATAAACTTGTGAGAAAATTTTTGATCAAATTTTTGCTCACAAGTTTATGAACACGACTGTACAAAAGTTAGATACTAGATATGACCTATTCCCTATACCTACGAGTATAATATAATGCGCCATCTAAAATATATATTAGCGCAGACGCGGACCATTCGTGAGTGAGTTCGTAAAGAACAGCATAAAAACTTGTTAACCTTGAGTCGTGCTTGAACAGCGAAATAAAACTGCATCCAACACTGTCAGTTTCAGTAGTAGGCAAGGCAACAGAGGTGTTATTAAATGAGTTACAAGAACAAAATGCTGTTTTTAATTGAAATCCTATATTATATAATAATAATAATAATTCATATCCATATATTTAATATATAAAAGCGAAAGTAACTCTGTCTGTCTGTCTGTCTGTATGTTACGCTTTCACGCCAAAACCGCAGAACCGATTTTGATGAAATTTGGTATATAAGTAGTTTGAACCCCAAGGATCAACATACTTTATTTATTCCGGTGGAGGGCGCCACCGCGCGATAACCTAGATCCGCGCAGACGTAGTCGCGGGCATAAGCTAGTACTAATAAAATAAACCATAATTAAAAACTGCTGTGCAGGCTGTCTGTAGTAAAGGAAGTGGAGGGTGCAGTTATTGTACTTAGGTCCCATAAGCAGGTTCAGACTGGGTCAGGAGGGCTGGGAGCACGGATCCCGAGACTGGATACTTAGGGGTAGATTGCAACAAGCCATGCCCGTGGGTAGGGCCGGCTGGCAAACGCTATTTCGACTAATATAGCCGGTCCTACACTGGCAGAAAGTGTGTTCAGAATGTAGGTACTACGACTACGATGTAATCATGCACGCCCTGATAATTCGTATACCTACTGTAAGCGAATTAAATGGGAGGCACAAATAATCAGACGTGCATTATTAGGCCACACATTCCGGGGCTAATAAGTGCTTACTGCCACGGTCAGCAGTTACTTAGGTATTGTATCCAAAGTGGATAGGTTTATGCTAGAAAATCGACCGTAATAAAGTCCCTCTAATTTTCCATTAAAATAAATTAACTCTTCAAATATCTCCGGATCAAGTTACTTAAAATAAAAGTCAAAATTTCTCTCTTTAATGTGTCCATGAGGAAATAACCGAGACTCCGCGACAAAATTATCGAATGCAAATTAATTACGTAACAACATACGATGTGCGAATATCGAAGGTCAAGAGGAAAGAACTACATTTGAAAACGACACACCCACATTGCTCAAGCTTAGGATTGAAGTTGGTTAGCCTGAGTTACGCGGTAAGGTTTATTTTCCTCCACTTGTAGCGGCGTACAGTTGTATTTACGTTAGAGGCTCGAACCTCGCTAACCTGTTTCAAACGCACGAGACTGACCGACACAGCCTGAAGTCAAGCCAGTAAAGCCAGTCACCGTTCGTCTAACACAGTGCCTTATCGTGTCACTTAGCGTTATTGTTCTTATCATGATGCTGATGCGAAAATTGTATCAGACTACAAGCACAGTAAACATTTTAAGGACGTACAGTGTGAATG
This sequence comes from Choristoneura fumiferana, assembly GCF_025370935.1. Taxonomy (NCBI): domain Eukaryota; kingdom Metazoa; phylum Arthropoda; class Insecta; order Lepidoptera; family Tortricidae; genus Choristoneura; species Choristoneura fumiferana. The sequence goes on from NC_133474.1 coordinate 7,604,258, forward strand.
GGGCGAAGAAAGTACCGCCAAAAATTTTAATCACCGGTGAGTTATTTGAATTGTCTGCTTAGAGTAGGGATGGGGTAATAGATTTAGAGATGGGCCATATACAATAATTACAAAATTTCCGCGGGCCAGAGAGCATTTATTGAATAAATTTCATTCTAATCAAGTAACAACAATAATAAGTCATGTAGTATCTATAATAATTTTATTGCTTTGATGTGCTGGGTCGGTGTGAAAGATGAAATTTTGACTGTTCACTAATTAAAGCGTCGAAATTAGGCTCCAAATTACTTGAAGTAACTCGTAAAACACACTCGAGATGATGGTCAGACTTCCTGTTCCGAGCCTGTTTCTTAATTTTTTTTTGCGAAGATTCATAAATATAAATAAATAAATTCATTGAATAAAATACTTGCTCACAGATAGGTATATGAAATATTTGAATATAGTTTATCGCGGGCCGATTTAACTTAGATGACGGGTTTTGATCGCGGGCCGGATAATTACTTGTCGCGGGCCGGACTTGGCCCGCGGGCCCCATTTCCCCATCCCTGGGTTAGAGGAAAAGAAATAGGAGAGGTTGGCACTGGTGTCTTGTTTATTTCTTGGTACGTTATTTTTTATAGTGAAGAGTACCTACTCAGTAAATTAAATACAAGCATAGAGTACCTAAATGTATAAAACTAATAATTCTAGTGGTATATAAAAGTTTAGGGAGCGATATTATTTGTGGATTGATAAATATGTATTAAATTATCATTTGAATTAAACATTAGACTATTTCTGATAAAATAATTTAGAGCTATGTTTGCGACCTACTGCTTTAGTTGTATTTTCAATTCAATACTTTTTTTTACTTCCGAATGGTATTTTCATGTGATTTAACAATTCGTCGCCTTGAATAAAGCGTAAAGCGTAGGTATTTACGTAGGTACGTTTGACGCTACAGCTAGCTACGTCATAGGTAATACCTACCTAGCAGTAGCAATATTTTGTTAGCAATTCGAGTCGTTGCTGAGCTCTATGATTTTAGGTGTTAATTTACTGACAGGTAAAAAATAGTAACAGAGTTATCCGGTAGTTTACATAACATATCGCCACTACTTTGAAACAAGCTGGTATCTCATAATCGGTGATTTTTCTGAATTAACTTAATGAACATTGTTTTAAGGGTCAAATATGTTGACGTATTGATTTGAGATACGAGATTTTTTCAAAGTAGTGACGATATTAAAACAAGTGTCTCTACTCTATGTACTTATAGGTCCGGTTCTACTCTACGTATTAGACACATACAATATGTGTCACACAAGCACTTTTGTGAGGAATCCGACAAATTACAGTGGTTGAAAACGTAGATTTGAACTAATGTGATAGTTGATTATTGTTAAAAATACTTAGGTATTTAAACCGGCCAAGAGCGAGTTGGTTCACACAGTGTAGGTAGGTAGAGCTCCGTACAAATTTGCGGCAAATACTCAATATTATGTTTTGATCGACTATTATTACTCGTTAACTTGTAAAACTAACTAAGCTGTGAGAGTTTTCCTTTTTTGTTTTAAAACCTGATATAAAATTTCTGTTTTACAATTTAAACCGAATATTTGTAAAGTTAATTTTTTAGGGTTCCGGAGCCAAAATAGCAAAACGGACCACCATGTCTGTCTGTCTGTGTCTGTCTGTTGTCTGTCTGTTGTCCCGCGCTTTGCTCAGAGACTATCAATGCTAGAAAGCTGTAATTTTCATATATATAAGTTAAACTATGCCGACAAAATGGTACAGTAAAAATTCAAAAATATTTTTTTTTAGGGTACCTCCCATAGACGTAAAGTGGGGGTGATTTTTTTTTCTCATCCAACTATAGTGTGGGGTATTTGGATAGGTCTTTTAAAACCATTAGGGGTTTGCTAAGACGATTTTTGATTCAATGATTTGTTTGCGAAATATTCAACTTTAAAGTGCAATTTTCATTAAAATCGAGCGTCCCCCCTCTAAAATCTAAACCGGTGGGTGGAAAAATTTGAAAAAATTCAGGATGGTAGTAAATATATCAAACTTTCAAGGAAAAAATATAACGGCTAAGTTTGCTTGAAAATTATAGTAGTTTATGAGTTAATAGCAGCCTAAGGTAAAAATATACCTAAACTTGGAAGATTCCGTATAAAATACGAAATCCTTTGGGCGTGTCCGACACGCTCTTGGCCGGTTTTTTATGTCCTCAAGTATATAGGACCGGGGGAACGAGGAGGTTAAGCCATCAGTTTAGCTTGCAGGAGGAAGACTCGACTCTACTAAAAATTTGCACTTTAAAGCTTAATATTTTGCTAACAGATTGAGGAATTGCCTACTTTCCCCACTTAATTGCATCATAAATAACTATTTTAGCACATCACGCTTTGTCGAATTTTGTTGATATGTAGGAAGAACCCTAAAGGTTTTGTTTAGCAATGTTTTTGTATCAAATTACACTTTCAAAAGGTTGTCTTTTCTTGATCACATGAAATAGGTCCGCCCGGATTGCTACCACCATCTTGCTCGCTAATCCCGCCGTGAAGCAGCAGTGCTTGCACGTTGTGTTTCGGCGTGGAGAGTAAGACCGCCGGTGAAATTACTGGCACTTGAGGTATCCCATCTTAGGCCTCTAGGTTGGCAATGCATCTGCAATACCCCTGGTGTTGCAGATGTTTATGGGCGGTGATGATCTCTTACCATCAGGAGACCCACTTGCTCGTTTGCCATCCAGTCGAATAAAAAAAAATAGAAGTTTAATTTTTATCTGCAGGCAGGCAGTACGTACTGGTACTTCTTATTAACAGTGCCAGCGGAGGACTTGATTAGGCGTGGCCAAGATGTATTTTGCGAGGGCCTACAGGCCAGTACAGAAGGAACGACAGTTGGAATCAACTGCAAATCAACTGCTTACTGCCTACTGCACATACATTTTTCATTGCAGATCTATTGCAACTGCAAGCAAACTGCTCGGTAGCTGAAATTGAAATGTAGAATATAGAGCAGTCGTGTTTTTTTTTATTTGACTGGATGGCAAACTAGCCATGGGTCTCCTGATGGTAAGAGATCACCACCGCCCATAAACATCTGCAACACCTGCCAACCTAGAGGCCTAAGATAGGATACCTCAAGTGCCAATTATTTCACCGGCTGTCTTACTCTCCACGCCGAAACACAACAGTGCAAGCACTGCTGCTTCACGGCAGGATTAGCGAGCAAGATGGTGGTAGCAATCCGGGCGGACCTTGCACAAGGTCGTACCACCTGCAAAACGTGTTGTGGTTACGCTGCAGTTGGAATGCAATGTACTCTGTACTGGCTCTATGATGGCACACCACATATTAGATGACGAAATTTGAAATAAGCAAAAAATTTTAAACTTTCCAAAGCGCGAGGTCGTCGACGGTCGCCGACATCTACGAGTAAGGGTCTCCCCACATCTATTGACGCGGAATCGGCAAAAGCCGTTAGAAACACCCTTTATGTCTATGCAATAAGGCACACAGATATACAGATGGACTACCAAATAGCTCATAAGCTCCTAAGTACGAGGTTAAAGTACTTTCCTTCTTTTGGAGTACGCAATTTGGAAAAATATTGGGTGGGAAGCAGAGGCGTGGGAGTCAATATTTTCATTAGACAACCTGGAATTATAAAAGTGCAAGTTAGATATGTCTTTGGATTCAATACTTCTTCTTCTCTTTTAAAATATGGCTTTTCTGTCCTAATTAATAGGACAATTTCGCCAGTGTCAAGGTAAACTCTCTTTGAGAGGGACGTTGTACGGTGATTGTAGTTTTTGCAACTTGATAGTAAAATTCCAGAAACCACGTGGAGACCACTTGCGCATTAAAAAATTTTAGACACGAGGGCAATATAGAATTTTGGGATCACTGTTCACTGTTAAGGTTAATCGCCGCATAAAACACTATCAAAATTATACTTCAACTAGCCAAAGAAACAGAAATAGCAAAATTAGATATTGTCTACATCCGCCATCTTCGAATGCTACAAATCGAATCGAATCTCGATTCAATACTTACCTTACTGTTAGTGTAGGTACACAACCTCTGCCATACTTGTCATCACATCACATCGCTTCCGTCACATGAAATATTTTTACGGCGTTATGTTTTGCCACTGGTAGGTCGGTCGGTTAGGCAACCAACCAATTCCATTATTGTAAATAGTTGAACAGTATCAGTTTTCTTTCACTAGTCTCTACTGTAACTAAACCCAACGAACAATAGCTTATACAAACATGCATTAACTTACAGGCGGTCTCGGTCAACTAGGTGTCGAGTGCGCAAAATATCTACGAGGAAAATATGGCAGGGAGCAAGTCATTCTCTCGGACATTATCAAGCCTACGCCAGAGGTCGTTAACGACGGCCCTTACATATTCGCTGACATATTGGACTTCAAAGGGCTCCAGAAAATAGTCGTAAACCACAGGGTAGACTGGCTCATACACTTCTCGGCCCTCCTCAGCGCCATCGGCGAACAAAACGTACCTCTAGCTGTGCGAGTGAATATAGAAGGAATGCACAATGTTATCGAACTAGCGAAGCAGTATAAACTTAGGATTTTCGTTCCTAGCACTATTGGTGCCTTTGGGCCAGACTCTCCTAGAAATCCTACTCCTAATATAACTATACAAAGGCCTAGAACAATATATGGCGTGTCGAAAGTGCACGCAGAACTGTTAGGAGAATATTACTATTATAAATTTGGCTTGGACTTCCGATGCCTCAGGTTCCCGGGAGTAATTTCTAGCGACCCACCAGGCGGCGGCACCACAGGTAAAAAATGATTACACAATACTTAAGTACCTAGGTGTTTTACTATCTTAAAGTAGTATTCAGATGTTGGCAACCGCGACTGGCGACCGCCGCGACCGGGTCGCGCGACCCTACTACTACTACTATACTTACTACTACTTACTTACTTATACTATACTTAGTATGAATTAGTATGCAATCGTCCGCGTCACGCGACAAATCTATCTAAGCAGATGGTCATGCGACTTGGTCGCGATCGCTAACATCGGAATGATACCTTTTAGGGCCCTTATATAAATGGACAAATTAAACGGTTCCAGCGACATTATACTTTACACCTATTTATTGGAAGTTGATATAGAGGTCCCGGGAATCCCCGCAGAATCTTGCAATCACCTTCCTCAAGACCCAGAATTAGAATTTTTAGTCCTTTTGGGACTTACAGTTTCACAGAAATATACTTTCGTTCAATCGGTAAATTTTTATTTTTACGGCATTTTTCAGACTACGCCATTGCGATTTTCCATGATCTCCTGCGCAAGGGTAACTACCAGTGCTACCTCAAGCCTGACACGCGCCTTCCCATGATGCACGTCAGGGACGCACTGCGAGCCCTCTCAGAGTTCCTCGAGGCACCTAACGAGATCCTCAACAGAAGAGTCTACAACGTCACTTCCATGAGTTTCACTCCTGAGGAACTAGCCGATAAGATGGCAAAATACCTGCCAGACTTGAAAATTACTTACAGACCTGACAGCAGGCAAGATATAGGTCAGTCAAGTGTACCAGATAAGCCTAATTTAAACTTTTTTCGTATATTTACCGATGTACAGGTACCTATCTAGGTATCGTTTTTCTGCGGGTTGGTTGCTTTGCATATTTATGTGCAAGTATCTACTTAGAAATAAGTGATGTTAATCGTCAGTATCATTCCACAAAGAAGCAGAAAATCCATTAATCCCTCAAAATCTGGCTACCTATATTTATTTAGATTCGCGGTAATTTTTTACGCCACCAAATATGGCAATCGCAGTATTTCCGAAATTTAAAACGGTATGTAGCACTTATTAAATAGATGGAGCTAATTATAATGCATTGTATACTTACATAGATAATTGGAGAACGAAAGGGTGCAAAATTACAAGTTTGAATCAAAATGCAGCCGATAGCAACGATGACAGGTCTACCTTTCGTTAAAATCTATGCTTTCGTTCCTCGACTTAGTACAGTCACCAACAAAAATATACATACGTTTGAAGTGCCAAAAATATGTATGCCTCTATAGGACTTCATTCCTGAACATTAAGGTCGTGTATACATTTTTTGCACTTTGGCTGTATTAATATCTTTGTTGCTGACTGTACCTAGTGACACACACAACATAAGATGTAAACAAAGCAAGTCGCCTAGAATGAGACACATATTTTAACATGGTCTACACTCTACACGTCTGACAACACCTTACACGCTTGTTGTATAGCATCTAAAAAAACAGGTATTTGATACATTCTGTGGGTACCATTTGACTCCTGAAACGTAGGACGTTCTCACAGTGTCTTAATTACTTTTTTTGTGACATAGTTCTACACTTACAACCATTATTATGGAGACCCCGGGGCTGTCGCCCCGAATGCTCTTCCTTGCATTCGATCCTGTCAATCCAGCACGTAATCATGACATAGGAAACAGGCTAAGAATAAACAGATGGAACACATTCAGTTCCAAACAGCATTCTTTTTTTACAAGCTTTAATTTATTTTAACTATTTTAATATTTTCCAGCGGATTCGTGGCCCCAAGTGTTTGACGACAGCGAAGCACGTCGCGATTGGAGCTGGAAGCCTGAGGTGGACCTGGACAACTTAGTAGAACTGATGATGAAGGAAGTCAAAGAAAAAATTGCCATGAACGGCTTCTGATGGAGACCTACTTAGTTCGACTGCAAAATTGAATTAACAGGCCCATACAGTATGCTTATCGGCTTTCCATTTTTATGCGTCCAGCGTTTGTTGAACTTACGATAGCTAGCCTTGGAGTTACATTTTACTACGCGCAAGCAGTAAATTAATGCAGAATAAGTGCTTATACCTACTAAGTCACAATTGCACGCTGTTGCTGATAGCCTTTTTGATAGGGTTCCAATGTAATAATAGGTGGTCAATATTTTAAATCACGTTGCTCATCAAAAATACCGTTAGAAAGTGATAAAATTGTGTACCTCTTGCTAAAAAACTACAGCTCATATAAAATTTTCGTCTAGTTGATAAGATTAATTAGAGTTGCCATTTATTTAGGTAGATTTTTGAATAGTGTGGTTTCAAATAGATATGAACTCCCTGTGCACTTGGGTGCGGTTAGTGGGTACGACACCGTATTTTTGTCGACCCAGACTGAACGACCGGATAATTGAAACCCTTATTACCCATGAGGGTTAGCCTTGGGTTAGCATTGTCATCGTACCTTTCTGTCGTTCATTCCGGGTCGACAATTACAGGTTGTACCTACTTTAATCGCCCCCGATCTTCATCATTTTTAAATCCATTAGGTATACAAGGTGTTAATTAAATAACTGAAAACCAGAAAGTAGTTCGCTCAGAATCGAGAGTTGAATCGATTACACTATGTTTTAAATTAGGCAGTGGCGTAACTATAGGGTGGCAGGGCTGTCAAAATGCCACGGGCCCCCTACCAAGAGGGCCCCGGCCCAAGAGGCCGCGAGCTCAGAAATATTTTTTTAACATTGTACCTGAGTATTTTAATTTTACTTAACTAAGTACCTACAACGTGACGATTTTTACTAATAGGGCCCCATCAAAAGAATTTGCCACGGGCCCCAGATGGTATAGTTTAGTTACGCCTCTGAAATTAGGTTGTGTTTGAGTTTTTAACACGCTTTTATTAGATCGACCTGTATGTAACTAACTTATGTACCTATTGGAATCTAAGGTAACAAATTTAACCATCTTCCAAGGGTCGTAGAGTAATGAAAATTGGCAGCTGTATGTAGTTCTGATGACAATACAATAATATGGTACTGTCGAACTGATCTGATGATGGAGCCGGAAGATATGAACTGGAACTTCATGATAGAAAATTGTATCACTTTGACCACGATTAGGTTTCAAGGTCTAATGATGAAGCCGGAAGATAGGCACTGGCATTCCATGATGGAATATCGTATCATGTGAGAAAGGCCACGTAATGGACTTTGAACACGATCAGGTTTCAAGGTTATAACAAACCTATTATATATTGAATAGTGTAAATATTTCGTTATCAAAGACCAAAAAGTATAAAATAAATTAATAGTTTAAAAAAACACTAGAAAAACACGCTTTTATAAATGCACGTAAAAACAAAAAATAAATTATGGATCGTTCAAGTTGTATTTCTAGAGTTCTTTTCTGTTATTTTCTGTTCATGCTCTATTTCTAGGCTGAAATGTAAATATGTGCTTTTAATTATAATATTTGATTGTAAAAGCGTGGGGCAGCTTCCGCCAGGAAGTTAGTATTAGTATTTGTTAACAAGAAAGTCTTTCCTGTTCCAGCGCCCCACGCTTTTACAATCAAATATTATACTTCAGCCCAGAATTAGAGACACCTTGAACGATCCATTTTTTTTTTTTGTTTTTCGTGCATTTATAAAAGCGTATTTTTCTAGTGGTTTTTAAACTATTTTTTTTTATTCGACTGGATGGAAAACGAGCAAGTGGGTCTCCTGATGATAAGAGATCACCACCGCCCATAAACATCTGCAACACCAGGGGTATTGCAGATGCGTTGCCAACCTAGAGGCCTAAGATGGATACCTCAAGTGCCAGTAATTTCACCGGCTGTCTTACTCTCCACGTCGAAACACAACAGCGCAAGCACTGCTGCTTCACGGCAGGATTAGCGAGCAAGATGGTGGTAACAATTCGGGCGGACCTTGCACAAGGTCCTACCACCTGCAAACCCCTAAAATAATTAATAAATCCCTTAATAACAATTAAATCCCTTTCTTATTCTGCCCAGTCTTAAAGTTAGGTACGATTGCAACAGGCGCCAATTAAATATTTTAGCGAGGTTGCATACCATTTCGATAATTTAATACTGGCCGTTTTGCTCTCAATGTGCGATTTTCTTCTAAAAACGTCAAAGCGCAACCGACAAATAGGGATATATAATAATATAGGGATATTGACACCATTAAAAAGAATTCGAAGGCACGACTCCAGTAAAAAAACGCTTTATTTTAGCCCTGAAAACCAGATAAATTTTCTATTAACTGCAAAATTCGTTTTTTTGTTGCTTTAAAACAAATAAATGGTTGAGTTAGCGAACAAGTGACGTCATAAGTTGCTATTTCCATTCAAACTTTATGGGAAAATTGTGTTTTGAGAGCTCATAAAAAGTACGTCAGTTGATTGAGAGATGAAGTAGAATTACTGACTTAGCAAAACACACGAATATCTTTTAATAATGGAGTTAACGTATTCATCCACCATTACGTCTCATATTTCGTTTTCTAGATTTTTTTTACCGTACAACGGCAAAACCTACTAGACACTGGCAAAATTGTCCTACAATGGATGGATGGCCATATTTTCCTAAAAAAACAACAACAACAACTTTTAATAATGAAGGGATTCAAAAATAAAAGCAATCAACCTTAGGGCAACGCGGGCTTCCTATCGAAATTCCGTAGGAAGCTAGCCCGCGTTGCTCTAAGCAATAAACTAACTAAAAATGAAAATAAATAAAAATATTTTTGGGGTGTCTTGAGGTTTTCAGTTATTTAATTAACACCTTGTATATCGGTATACCTACTTATTCGGAAATAGCTAGACTTACGATACAGTTAGCGACTTACCACATTACCAATAAGATATCTAGTAACTTAAATTACAATACAACCTACATAGTTGCGAAGCATTTATTATACCTACATCTTTATTAGTTCTGATTGTAACCAGTATAAGTTAGAGCATATAATCCAGAGCCGTAACTCCGTCTTGACAAGTTTGTACGTGACATTCTGTAAAACTCTATTGCAGCATTTCCCGCATTATCAAAAAAATCTTGATAAGGGCAGACACGAGGCTCTACCGAGTTTTACATACGAACTTATCAAGGCACAGCTTTTTATGCGCCTGGTGCGAGATACTATAACCACGGTCTTTGAATGCCCTAAGCAGGCATTAGCATTTAGCACTCTTAATCCGACACTGCTTATAGGATCACTTCGTTGTCTGCCTGAAACTATCTATAGGTAAGCGCGTGAGCGTGTCTGCTTATCCTGTCTGCCACGACTGTTTAATTAAGGCCTATTTTTATTGGCAATTTCATTGTAAATGTATTTTTTAGTTACCATGGGTCTCAAAAAACCTGTAGGGTAGTAGTTACCTACCCCATTTACTGCCAAGCGACAGATTACGTACTTTATCACGATGCCGACGTTTCTGTAAACAGACACCCATCGGCGTTGACGGCATCCGAGACGATGTCGAAGTAAAAAAACAAAATGTTTGCTATCCTAAAGCCGACAACAGCTGGAAATTCTGTTCAGAATTTCATTCCTGAAATCTTCATTAGAAAATGGACGTCCGTCGGCGTCTGCGCCATTATACTCCGTTTAATTTAAGGTTTGAATTAACAGTCAAATTGTAACACACGTTTCTCGGTATTTCGAACACAAATGGACTAAAAATACATTATTCGTAGAAAAATACCTACATTCGTGTAGGTAGGTACGTTTATTAGCGGTATTTATTATGTTTTTATTATAGAAGTTAATAAAATTTAAATAGTTTCGTTGATTCATTTATGGTGGCCTAACACCATCCTTCCTGTCGTCCAATCGGCAGCGTCATGCCGTCAGCATGTACCTAATGTATACTCTAAGGGCCCATAGTAAACGTGTGCAAATTTTACCCTTAAGTTTCAAATGTTAAAATAAATGGAGTACCTATAGGGCCCACCAAGACGCCGATGGGCGTCAATGGCACTGAATGGGTTAATATAACCGTATACCTACAATCCAAATTTAGAAAAACATGTAGGTGCCAAAAATTTTTTTTGTTCGTTTCTAAATTTGTATGGAATCCTCAATGTGCAAGTTTGATGACGTTAAATTTTATCCAAATTGGATAACTTTAGTTTTGTTGCGGATACGATGTGAAAGCGATGTAGCTTCATAGGTATGCTAAAAATAAGTACTATTGTCGTAATCAATGATTTTATTGAAAAGCATACATAAAACAAATGAAGTAAAATATTTTACCCCAGTTTTATTTATTATTTTTAGCAACTAGGTATATTTTTTCATTAAGATGAATTAAGCAGATATAGTATAGGTCGATCACAAGAGGTGGCATGAATGAATTGAATGAAAGTAATGTCACTTGTACACACGAAAAGAAAAGAAAGAAAGAGAGTGCGACGAGTGGCGTTCCTTTACACAGGGGCCTCCTAATATTTTGTAAACAAGTACATAATACTTTTTATAACGCGAATATAACTTATTGAATCAACCAGTATTTAATCATTTTGTGACACAATATAAATCATTCTTTCATTCATTTCATTCGTGCAAGCTCTTGTAATTCGACCTTTTTAGAATGAACAACTCGAAATTTTAGTCTAAATTTAAAACACGACAAATCCAAAATCCAGATTTCTTAAAAACTGAAATATATTCTGTTAATTCTGTTATACAACGTGCAACAGTTATGGGTCAAGATGGGTGCCGTTAATGTACGGGAAATGTGCACGACCAGATAATTCGTGATCTGTAGGCAGGTATAGCATAAATTACACAAGGGCTGGAATTATCTGGTCGTGTATTTTTTTTGTACATTGCCGATCGACAATTACAGAACAGCGTACATTTATCACGCTTTGGTGACGCAAGTTTCTGAATATATTCTAATGGAGTTTCAACAGTAGGCAAATCATCAATCACTAGCGCTTATTCGAACGACAAGAAATTTAGTTTACTCGTACGTTACATTTAAAACCACTAAGTCTGGCTTCAAAATTAGGCACTACATAGTTATTTATTAGTCTAGTTATAGTCCTTGCTGGTTTGCGTCTCTACAGCCATATTCAGACGAAGATAATGACGTGCTGGGGAAATAAAACGCCTTAATAATGACCCATGACCCACAACCCGAACTATAGATAGTGCCACGAGAGTTGAAGACTTGAAGTGAATGATTACACATACAGCTATATGAAGAATTGATTGCATAAAAGGAAAATGAATGAAATGAAGGAGTGAATGTCAAAATCCCGCTGTCATTACATGACATGTGCTTGTGTACGTGACCTCACCTCTGGTGGCTCTACCTATACCTACTGCGTTTTTCTTTCAGGATATTTTAAGCGTAAAACTTGCACACGTTCTTTTAGTACAGGGGCTTCTAACCGGGCTACATTTTCACTGTAATGAGGGTTTTCACAGACGCGAAATATCGCTAGATGGCGTTAATATCGTGAGGTCCGTTTGACGTTTGCTTGCAATGAGGGCTATCGCGTATGAAATTCACCGCTAGAGGCGCTAGTGTAGCGTGAGGTCTCCCGAAATGTCAAATCTCATAGTTTTTGGGTGAGCTACGCGGGTTTATTTATAATTAGAGTAATTTTGTGAATATTTTGCAATATCTTAAATTAATTATGGCAAATATGCGTTCCGGGGCAATGAATGTTTTGAGACAGTTTTGTCTTTCGAAAACCTTTGTCCTCCCTTTTTTCGAACAAAACGGGGACTATGCAACACTGTGGCATGCTCGATATTTTTATGGTACGGTTTTAAGTTGTATTAAATATGATTTTAATCTAAACTTTGTTTTCACGCCCGTAATAACAGACTTTGAAAGCCACATTTAAAACCTCACGCAAGAGTGGCGCCATCTAGAAAAACAAAAAGCGATAGCCATCATTGGCTCATTTAGTTTTTTAACCAATCACGAGCAAACGTCAAACGGACCTCTCGATACTAACGCCATCTAGCGATATTTCGCCTCTGTGAAAACCCTCATTTATGGCCATTATTTGCCTCTTGCTCTTGCTTACAGTACAGTGTCCTAGAAGGGCGGCAGAGTTGCCGGCCACAAATTGTAGGCAATTATGGCCCGTTTTGAAGCCCCTTAAAACTATAACGTAAAACTGGTAAGTACATATTTTATTCTTATTCATTTATGAGGTTTTAAATGAAATAGTTACGTAATAATACGTGTCTTCCTTTGGTTTAAAAAAGGGTACAAGTTTGACAGTTAAATTAAAACTCTCCTGCGAAAAACTGAACACTTGTTCGTCCAGAGTGTGACTAAATAAAAACTCCATCAAGATTAATGCGAACCGAATTTTCATAAAAACGTAAAAAATACTTATAAATAAAAGCGATGTCCAATTATAATTAGGCAAATTTAAATAATTATTACAGTCAAGGTTCGTGTTTTTTATACATAATAATTGATCTTTTATATGTATTTTGTGACAGTTCCTTTTAAAGAGTCCGTCCAGTCGATTTCAGTCACGGCGACCGCTTCGATTATCCATAAATTAAATAGGTAGTAAATAGTTAAATATAGCGGGACCAATGTCAACATTATCAAACGCACCAATAATATCACCGACCTTCACAGTTTTTTTTAAGATAAGAAGCTAAACATTATATACATATTTATATTGTGATTCTGATTTTACACAAACAAGTTTTGCAAAAGTCGATGATTTTTTTTACAACAAATTCGGTCTTCCGAATCATATATATATATATATATATATATATATATATATATATATATATATATATTCAGGTCACAAGACCACCTTATTTGATTAGGCCAACGATAATATATTATAAATCAAACACATCTCAGTCTTCATATTTACCCATTACTTGCTAAATCTTAGTTAGTGAAGTTAAAATATTAGCATACACACATTAACCAACGTGGGCACAAGTGTTAACTTTCTGAAGAGGTAGGGTTAAAGATCAAAACTATCCTTTCAGCCAATCCAACAAGCAATGGGTGGAACTATCTCAATCGGCATAAACTAACGTGCAATTTCTTCCTATTAAACTAATAAATATAATATCTGTAAAGTTACTAAAAAAGGTAAAAATAATAAAAAACAAGTCTCTTACGCAATATCCCCAAAAAGTTTCAGATCATTATTGTGGTATATATGGATGGTAACTTGCATGTCAGTTTATATCTTTTCCCTTTCATTATTATTAACATTATTGATGTATCTGTATTTATGTCATGCATTAATACTAATCCTTATTATTAGTATCATATGGACGTAATTAATAATTGAATATTAAGGCAAAAATGGGCTGTAGATGTGATAAACAGAATAATGATCAATTATTTACACAATCAAAGCATATATATCTAAGATAAATAATTACTTTAACTGACATTAAGCAAACATAACTTTCGGATATAATATAAGTTATTTTCGTTGACATAAGAGATAAACGAAATTCAAGCAAGAATTACGATTAGACATAATGAAAATATAGAAGTGATTTATAAAGAAGACGCCCCTTATTGTCAACTATTTAGGCACGCAGTCATATTGTTCGGATCTACGATAATTTCTTTCATACATGGTTTCGTTAAAATTTCAGAAGTATTTTTCTTAATAGTCACACAGCCTGTCGTTATTTACCGTATAATAATAATAAGATTGAGGCACTCCTCCGTGCCACAAAAACGCGCCGACATTTTAAGATGAAATAAATAAAATCATTATGCTTTGAATTCAGGTAACAAGACTGGCAAAAAAGGTCTTAATTATCATTAATGTGTTTCTAGCGAATATTTCCAATTATAAATTAAAATAAAAGCTTTGCAATTCACTAGAAATATTATCACAAATTTATAAATCAATAGTCATTGTGAATGTTTCACTGTTTAAAAATCAATTATATGAGATATTATTTCAACATCAATTAGTTTATTAAAAATAATAGTTATTTTTGAACACAGTTAATGAACTTTTCAAATTTGAAATGACAATAATGAAACCGCGTCAGGTTCCGCTTAAAATAAAGTCTGTCCGTGAGCACAAATTAACTTGTTAGTGCAAAACAATCAATTTGGACACAAATACATACTTAAACATTCACAACAACAAATAAAAATAAACTACCCTAGCGACTTCACAGTGTACCTAAACTTATATTATTTATTATTAAACTTGCTCTATATTAAAAAAAACCCTCACATAAAATTCTGCAAAGTATATAACATAAATACATGGCAACTATATCGGTTTACGAACTACAATAGGCAAAATAAGGAAAATATTAAGTACAAAGAAAATGCAATTGCAAAAAAAATGCAAGTTTGGAATACAAATTTTTAGGTTTCTTATTGAAAATGAGTGAAATAAAGTATCTACGTTTAATCAAATGAAGTGCAATTAAAGTGATATCTTAATTAAGGTCCGCATTTGATAAAAATTGACACCTGATTTTGCCACAGCAGATGTAGATGTTTTAAAAATGTTTTATAATTTCATATCTTGTACCAAACCATACTAACTAAAAGCAGTCACATGAAACACAAATTCCTAATCATGTGCAATATTTATTCTTAATGAAAATCTGAATACTTACCAGAAATTCCGTGATATAATTTTTACTTTTAGACTTCTAGTATTGTAATGGCTTTTTTTCTATCAATTTTAAATTTTCTAACGATTTTAATTGTGATTTTAGAAAAAAGAGGAAAAAGGTTATTCCCAAATTTGCCAAGGGTCTGCTTATCTTTTAAATTTTCAATTAATCTACCACCAAAAATGAATGCACTTCTTTTAATGTGTCTCTACTGAGTCTATTTTTCAGAAAAGTTGTACGGGTATCAGACAAATAAATAAAAAAACCTAAAATACATGGCAACATTTTGTACAACAAAAAACCCTTTCATTTCACATTGCTTAGACGAAAACTAAGCAATTTGGGTATATATGACAAAAATAAGATCAAAATTCAGGAGGTAATCTTGTAATACTTAATACAGTGAAGCATCGTCCTAATAGAAAGCGAATGCGCGATCATCGGGCGCAGACGCCATGCTCGCATCGCTTAGTTCGCGCATCGCTTTCTATTAGGACGATGCCTGAGGGGTAATTGTTGATAGCAGATTAAAGTTGCTACATTATATTTATTCTATCATAAAGAGGGACTATTTGTTACAGTACATCATTTCAGTATTGATTGGCATAGGTGGTCGCCACAAATTAATATGCTGACATTTTGTTCCCACGCCGACGCCGAAATGAAACTGTTTTTTTTGTGGCTGTTACGCTTGAAAAACATTTAAGTGGCCTATCTGCATACAATTTAATCTAGGATCATTTTCCAGTGGCATAAACATGACCAGACCATTGTAATTTAATTTTCTTCCAACCCATTAAATTCTCAAGTTTATTAAAAAGAAACAAGATCTTACCATTGCAATTTTTCAGCAGCTGCATAACTGCTACTTACAATATTACAGGATAGGTAAAATTCATTCGTCAATTTCTTTCATAACTGTTTTTTTGTTTGTTAACTTAATCTGCCTTGATGTGTTGCTGTTGCTCTCTTAAGTTGAGTTCTTTCAAACGTTGTCGCAGCTGTGCTTTCTTTATGTTAGTCATTATTTGAGTTGATTGGTACAGCCATGATCCCTGAAATTGATAAATGAACATATATGAAACAAAAGACTACCTACTTCACTTCTTGGTATTTAATAATGAGAGTAACCAAATTGCAGTGATTTAACAGCGTTTATTGATAATGAAATCAATAGTTTGTAATACGAACTACATTAGATATATTTGCGTGTGCGTGCGTGGGTATGAGTGAATGAGTGTGTTAGTGTGCGTGTGTGTTCGCAATAATTTAAGGCTATTTAACAATTGTATAGGTACATATATTGTTTCAATTTACGGATCACCAAGTCATAATGATTTTCTTTTTTCCAATAGGTAGTTAAATATAAGGAAGTAAGCCATATATTAAAGGAAAGATGCAAGTCATGGTAAAGTTTTCTGCAATGAGGTGTCTGAATCTATGCAAGTTGGTATTGTAATGTGTGTTCTCAATGTAACACTTAAAGCTCAAATTGAAGTATCAATTTTTGAGGCCTTAGGCAAGTTAAGAGATATAACACATATTCTACTACTACTTACCACCATAATCATACAATTCAGTAATATGGGAATGGAAAACACCACTGATATAAACAGGCCTTTGCTATCAAAATATTGTTGCCGAGAGAACAGGGCCCAGTTCTTGGCCGCAACCTCGTTTATACTCTCTGAGAAGTAGACCAAGAGTACTGGAACAAAGATTAATATGATGTATTATGTGAAATAAAATTTAAGAATGTGACAATATGGCGTGATTTTAAGTTAAGATGACAATAGACAGATTTTGCAGTCCTACCACCTGCAAAATCTGTCAATTAAACAACACAATGCACAAGGGTGCAAGGTCCACCTGGATTGCCACCACCTTTTTTTTTTTTTGCTTGCTAATCCTGCCGTACAGCAACAGTGCTTGCATTGTTGTGTTTTGGCATGGAGAGTAAGACTTAAGTTAAGACTGACACTTGAGGTATCCCATCTTAGGCCTCTAGGTTGGCAACGCATCTGCAATCCCCCTGGTGCTGCAGGTGTCTATGGGCAGTGGTGATCTCTTACCATCAGGAGACCCACTTGCTTGTTTGCCATCCAGTTGAATAAAAAAAAAGATAAAATTTGGCACACAGTTGCATAAACATTGATTAAAATTATTAACATAAGCATAACCAACATGTCATTGACATTCAAACAGTAATAGAAGACACACATGGAAGAATTCCCTGTAGTAAACTTGCTGTCAATTTTGTCCCAAGTATTTTTACAGTGCTATTTCCTTACTGATTTCAAGAAAGATTTTTCTTTTTGTATAGATAGACTGTAAACAAAACATTTATGATTATGCCACTCTTTGACAGACAATCATGACCTGATGGTTTGACAGTTTGTGGCCTTGTTTGTTATGCCTTTTGTGATTTTCCTGTGTTAAAAATACTTACTAACACATTTAACAGAACATAAAAAATATGTAATATGAATCTTTACTAGGTATCTATACATAGGTAGAGATTGTGAGTGCCTATAGTCAAGCATGAAATTCCTTTACCACCCGAAGGTTCTGTGTTAGTTGTATAGCTTAAAACAACAAAGACTATTTGCACCTACAGATGTACTCGTAGGAACTGTAATCAAAAATTGCAAAGCACTTACTTGGTCGACTATACCTACCTACCCACAATTGGAGTATCCCTTGCCTTTAACTATGTATTGTTAAGTGTGTGTAAGTTTGTGTGTGTCATTTATGTTCATTGCATTCAAATGATGTCTTAACATTAATAAATTTAAAATTTAAACTCATCAAAGTTATAAATAACACAGGTTAATTATTCATATATTCAGGGTATTATTCACCCAGGGCCTGTTATACATCTGGAAATATGCAGTTTTACACTCAACCTTGTAGTGTAATAATGACTTATGTCACCATGTAGTAAGCAGATCTTTACATACAACATATTCATAGTCACCACATCAAATTTAAAGTTCCTATATAAACATCAGTGATTACACCATAATACTTCCTGAAATGACACTTACTAGGTACTGACCAGAAACTTGTTCAATAAGGTTTGTCCCAATAACATGAAAACATATTTTTTTGGATCAAAAATCATACTAGCTTGCTGGTATAGTCTTAATAGTAAATAGCACAACTTTAAAATATTTGTATTTCACAACTGGAATGTAACTCCGCTTCGGTTTAATGTAGTATATTCAAACTCTTACTCAATGTATTCATCATTTCACTCAAATAACTGCAGAAAATGTAGGTAAATATAAACAAACAGCTTTTGGGTTGGGACAAGATTATCTACACAAATTTTGTGATAATGAACCAGTTATATTTTTGTATGGTTGTATTATGATTAATATTCACTACATCAGGGGTTGCCAACCGGTCTATTGCGACTATTAGTCCAGTTGATCATGGCAAGACAAAAATACAAATACTGAACTATGCTGTTTCATATAAGATTTCAAGAAGTTAATTGGTAGATTGCACAGAGTTTCATCAGTAAACAGTAAATCATGGGTCTAATCAAGTTGGCCACCCCTGCTCTACATAATTATAATGGTGGTGATCTCTTACCATCAGGAGACCCACTTGCTTGTTTGCCATCCAGTTGAATAAAAAAAAAACTAGCCCGCAACAGTGTCCCACTGCTGGGCAAAGGCCTCTCCTCTTGACTTCCACATCTCTATCCAGAGCTACCCTATGTACATGTGTATTATATTTTAAGCATTTGGAGATATATAAACAGCAATACAACGAGTAGGTAGGTATGGCATAATGTAATTTAACTTCTTCAAGATTTACTAGCAGAATATATTTAAAGATGATGTCAGAGCTCAATGAAACAATTACAATGAGGCTTTAAGCTTTCCTCAACCAGTTTCTGACTTTTAAACATGGTGAACTTAAAGACAAAATTACCTATTTAAAATGTTTTACATCTAAACTTACTATTAGCTTAGTACAGAAAATATTTTTTTTCTCTTGCTTGTATATGTATCCTCTTCTCAAAAAAAACACTGTCACTATTGCATTTAGTTTTGTTCAAAATACAAGTTAAAATATACTCACATAATGTGATAAAGAGCATTACTTGAAAGTTTCCACAGTTTCTTGTTGAAAAGCAAGTGAATGTTACTATCACATGAAAGGACAACAGAGCTATAAGCCAGGGATCGCGCCACTCAATCTGAAACCAATTATTTATTAAGGATTCATGAATATATCTATCCTAGTTTTTCGACCGATACATACAATAAATACAGGATAGTTAATATATTTAATTACCTACTTATTAATTACACTGATATTCGGGACAGTTGGTTATGACCTATAACACTGGGTGCAAATCGGTGCAATAGCCCGAAGAAAGCATTTAATGCATTGTAATTACATATAAATCAATATTAGCTGTTATAATAGGCCGGATTTCTTGCCAAACTCAAATCCTTTTTGCTTCAAAGCTTCAACCAGCTGAATTATTCCCGATATGTGTAACACTTGAAATTATACTTACACTACGGATATATGAAATAAAATCGGATATTTCGTTCACTTCGATAAAACCTTCCATTACTCTTGCAAAAGGATAAACTTGAAACTAAACTAAATTCTAGTCTCATGAATTGCTCATGAACCAATTTTAGTCAAACAACAAAATAAAATGAATGAAATGAATGGCAGTAAAATATCAGTGACATTTGAAATCACAGATAACAAACATATTACTATTATCTACCTACAAAAACATTATCTGGTTCTGCGAGGTGACACTATTTACCGGTCGTACAATACCGACATGGAAATACCAAAATGATATTTCGTGTACACCCCCTTAGAAACTCTTGTCAGTTTGACATCCGTAAAATGATATAAGCGTCGGCAGTATTGCCAATTTAGCGACTTCGTCGCTAGAACTAGCGACTTTTGCTTAAGTCTTAGCGAGCAAAAAAAAGTTGACAAAAATGGTTTAGCGACTTATTTAAATTTAAACAGTTGTAGGACCAATAATGGACACACATTTTTTGTCAACTCGACGACGGCGAGAATTATACAGCGCCAAGAGATCTATATAGAAAGCGATATAGTCGCTTGCGCACCAAATCCAAACTTTATTTTATTAAAGCTCTATTCATTTATGCTCTAGCTTCTGCAGAAACTATTCAAATCAATTTCAGTGAATTCGGAAATTTTCTAATTTGTTGTTTTTTTTTTCCTATTCCAACCTTTCAGACCAGCAGCCTCTTGTGTCTCTCCCAGACAAAGTCCTGAGTCCGCGTTTTAGCGACTTTCTAGCGACTTTTGATTTTGAGTTTAGCGAGTCGAGTTTCTAGGAGTTGGCCACACTGAGCGTCGGTGGGACGGTACAAGTATTAGCAATAAATTTTCGGTTCTGGCACTTCGCCGGCCGCTATCGCGGCACGCTCGCTCGGCTCGCGCGCTGAGGGTCGCAGTTCTACCTAAGACTCCTCCTCGCTTCGCTCGTCGTCGTACCTAAAACCAGTGCTATCTTAGTAGAATATGTAGAAGCATCGAATTAAGGAACTAATCTATTTATTAGGTGACAGATCTATTATTTTAGGTACAAATATATTATTGCTGGCTGTCTTATTTTTAGAGGACAGCATTCCTATACATTACTTTGGAGGACAGATCTTATATTCAGGGTAAGTATAAAAAAGTGATCCATCTATTAGAATCCATCTATTCTAGATTTTAGATACAGTTTTGATTAATATGATGACTAATGTTTCTTAGGGATTAGGGTATCGCAGTTCAGTGACAAATCTTAAGTGACAGAAAATATAGGTTCCCTTTTATTTGCAGACAGTACATGAAATATCAAGGCGTGCATTTTAATTCCTACATTCTGAGACTTACATTAACCGCACCCCTCCCATGTGTCAAGTCGATACGTAGTATCTCTCAAGGTGCGGCCATATTATGCTAGTAGTCGCTCGACGCTCGTTTCCAGCGATAAATATGCAGGGCTACTACGAAAATCGAAACTCGAAGTTCGTATCGTACCGTCCCTCTCGCTCTCGTATTAAATAGTATAAACTCGAAGTTCGTATCACGTCATCGCGCCAACGCTTAAATTATTTAATACGAGAATGAGAGGGAAGACGACTGCTTGCAGGAATAATCTTGGTCTTCCAAGCTGATTTTTCGCGTGGCAATGGTACTTATAAATAAAATAAATTAGAATGAATTAATAAATTTGCCGAAATTGAAGAGATTTTTTGTTCTAGCGATAAAGCTCAACATTTTCAGTTTTATCCTTTGAGTATTTATCTAGAATTCTAGATAATTATACTCAAAGGTTTTATTACTATATGTCACGTGACTAGATTTGAAGCGGGAAACGAGCGTCGAGCGACTGTATGTGGCCGCGCCGCGCCTGCGACTTGAACTTCACTCACTGTAGATAAATAAAACTGTGGTGTGACAAGAGCTCTCAGTTGTGTTTGTGTGTTATTAAATGTATTTTCAGTTTTGAGTGCTTTGATCAAATAAAATATCTCATATTTTAATGAATTTTGTCCAAACAACAATTTCTGGATCCTTCATGATGCCTAACTTTAAGTAAGAGTAGTAACTGTTAAAATTATGACGCATTAATTGTGTTGATCTGTCTTTTTACAATTTAGCCGGTATCGAAATGGTTACAAATGGAGTTTTATTGAAGCTGATGTGTCTGTTAGCGGCATACTTGATAAGCAACATAAAATGTGCTCAATTGCCTGGTGACCTAAAACGTCCGAAGGGAAGATACACTTTGGATTTGTCTGGCTGTGGATTGTTTGAGCAACAATGTTCGCAGTTCGATGACGATCTCGCGCTTCTTTCTTGTGCTTTAACCACAGCGCGTAGTAATAAAACGCAAGTATTGTCTGCCTGTCAGCACAAAGTCTGGTCTCATCAGGCGGAGCTTATAGATAATTCGTATATAAGTAATAAACTTAAACAACCATGTCAAGACGAACAGCTGATACTAGATTGTTTGACACCACCAGAAGTTGCAATAGATTGTGTGCTCAAAAAGAAGGTAGGCGTGAAGAACAGAAGCTGCTGGAGGATGATAAACAAAATTGAGTTGTTGATCTTCAATGATTGGCAGATTATTTATAACTTTTTAAAAGCCTGTTCCGATGATATCCAAGCTAACACTTGTGGCAGAATCCCACCTGACTTCAGAAGCCTTTCACAGAGTCAAACATTGAAATGCCTAGAGACTAAGGAACAGGCTCTCAAACCAGAATGCAATGCAGAAATTACTGCTCTGAAGGAAATGAAATATACCACACTTCAAATGGATAAATTAGTGTTTGTGGCTTGTAACTTGGATCTCAAAAATTTCTGTCCAGATGAAGTGCCAGGATCATGGCTTATGTACAAATGTCTTGTAAGGCACAAATATGATAATGGTAACAGTTTTCTATTGAAACTATAACTTTTCCATCACTTTAATTTTTCCTTTAATTTGCTGATGCTAATTACAAACTTTCAAATTTTCAGCTATGACAAAAAGGTGTCAGGATCAACTTTTCTTTGATCAAAGAAACATGGTTATGAATTACAGAGCAAGTAAAGGCCTTGTCAGGTCTTGTAAAGAAGATATCAGGAAATATCATTGCCGAAAAGGTGTTGTGGATGAAAAAGATGTAAGACTGGCACAAATATTATTATGCTTAGAAAATGTATCACGAAATGATTCTACCAAACTTTCTCATGAATGTACAGCAGAAATGACTGATCACCGAAAAATGCTCATGGATGACTATAGGTTATCTCCAGAATTAATGCATGATTGTGCCAATGACATAACAACACTATGCAGAGGAATTGAAACAGGGGGCAGAACACTGCACTGTTTAATGGATCATGCCAGGCCAAGAAAGCGAAAAGAAAAGAGAATTAGTATTGCTTGTCGAAAGTCTTTGGAAGTTTTAGTGCAAGAGGCTGACCCAGGTGAAGATTGGAGAGTTGACCCCATTTTGCGTAAAGCTTGTAAACCTGTGGTGGACAGTGCTTGTGGAGAAGTTGTTGGTGGTAATGGCAGAGTGATGTCATGTCTCATGGAGAAACTTGGCACAGCAGTTATGAGCAGCGACTGTGAAGCAGCATTAATGCAAATTCAATATTTCATATCAAGGGATTTTAAACTTGATCCACAATTATATAAGGCATGTAAATATGATGCTGTTACACAGTGTAAAACTAAGCTTCATTGGGCTGATGAAAACCAGCAAAAATCAGAGAAAGATCCTTCAGTTTTACCTTGTCTTTATAATTTTGCTTATGATTCAGAATTAAGAGGTAGATTAAAACCGGCATGTGAACAACAAGTAAGGAGAGTAATGAGACAGCGAGCTATCAGTGTTGATCTGCTTCCAGAAATAGAAGATTATTGCATTGATGACTTAACAAACCTATGTATTGGAAATACTGGTAAAGGTGAAGAAATACAATGCTTACAAGATAGAATTAAAGAATTGGCCCCTAAATGTAAAGAGGCTGTCACTAATTTCACTGAAACCCAAAGTGGTCATATAGAGCTTAATGCTGTGGTTAGTAATTACTGCAGAATTCCTACTAAAAAGTTGTGCTCTTTTGAGCTAAACAGCAAGAAAGATGAAGATGATGTACTGGAATGTTTAATAAGTCACAAAAATGACCCAGAAATAAAAAGCAATATTAAATGTAAAGCTGCTATTGACCATGAACAATTAATATCTCTTAGAAATTACCGATTTACAAGAAAATTTAAAAATGCTTGCAAATCCTATGTGGTTAAGTTTTGTCCAAAAGCACAAACTAAAATTCAGGTTGTGACTTGTCTTAGTGAAATTGTCAGGAATGACACTATTAATCGGAAAAAGCACACAATATTTAAAGAATGCCGTCAACAATTAAGGAGCCAACTATTCCAGCAAAAAGAAAGTATAGATTTGGACCCAGAACTGAAGGAAGCATGCAAAAGAGATTTGCAAGAATACTGTCCTAATATGCTACATGCGGAATCAGCAGCATTAGAATGTCTGCAAACAGCTAAAGGACAACTGACAGATAGTTGCCGTAAAGCAATATTTGTTGTACGTAAACAGGAATTTACCGATAATGGCATTGATTACCATTTGATAAATACTTGTAACAACATGATAGATTTGTACTGTCACAATACAGAACCTGCTAAGATTTTAGAGTGTTTAAAGGTACAGTGCTTTTGGTTATTTTATTCAATAAATGGTAATGGTTTTGATTTCTATTAATGAGATGTTTCACTTTTCAGGTTCATCATGATAAACCGGATTTTCCTGAAAGTTGTAAAGTAGTTATTGTGAACAGGATGATTGAACAAAATACAGATTACCGATTTAATATAAATTTGCAAAATGCATGTGATTTAGATATAAAAAAATACTGTTCTGCTATCATTGGTAAGTCAAACATTTTTTTTCTTAAAGCGGAAACAAAGAAAAGTAATAAGTTGCTATACATTGCAAGGCTATAAGGGGCTTCAATGAGTTTGAATGCAACTTGTAGATTTTTCTTAGGTCTAACTGGGCTTTAGAGATTACTTTTAAGAAGCATTTTGCGTGTATATGGATTGAAACCTTCTGTACAACTCAATTGACTGGTTATTTTTAAGTTGGTTACTGAATATTATAAATTACTTTTTACAGCTATAGAACCAAAAGATGTTGAGCTCCAAGGCAAAGTTTTATATTGTCTAAAGGAGAAATTTCGTCAATCTAAATTGACTGCTACCTGTGAAAATGAACTTGCTAACATACTTAAAGAGCAAGCATTGAACTATCGGCTGGACCCTTTGCTGAGCAAGCTGTGCAGTGCTGAGATACAAACTATATGTTCTGTGCCAAATAATTCAATTACTAAATCAGATGGACAGGTAATAAATATTATAAGTACATTTTTGTTATAGGTAAAATAAAAACCTTATGTCCTTCTTTTGAATAGGTATTGTCCACTTACATATTTTTTTATTTGACTGGATGGCAAAAGAGCAAGTGGGTCTCCTGATGGTAAGAGATTACCACTGCTCATAGACAC
This sequence comes from Choristoneura fumiferana, assembly GCF_025370935.1. Taxonomy (NCBI): domain Eukaryota; kingdom Metazoa; phylum Arthropoda; class Insecta; order Lepidoptera; family Tortricidae; genus Choristoneura; species Choristoneura fumiferana. The sequence goes on from NC_133474.1 coordinate 7,629,762, forward strand.
CTGCAACACCAGGGGGATATTATGTTTTATTATGAATATTTAAATACCATCTGTGTGTCTTATTATCTCATTGTGTTCAGGTTGAAGAATGCCTCAAAAACGCATTATTGAATCACAAAATCGTGTCACCGGCATGTTCTCAAGAAGTGGCTCAAATAATTGAAGAAACAGAGGTAGATATTGACGCTGATCCATTGCTAGAGCGGGCTTGCGCATTCGACTTATTAAGATATTGTAAAGATTTGGAGCATGGTGCTGGAAGACGTAAGTAAATGATAAATTAATATCAGAAATTTCATGTCTTGCATGATATGACTGTGATTATCCTCCCTTGTTGAACAATCACCTGTAGGTGCCCTAAAACTATTAATTTATCTATGTTCACGTCGCACACCCATAGGCGAGTGACATATTATATGCTTAATGTGAATTTAGATTTCAATTATATCAATGCGAATTAGTTTGTCGCTATCCCATGGGAACTATGCAGTTTTTGGGGGTAAAAACTATCATATGCCCTTCTTTGGAACTCAAACTATCTGTATACCGAATTTCATCCAAATCGGTTCAGTGGTTAAGACATGATGAAGTAACAATCAAACAGACTTACAAACTTTCGCATTTATAATATTAGTAGGATCTGCAATTGGTACCTTAAATTTGCTATTTAATTAAACTATTTAATTTCACTGAGTAATATAAATTGCTACTGCTATTTTGTTTTTTGTCATTTGAATAAGGTACTGAACTGTATCTTGTTCTCAAAATCAGGCAACAGTGGGTGTTGTAATGTAGTAGGATAGCAAAATTTGTTTATTTATAATTTTTTACCAAAAAAGTACAAGAAACAGTATTTTTGTTCAATCCATTCATGCCAGCTCTTGTGAATGACCTGTAACTGGTTAGAGATGTAACTGCATGTTGACCGATTTTGCCATATCTTTTTTTATATTACACTAGCCGTTACCCGCGACTCCGTCCGCGCAGAATTAGTTTGTCGCTATCCCATGGGAACTATGCAGTTTTCGGGGATAAAAACTATCATATGTCCTTCTTCGGAACTCAAAATATCTATACCGAATTTCATCCAAATCGGTTCAGTGGTTCAGACGGGATGAAGTAACAATCAAACAGACTTACAAACTTTCGCATTTATAATATTAGTAGGATCTGCAATTGGTACCTTAAATTTGCCATTATCTAAAACAAAATAAAACTATTTAATTTCACTGAGTAATATAAATTGCTACTGCTATTTTGTTTTTGTCATTTGAATAAGGTACTGAACTGTACTTTGTTCTCAAAATCAGGCAACAGTGGGTGTTGTAATGTAGTAGGATATCATTTTGCATGTTTTTTGTATAATTTAATGATTTTTTACAGGTCTTAAATGTTTGAAAATAATACTCAATGATAGCAACAGGAAATTAGAAGAAGAATGTAACAAAGAACTCTCTAATAGATTGGAGATGTACAAACATGTTGATGCTGTGAGTATAATCCATCAAATATTTCATATCATAAATGAGGTATCCATTATGCAATAGACTTATGTTGATGTTTGTTTCAGGGAAAGATAGAAAACTTTGGTGACATGTTCCATGAATTATCATCATCTCCATCTAAAAAATACTTCCTAGTCATAGGCATTTCTGTAGTAGGTCTCATTTTTATATTTGGTTTATATTGCGGTCGTTTGACCAGAAGGGCTATGTATGTCAAAAAGAAATAGATTTAAGTAGGGATAATATAATATTATGAACAAAATAAAATAAATACTTTAATAGTGTTTAACAAAATGGTTTTTATTTCTCCTTAATTATTTCAAGTGTTGTTAATTAAAACAGTGGATGGGGTGCTAAATCATTTTCATTCTTTCCATTCAGATATTTCATCAAAGTCCATATCTTCTATATCATTTCCTTGCTCTTTTTTAATGGCTCTCACTTCATTCTTTACTTGTACTTTAGTGTCACCCTTCTTTTCTCCTTGTAGCTTTTGACTTTCTTCAAAGTATTGGTTAGGATGGTTTATACCTAAACCAAGATCCACATTATGGACTGCATCAAAGTACTTGCTGCAGGCAATCTGAAAATGACCCTTTTTAGTCATTTCTACAACACTCTGAATAGATTGAGAGTCCAATCCATATCCTTGTAGTCTGTTCTTCAAATTACTAACATCACAGTGTCTGAAAGGACACCCATGGCAATCACCTTGACCAACTGTGTTGCTGATTATTCTCATGCAGCTAAAAGGAGAATAGTTCCTCTTGCTGCCTTCTTTACCATAGTTATATCTGACATTATAAGCATACTGCTTCTCAAATTTGTCCAGATCCATAATTTTGGTGAACTCATCTCTCCAAAATCTGAGAGAATCTTCCAATGTTACTCCAATGCCTTTGAGGAACAGACCATACTGTAATCTTCCTCCATGCTTGAGGTGGTGAGCTGCCCGGAGCTGCTCGTGAAGCTGTCTCATGCAGAGAGGGAATGATTTTACAGACAGAGAGTCTAAGCTTTCAATAGGGACAACAGATTTGGTATCACTATAGTCAGTGCCAGTGTATGTTTGGTGCAAGCCTTTCAGCAAGCTGACCAGGCGCTCATCTTGTTCTATTTCAGAGAGATGCTGGGCAGCAATGGCCAAGCTATGCTTTAAGTGTTTTTTATATTGAGCAGACAAAACTGAAATAAAATCTTTGTGTGGAATATAAGCATAACCACCTTTTAGATATGCTTTTCTTGCTCTGACTAAGTCTAACACTTCAAAGAATTTGACTTTGTAGTACTTTAAAGTATCAATGTTTTGATGTGGAGTTGATTCCCTTAAATAAGTGATGATGCTATTTTTTTCTTCATCAGAAATATTGGTGTAGGATAGATTGTTCAATTTGAAAAATTTATCAACTGTGTCACCTCTCATGATGATGAATCTCATTTTGAACAGCTCAGATTCCCTGGCGATGTACCATCGTCGTAACTCTTCAGTTCTGCAGTATGCAAGTCTTAGGATGAAATGAGCGATATGATCTTTGCGTCTAGCTTGTAGATCAGCCTCGGTGGAACCACAAGCAGTTCTTTCACACAGTCTTACATAATATTTAAGGCCTAGGGTTTTAAGATCATTTAACACGTACTCCGTCCACTCCTCTGAATACATTCTAAGTCCTTTAAGAGTAGTGGCATTAGTTAAACTTCTCAAAAGATTAAGTCTCTCCAAAGCAAGCGTTTCAAATTCTTGTAACGAGACCTTTTCAATCGGGGGCACTTTATACATCTGGAGATCGTGGGGGTACGTTTCCACGAGACTACCGGTAACTGGAGCCTTTACAGACTTTCTTTTTATTTGTAGATCCATGCTGTTTTTAGTTTATCGTGAATCAGTATTATACTTCACTCATATCACAATACTCTTACAATATTCTTATTATAATTCGCTTCAGGATAAACTCAACGTCTTTTAGAATGAATTACAGTCGGTCGGTTTGTTAGTTGAGTTGGTATAAATAACAATTGGTTGACTTCGGAATATAATGTGGCGGTGGTGTTTTCGCGCTATTTTTGACAGTCTTGCATTTGACCACTGACAGTGACAGAACGAGTGATGCTAGTAGGAAAATACTGCAACGTACATTATCTTTTAATCTTTTAAGTATTTATTTTACTATTCATTACTATTATTATTAATTAAAAGGCAGCTGCGTTCATTCAAATGATTATGAATGTATACTTAAAATATTATAAAAGCGAAATTGAGTACAATTATTTCCTTGTTACGTTTATGCGCTTAAAAGCAAGTACTCATCCATTCGTATTCGTAATGAAATTTATTATGGAAATAGTTTGAAACTGGAAGTCTTTATGCCCGAAAATTGAATACTTTCCGCAGGATTGTGATAAACGAATTCTCACTTAACGAATTCGTGGACAAAAGTTAGAACTTTTGGAAACAGAATTGGATTGGATAGATGATTCATTTCAAATAAAAAAATACACAGTTTTTGCGGAAATTTCTATCATTGGCAACACTAATTCAACCATAAACATGAGTGAAATATTTTGGTAAGGCTACGGTACAGTGTTCATACAGCCACTATTTGACTAATTATGTATTTTTTATTAATATAAGTAGAACTGAAATTTTTAAAAATACGGTATTAAACACAGTACTTGAGAATTAATATTATTCATAAACACATTTTTATTTTGCGTTTGTTTTTGTTGTAATCCCACGTCATGCTCAAAAATATTTATTTTCAAAGAAAAAATATATGATCCCGTACAGTTTAATGTAAGATTGAAACGGAATAGAAAACGTGTCACGCAGTCTCCCCTCACCCCTCTAGCGCCCTCCTCCATCCATCTGTTCTGTCCTGTCTGTCAAGTTGTCAAGTTCGTAAACTCGGCAGAATCGAATTTTTCCAAATAATTTTTTCGATTGATTTGTATTAATAAAATGTTGAATAATGCTTAAACCAGATTCATAGTCACCAGCGACGCGACTACAGTATCGATTTAAGAAAAATACTGTATAAGGCGGTTTAGTATGGTGTTAAACAAGATGCAGTCGTCATTGGATGATTTAGTTCAATATACACAGCTATTTAAACCCGTGGCGACTGTTTTGCAAGGAACAGTGCTGCCTTTTCTTGTATTGTATCCGGTGATATTTTATTCATGGATAGTGGTATATGGTTTCGAGGAGAACATCGAAGCTGGGTTCGTGACCGTCGCGGTCGTGGCATCCATTCAAATCCTCATTTGTTTATGTTGCTATTGGAGTGTTCATATACAATGCTTCTTGGCGTGTTCAATGGTAAGGCTTAACCTAAATTAACTGATGTTAAAGTATTACTTACTCATTTCATATAGCATGGGTAAGGTGTGCGGTTTTTTTTCCTACAATGTATGCTTTTTATTTAGTTTAAATAGTATACTTAAATTGAAACAAATTTTCAATATATTTTCTTAATTGTCCCTGTGAAATTCACAAATACTTTTTGATTCAAACAAGTGTGCTCCAACCAAAACCACCCATCCTCCATGAAATGGATATCTTATATTATGTCTGCTGAGGTGATTTATATCTTCAATTTTGTGGTTTAAATAATATTATCATGATTCTAAGAAAAATAATTCTTCAAAAAATATATTGACAGTTGAAAGGAGAAATTGACTAAGCATCATTTTTTTAAGATGTGAGTTATTTACATGTTCAGAATTAGTAATTTTTTCTCTGTTGTTTAAGCTATGTTTCAAAATTTTCATAAAAATTTGCTTAGTCAATTTCTCCTTCCAACCATCAGTATTAATTTTTAATTGAAATCAAGTTATTTGTATCATTTTGCAGGTAAAGGATCCAATACAAGCAGAAATTGTGAAAGTCGTCCCAACACCTAACAATGGATTTTCTGAAATTGTCAAACTACATCATACAAAGGTAAAATTTAATACTTATTCTTAGCTACAATAGTCTTCATCCCATTTTATATTGGAAACTGCGGCTGAGAAATTGACCATTCCTCTATCCTGTAGGAAATGTTCAAAAATGTTGAAACATCCTTTCTTAGGACAACTTGTGATTCCCAAGGAATATGTCTGCCAAATCCCAAGTTTCTAGCTACAGTGGATTAGTCTGTGCTTTGCCTGTCAGTCAGTCAGTCAGTCATTCTACAATGTGACACTTTTATAGGTATGTAACAAAAACTGTGTTCTTGTTTTGTTGGTCTCAAGTAATTTCACAAATAATAAAAAAAATTGGAAAAGATAACCTTCAATTATGTATGGCTGTCTCTTAAGAGATATGAGAGGTTAAGTTACTTTTTGTATGATGCAATTTTTATTTTTCATTATGAATTTATGACACAATTCATAATGTTAACATATCACAATGTGCTAATTATTAAAAATGAGATACTTAAAAATTTCATGAAATCTTCATTCAATTAAAATTACTGGATTTAATCCGGGATCACACACAATCAAATTCAGCATCTATCTCTGTCTTCATTCTTTACCATTTGACAAAACGAAATCACAAATTTGATTGTACTTCACGGCTGTAAGGGTGTTCTCTAGTCAATTTATGTGTTTAGAGTTTAGAAAGTAAAAAGGAAAAGTTTTGTGAGACATATTTTGCATTTGGTTTTTCTTTACGGCATGACATTTTACTAACCTGTCACATGTCGGCTTCCACAAATGTCCAAATAAGAAGAAATTCCATTTTCTTGCAGACAATATGGCGATGCAATAAAGTTCGGGTGTACTGTATTTTTCAAGACATGTGAAGGGTTACAGTATTTGTCTCTCACCCTACACTGGTGATATTATAATATTTATAATATACCTATTAAAATGTTGGTTTCTTTAATTTCAGTCAACCAAAAAAGGCAATCTTAACCCTGATGTATGGTTTATGTTCCAAAAGAGTAAATATGTTTATGATTGGGACAAGAAAACTTTTGCTACAGTTGAGTTCCCTGTCAACAAGACACACGAGGAGTACTTGGAGTCCAGGGGTTATGCCGATGATGAAGCTATAGATGTGGCTGAAAAGGAATTTGGAAAAAATGAGATGATAATGGTAGTGTAAAAATATTATAATTATTTCAAACTAGCTGTCTTCAATATTCATCTGCAAATAAGTCGTTTATCACTGTTCTGTGGGAACTATGCAATTTTCCAAGATAAACACTATCCTATGTAACTCTCTGGGAGTTACCAGAACCTTAGCAATTTTTATGTAAATTGGTTTAGACATTATTGCACGAGTGACAAACATCTAAACATATTTGCAAACTAAACTCTGTGACAGCAAAAAGACTCAAAATTAAATGTTACAAAAATGTTACGATGGAAACTTTATTCTGTGGCTATGAAATAGTTTCAAGCATTAATTGGTGAATGGTGGATTAATAACAATAGTTTTTAAGACAAATTATTGTACTTCACTTTGATTTTATAGGGTAATAAAGTTATTGTAATAATGGAAATAAAGAAATGGTAAAAGTCATTATATTATACTGAGGGGCAAAAAATCTGGCCTTCAAATGTATGCAGAATCGGTAATTTTGTATGAAGGGTGGGCCAAATTTTGTGCTGCTGAGTATATATCAAAGCATGTCTATTAAATATCTATGATGTATTACTCTCATAGAACAATTATTAATAACAAGTAATAAACTTAAAGCCCATTTTGTTTCAGGTGGTGCCTGAATTCATGGAACTGTTTAAAGAAAGAGCAACAGCACCATTCTTTGTCTTTCAAGTGTTTTGTGTTGCTCTGTGGTGCCTTGACAAGTACTGGTATTACTCCATATTCACTTTGGTAATGTTGGTCATGTTTGAATGTACGCTGGTCCAGCAACAGCTAAGGAATATGTCTGAAATCAGGAAAATGGGTAACAAGCCTTATAACATCAATGTTTATAGGAATAGAAGATGGCGACAGATAGTCAGTGATCAGTTGGTACCTGGTGATATAGTGTCCATCACACGGTCTGCCAATGAAAATCTTGTTCCATGCGATATTGTTCTTTTGAGAGGTTCCTGTATAGTAGACGAATCAATGTTGACCGGTGAAAGTGTCCCTCAAATGAAGGAAGCATTGGAAAACGAAAAGAACCCACAGCAAAATTTGGATCCTGAAGGGGATGGAAAACTACACATGCTTTATGGAGGTACTAAAATTGTCCAACATTCATCTCCAAGTAAAAGTGGCTCAGCAGGATTGAAAGCTCCCGATAATGGTTGCATTGGCTATGTTATTCGTACAGGCTTTAATACATCACAGGGTAAACTTTTAAGGACCATTTTGTTTGGAGTCAAAAGAGTCACAGCCAACAACCTGGAGACTTTTGGATTTATACTTTTCTTATTAATATTCGCCATTGCGGCAGCGGCGTATGTTTGGGTTAAAGGCTGTGAGGATCCAGAAAGGAACCGTTATAAGCTATTCTTGGAATGCACTTTAATACTGACGTCGGTTGTTCCGCCGGAACTGCCGATTGAATTGTCGTTGGCGGTGAATACGTCTCTGCTATCTTTATCAAAATTAGCAGTTTTTTGTACTGAACCATTTAGGATTCCATTTGCTGGCAAAGTGGAAATTTGTTGTTTTGATAAGACTGGCACTCTGACAAGTGATAATTTAGTAGTGGAAGGCGTAGCGGGCATAGGCCAGCATAAAGATGCTACTGTTATTCCTCTCTCTGATGCTCCTATGGAAACCATTCAAGTGTTGGCGTCTTGCCACTCTCTTGTTCAACTTGATGATGGAATAGTTGGTGACCCGTTAGAAAAAGCCACTTTGAAGGCGGCCGAGTGGAATTTGACTAAAGGGGACGCTATAGTACCAAAGAAAGGGAAGTCGCCCGGACTGAAGATTGTTCACAGGAATCACTTTGCCAGTGCTCTTAAGAGGATGTCAGTGATAGCAGGGTACCAGGTGAACGAGCGAGGTTTCATTGAAACCCATTACATTAGTAGCGTCAAGGGCGCGCCGGAGACGATCAAGTCTATGCTGAAAGAGGTTCCTAGTCATTATGACCACGTATATTTAACTTTATCGCGCAGGGGCGCCAGGGTTTTAGCCTTAGGTTATAGGAATTTAGGAAAATTAAGTTCTCAAGACATTCGTGATTTGTCACGGGAAGATATCGAGTCCGATTTGACATTCGTTGGATTCGTGATCATATCGTGTCCGTTGAAAACTGACTCGAAGAAAGCTATTGCTGAGATAGTTCACGCGTCGCATTCCGTCGTTATGATCACGGGCGACAACCCGCTGACGGCATGCCATGTTGCTAAAGAATTGAACTTTACACAAAATGCGGAAGTTCTTATTTTGACAAAAGACAGTGATAAGTGGGGATGGAAGTCTATTGACGAGGAAGTGTTTCTACCGGTGGAACCGTTCAAGACTAGTAAACAGTTGACTTCTAAATTTGACTTGTGTATAACTGGGGAAGGTCTGACGTATCTGAATGAAAATCACCACAAGTTTATGATCGAGCTGATGCCGCATATAAAAGTGTTCGCTAGGTTTGCGCCGAAACAGAAGGAGTTCGTTGTGGTGACGCTGAAAGCTCTCGGTTACTCGACGCTCATGTGCGGAGACGGGACCAACGACGTGGGAGCACTGAAACATGCTGATGTAAGTTTACTAATAAAATAACACAGAATAAGTAATAGTACTTACACATACTAATAATTAGAATGACTATAGACCAGATAGTCTTCGATCAATAGTACCAGAGATAAAGGGCTGCTCTATGCTTTCCGTGTGAATATTTATTCGTATATAACGATAGACTGTATCGAATACAGTAGATCCATAACAGTTTTAATTTCTTATTTTATTTTAATTACTTTTTCAAGATAGAATCTTATGATTTTTGTCAAGAAGCAAATAGTGTCAATAAATACCTACTGTAAGTGAGGTGTCATTTGACGAGAACAGTGATATTATTGTTCAAAGCTGCTTATGAATGTTATTATGATTTATCTGCATGTCTTATGCTTACTCTATTCATATAGACCGCACATTTTACGCATTACATCGTAATTTTAGCTATAGCCAGGGCTTAGCTAAGCGCCCCGAGCGAGTCATGCCTTTGGAGCTCTTTTAGATACAAGCAACAAAATTACAGGTCGTGTTTGTTAGACATACTCGTAGAATACTTACACTCACTCCTACGAGATAAGTATAAAAGCCGCTAAAACCGGCACTGCTTATAGCTTAATTCCTTGGACGTTTAAAAATAGGTGGGAGTAGCGATCCTAGCGAACGCTCCTGAGCGTCTTCGCGAGCGCACCGTGGCGCCAGAGCCGGAGCCCCCGCGCCGCCCCACCGCCCGCGGCGATCCCCGCGCCGACGCCCGCGCCGAGGCGGCCGCGCGCCTGCGCAGAGCCATGAAGAAGCTCGAAGAAGAGGACCAGCCGCAACTTGTGCGCTTGGGTGACGCGAGCGTCGCAGCGCCCTTTACCAGCAGACTTTCGAGCATACTTTGCAGTGAGTTTGTTATTTTTTGTTCTATTTTTTTTTCGAAGCTTATGTGCACCTATGTGTGCCTGATTGGAAGACTCGATGTGGTTTGTTCGTAAGCCACACTTTAGCGCAGTGTGATGTTATGATTTGCAGAGGTATTTTTAGATAAATTACCCAAAATTTTTGGAAGAAACCAGAACCCTCTCGATTACACTCTCGCCCCATGCCTTACCTCGTGTAGGCTGCACGAATACATACCATCGACTAAATCTACGTCATTGAATTCGCACTCAAAAACTGCTCCCGCCGCAAATGAATGTAAATGAGCTATACACGAAAATATGTCGAACACACGGCATTCTCTGGTTCCATTGGACACTTCATTCAAGCTACCTTCTTGTTGTATTCTCTTTTAACCCTTTTCCAGGCATAGTGCATATAGTGACCACATAAAGGCACAAAATCAATTGAAGTCGTTAAAAATATCATTTTTGTTTTTAAATTAATCAATATAAAATTGTGATTAATTTTGTGGTAGCGTATCTAAATTCGCGGGGCCTGGAAAAGGGTCAAATATAAAACTGCTAAACAAGCTACGTTCATTTGCTTTTACTATTTCAGTTTGCCACATAATCAAGCAAGGTCGCTGCACCCTGGTCACCACTCTGCAAATGTTCAAGATCTTAGCGCTGAATGCCCTGATCCTTGCCTACAGCCAGTCAGTCCTTTACCTCGACGGAATCAAGTTCAGCGACACACAGGCCACCCTACAGAGCTTGCTACTAGCTTCATGTTTCTTGTTCATTTCGCGGTCCAAGGTGAGAACTTTATAATATTTTTCGAGCTTAAAATATGTCGTATTGCTGGGAAAAGGTGAGGTGTTAATGCCAGTAAATTAATATGACATTCATAATGAAATAATGCAGTTTCATTGCAAATAGAAACAATCAATGAATGTTCAATTATATTATAACATCACATACATGGAGAAGTTTTATTTTTCTTTGGTTTAGAGCAATTTCTTATGATTCCAAATATGTAGTTGGGGAATGCACAGCACAAAAGAGATTTTTTGCTTATTTGTTCTTCTTAAAAGTAAACTTCTTGAAACTAAAGTTTAAAAGAAGGATTTTAGGAATTTTCTTAAAAAATTGTTAAAGCACTGACAGCTACTATTTTTTCTTTTCCAGCCTCTGAAGCATTTATCGAAGCAGCGTCCATTGCCGAATATTTTTAACGTCTATACGATAATGACTGTACTCACTCAGTTTGCGGTGCATTTCCTATGCCTGGTGTATTTAGTTCGGGAGGCCACGGAAAGATCGCCTGGCAGGTGGGTTTTGGAAGGAAAAAAGATATTATTATTATTTATTTATTATTTGTTAAGTTAAGACCATGCGGGCTAACACAAACCGATACCAAAAATACCTATTTAGAGGTACTGTTTTATTACCGTTTTTTTTGTACCAGTGCTTGTAACAGCAATTATCAAATTAACGGTTATCTCAATTTGTTAGTATTTTAATTTTCGTGTTTTAATCGCCGCAAATTATTTAATTTCTCTTTGTCACTAAATTAAACATTTAGCTCGTCGTTTGATTCAATATTTGTACTCTTCACCAAAGTAATACATTTATACTCGTCGCCTATTTATACGTTTATACTCTTCGCCTAATAGGGATGTTGACACCATTAAAAAATAATTCGAAGCCACGACTTCAGTAAAAAAACGCTTTATTTTAGCTCTGAAAACCAGATTAATTTTCGATTAACTGCAAAGTTAGATTTTTTGTTGCTTTAAAACAAATAAATAGTTAGTTGATTGAATTGGCGAATAAGTGACGTCATATGTTGCTATTTCCATTCAAACTCTATGGAAGAATTGTGTTTTGACAGCTCATAAAAAGTACGTCAGATGATTGGTGGAGTCAACATCCCTATTATATATTTCTAGTCGTCGCCAAATTAATTGTTTTACATCGTTCCGTAGAGATACGAAGCCAAAGCTGGACATGGATCTGGCAGAAGACGAAGAGCGTGAGTTTGCACCCGACCTACTCAACAGCACAGTGTACATCATTTCTATGGCGCTGCAGATCTCCACCTTCGCTATCAACTATAGGGTAAGAACACTGTGACAGACCTTTTTTAAGGTTTTGAGGACACGTTAAAACGTGTCTTTAAACGTGATTTTTAAATACATTTTCAAATATTTCAACGTAGTACTTAGCCCTTCGTGGGCGAGTCTTATACGGTCTTTTATATAAAAACCACAGCCAACAAACAATTTGTAACTTATTGTCTCTTGAGTTTGACAACCAATAAGGATTCCATGTACAGTCGGCATCAGATATTACGGAGCGGCCAAGGTGAACAAAAATATCGGAGCATGAACTCTAAAGCCTTGAGAATAGAATGCATGTTACGTACGATATTTTTGATCACCTCGGCCGCTCCAAAATATTTGATGGCGACTGTACTTAGTACCTACTTCAAATTGCCTTATAATTTTTATATCTTTAAACGTATGCAATAATGCTTTACCCACATTGTAGTCTTACCCCATTATTCATAAAAAGTTACAAAGCTAAGAGCAAAATGTATGTTTGGTTTTGTCTGTGTGTGACAAGTGACAGATTTAAAAGTTAAAAGACTATAAACATATGCCACAGCATATGCTTAACAACCTTATGAATAATTATATGCTCATTCTTTATACCACATTTTTTAATTTTTTGGTTGACCAGGGTCAACCGTTTATGGAAGGTCTTCGTGACAACAAGCCGCTGTTATACAGCATCGTGGTCTCGGGCGGAGCGGTGCTGGCTCTGGCGGCCGGTATACTTCCCGATCTATCCAACATGTTCGAGATAGTCTACTTCCCGCCCGACGTGAGTATACTGTGATAGCAGTCGCTGCTGGCTGCGTAATGATTTTGCATAACATTTTTGATCTACCAAGCTTACAGCTTGTTAAGTAGGTAGATGAAAACTGTATGTAAAACATATGTTTTATAAAATATTAGAAAACAAAGGAATGAGAAGCCAACGAAGTCAGTTTTTTTTTAGAAAATTTCGTACCATACTTTTTTTAACTTCCTGTTGAGTTATGAACTTGAAATATGGTGATAATGTTTTTTTTATGTTTTAGCAATAAATCCCTCTATACTTCAGTCCAATTCGCACTTGGCTGGTTTTTCATGGAACACTTCCCATGGTAATAAACAATGATAAAAGCAAAGTTTACGGTTTAGCCGTTGGCATAGGCAAATGTCAAAGTGACAGATAAAAACAAACGAATGTTAAACGAATAAAAAAGCTTTAGCGTTGATCAATGAGGAAGTTGTTGTATGCATAATGTTAGCTAACTAGTGTTAGCCAACATTATATATATTTGTTTTGTTTCAGTACCGGCTCATCTTAGTGCAAGTTTTGATAGCAGACATGGTTTTCGCGTACTTGGTGGACCGCGCCTGCCTGTGGCTGTTCGGCGAAGGCCGGTCGCTCGCCACGTAGCTCCGGGCCATACCACATACCGGTCAATGTATTTGGTACCATATTGTACGGAATATTTTATGTAAATATCCAAATTCTCGTCACTGCAGTCCTGCCAGCCCCATCTCGCATCGGGACAATGTGACAGCTCAAAAATATTTGCATTTAGGTACGTTCTGTACCGATATGAATGTGTCAGTGGTATTCTATTTGTGTATTACATGTGTAGTAAGTTATTAAAGCATTGTCTATTTTGGGCCCGAGGCGTGTGTTAAGAGGAAAATAAAGTTATTCTGTCAGTACAATTGTTTTTATTGAGAATCCTATTGATAAGCTGCTGAGTATGTGGACACTATAGATATTTTCACGTGTGAATTTTAATCGAATTCAGATGTGAAAACAGTATAGTACGATAGCGTATCTAACTGTTAAACTAGTGCTTCCAGAGACCGGCGTCTAGGCCGAGACCGATGCCGTTGAGCCCGAGGCTGCCGAGTTCGAGCCCACCTTTTAGACCGAGTCCTAAACCTCCCAGCTCGAGTCCTCCCTTCAGGCCGAGTCCGAGGTTCCCAAGACCCAATTCTCCCTTAAGGCCGTATCCGAGATTGCCGTATCCCAGGAGGCTTTGGTCGATGATGGGAGCAGCAATTGGTGCGACGGCTTTGGTGATGATTGGAGCTTGGTATACGGGCGCAGCTACAATTGGTACAGATACGGGTGCTTCTATGATCGGGGCGGGGGCGAGGGCGATTCGCTGCGGGTGGGCGGCGGGGCCAATGCGTTTGACGACAGCGTTGAACCCAGTTACGGGGTCTGCGGTGTAGTCGACCACTCGGATTGTGCCGTCGGGTTCCGACAGCGAGTAGGAGCCTTTGACAACGCCGCCCTCGCGCTGTTCCGTCTGTGCCTTGTTGTCACCGGTTTGCGGGTCGCTTACGGCGTAGTTGAAGCCGTAATTGGGGTTGGACTGTAAACAAATTGAGGATTGAAACTTATACCACGCATGAAGGTGTTTTTATTAATTTTTGAGCTTTTTAGTTTAACATCTGGTAGCATGGTGGGGAGTATTCAAGTATTACGTAACGCAATATGGGGGGGAGGGGGTCTTGTAAAACGTTACGATGCGTTACAGGGGTGGGAGGGGGGTTCAAACAACGCGTTACGTCACAGATTTTTGTAACAAGTACATACTATAATGTCCTCAAAAGTGGGAAATTCGCATCATCATGCTGAGTTGCCAGTGTGACTGTGGCAAAAACTGCCAACTTAATTCGGAAAACGGCTAAAGAAAAGCTAAAAAATTAAATAGAAATGGTCATTTGGATGTTACGTAACGTTTAGGAAGGAGAAGGGGGGGAGAGGGGTGTCAAAAATTGCATTAGGTACGTATTACTTGAACGCCCCCTAAACGGTCGTGTTGCTCTGAAGAAGAACTCTGGTTGAGTTCGAAACGCGTCTCTGTAGTGTGGTGGTGGTGATAAATGAGTTTGTGTGATTTGTGTGTGTTCTTACAGCGTGGAGGTGGAGGAACTGCATGAACACACATTTTTTGCATAAACGTAGCGATCATAGGGTCGCGGGTGAGCAAAGCAATTGTTTAAGTTTATGGATATGGTAAATGAGCATGTGGGTAATCTGATGGGAAATGATCACCACCGCCCATGATCTCTTCATTAAAATATGGAAGCGTTCGCAGGGTTAAATAGTATAAGCTCTTTTTTTGAAAGGTTTATTAGTGACTGATAAATTTACCACACTGCCAGCGGCGATATCTTGACCAACGTACGATGGTGCGGCGGTTGCCGCTCCGAGCAGGCAAATGATCTATTGAAACAAAATTGTAAAAGTTAAACTAAAGAAGAACTAAATGGTCCTGAATACATATTTATTAACTAAAATAACCTGTACACGTCGTGTCCGCAATTTGTAACTTTCAAAGCCAGTCAAAATATACTGAGCGGCAAAAAATAATATAATATTTATCTTTATTCAATTTACTGATCTTATAAATGTCAAAGAATTTATCAGAGGTTTGGAAAATCGATGAGGAAATATTTGGATTGGCCATGCGACAATCGGAGTTCGATTATAGATAGTAGGTATACCTAGGTAGACTTATGTCTTCATTAGAAGTAAAAAAATGAACAAATTAAGGATGCAATGGAATTCACAATTTCCTGAGATATGTACCCAAACAAACTTACCGATACGTAGTGAAGCATGATGTGGTTTGTTGAAACACTGTTCCTTCAAATGATTGGTATCGAGCAAGCAGCCGTTTGATGTCCTGCGACTCGACCATTCGCTTATATACGAAGTGCGTGAGCCAACAATACCCTTCGGAGTCACGCTTATTGAGTATTCCAATTGATTCCAACTTTTCGTAACGACGCGATGCTTGAGTCAAATACGATCATAGTTACATCAGATTTTTTTAACATTCTTAATTTCACTTTCGTTTTGTTGAATTGTTTCTCAATGGATTCCGAGGGATGGCTAAAGTAGCAGATGTACTCCAAACTTAAGAACAAAACGTGACGCCACGAGACGCCACCCAATGCGTGGCAGTACTAATCAATCCCATACATTTACTATGGCAGGAACAGATATAAAAGTCACAGCTCATTAAAGCCACCCGGCACCCGACCAGCACCGCCTCGATTTTCGGTGTCCACTCGTTGTCGACAGGTGGTCCATGGGTGGACGCCGCGTTGACAACGAGTGGACATCGCGTGGTCCACGAATTTCCTAGTATTCACTATGGCGGCGTGGCAACCTAGCCAGTGAGGCGATCCGGTGACGCTACGGAGTTGATGTAGTGAGCGCGTACCCATACAAAGATCCATAAGAAGAATACTAACCGCTCAAGGCGAGGCGGTGCTGATCGGGTGCCGGGTGGCTGTAATGAGCTGCATATGACCTTAAGACGTATTCTTGTATCTGTTCGTGATGACACGTGGCTTGTCGTGTAACGTGCAATGCGACGACCAAGTTGGTTGTGTATTACGTACGTAGTCATACAGTACTTAGTACCTACTTAACCCTTCGTATGAGGGAAGTGCGAAAAATCCTGCATTCTGGTCTCGACTGTCTCATACTATTCCACTTTTACAGATAAAAATTAAAATAGTAAAAGCTAGCCTTAAATTTTGCAAGAATTCCTGTCATACATAAATACGTCGCATTTCTTCTTTACACTGTTTCTACCTAGATACTGTCCTAATACGCTACGCATCCATTGAACGAAGTGGCAAGAACGTGGGCTGAAAATCCTGCCTAAGTCCTATTTGGGTTCAAAATAATAAATTCAGATATTAACATTTCAAAGCAAAGTTTATAGGCGTCCGTTGTAACTGCTCTTCGTTCTATAATAAGCCACTCTGTATATAAAATTCTCGTGTCACATTGTTTGTAACCAAATTCCTCCGAAACGGCTTGACCGATTTTTATGATTTTTTTTGTGTATATTCGGTAGGTCGGAGAATAGGACGTAAACTATTTTTCATATTTCTACGCGGACGGAGTCGCGGGCAACAGCTAGTGTTAAATAAAAATTTACCTAATAAATCTATCTATCTAATACCTATAGACGAGCAATTGTTGTATATACATCTCGGAATACAATCGGGAATCGGAATATATATCTCGGTATAGAATCTCGGAAGCGGCTCCAACGATTTCGATGAAATGTGGTATGTAGGGGTTTTCGGGGATGACAAATCGATCTAGCTTGGTCTTATCTCTGGGAAAACGCTTATTAACGAGTTTTAGTCCGAGCGAAGCTCGGTCGCCCAGGTACTTAATTGTTAAATGAGCTAACACTAACTAAAAATTAGACAAATGGGGAAAATTCCTAATAAAAATATTCTAATAAAATGAATCCGTCAGTTAGATAAGTAAATCGATAAAAAAATTACAAAATATGAAGCGCGTTAAAGTTCGGGAGTGGGGGCGCGTGACGTCACTGTGCTAAAAATGCCGCCCGGCGTGATGTAATGCAGTATTACGAGTATCTAGCTATAATGAAGGTAAACAAAAAAATATGAAGATGTTTTTTTGTTTAATCGACAAAAGAAAAAATACGTGTCCTGATAATCTTACTGACGCAATTACTATTTTACATATTTTGCCTGTAAAGTACCCAATAACTTGACTAACGATTCAAGCAAACGTTACTATCGCAAACTGATACATATTCAGTGTATCTATTGCGATTAATTCCAGTCTACAAAAAGTGGTTAACCTATATTTTTCTCATTACGAATGTTTAGAAGGTAGGTATACCAGACATATTTTTCCAGGATGTAGACTACAATCTTTAATGAGTTCCGAATATAATTGTTTTAAAAGTCTAAAGTGCGGTGTATGGGATAATAATATGACCAATGTAATTAACCGTGAATTAGTTAAAAGGCTCAATCTGTGCATCTTTCTAATTTTACAGTTTCACTTTTGTTTCGCACTAGTCACACGGTAATTAGGCTTGAGCGCACAGATGAATGAATATCATAGCCATCCTTTTTCCAGAGCTGTGCACATAGTCTAATTACCGTGTCGCTTTTGCAGGAAAATAAGAGAAACGGTAATTAGATAGGTGCACAGACGAATAAGAGTGACCTTAAAACTATTAGGTATAGCCCGTAAGTCCTAGCGTAAAGTAGGTAACTAGGTACTATAGCTATAGCATACTACACACTCTAATGTACTAGTAAATAGCGATATGTTCCGTTTTATTTGAGTACCTTGACCGCTCCTTAATATTTGACTCTGACTGGACCTACGGATACCACGTAGCGACACTAGATGTACCTATACCACTAGAGTGATAGTGACACCAATACAGTGGAACTGTCATTTAATTTGTTTAAAAACACAGCTGCCGCGATTGCTGCATTTCTATTGGCCGAATCAAAATCATACTAGGGTTGGGCAAGCAGCTAATACTATCGGTATCGATAATCAACTTAAGTTGCTGCACGGGTGCTGCACGGCATGCAGTGAATGCTTTGTGTATCTATAGTTAAATACTGAAAGAGGGAATGTCATTCTACGTTATGAATAAAAAGTAATCTTACACAGTAGTTTATATATCTTAGAACAAGGTATTGTTTGTTCCCACGTGATAGTGATAACTGAACGGAAAAGCTCACGCGAACGGTAGGAGGTTGGTACGAATGAGTTTCAGTTTCAGAATTGGATGACCAGTATTACCGCTCTAATTTGCAGTGACTGAAACAATTGCCCAGCTAAATACCCCAAAAATCTTTGATTAAAAAATATAATTTTTTACTTTAACAAAACTTTAAATATTCGGTGCAATTGCAACGGATGCCCGACCGCCTTCATTACCTCTTTTCAGTAAGAACAGTTTTTCCACTTCGACTTACACAAATTCACATTTGCAATCAGTGCCCGGAGAAAAGTTCCTCCGCGCGCGCCCCCCGCGTCCTCCCCTGCCGCCTTTAATTAACAGAAAGTGGTTCATTAGAGCTTATTCATTAAAGCAAGGAGTAATTAGCGAACTCTAATGAATGCTGTAATAATGTAAGAGCGGCCGCGTTGGACTGCGGCCCGACAGCCGACTTCTAGGTTAATCTAGAAGCGGGAATAATTTATTAATGGTTCTAGTTTATTAGTAGGTATAGCTGGAGATTGCGGCTTCTAAGTATCGAGGCTGTTTGCTTTACGAGTATGGGTTGTCAATGGATAGGGCCGGAAAGTTACAAAGGTAATTAAAGTATTATATTTAGGCCAAATTATACATGCTACAGGATTGTGCCTGTGTGCCTACATGGCTGGAAAAGTCGTCTTAAATAGGAAACCTGAGGCCGCATTGTGTAACATTTCTGACCCTCGCGATCACAATCAAATGACAGTTTTTGTATGTGTCATTTGATTTTGATCGCGAGTGTTAGAAAGGTTTATGCAATAGACCCTCTGGTTAAAATTTAGGTTAACTACTACAAACCAATGTGACGAAAGATTACCGTGTTAATACATTATACCTAATGTTAAGTTATAATAGTTAAGTACTTTTATGTGCTTTGTCTCAAAATAATATCTATGTATGTAAATTCAATCATACGTATCCTATTGATAAAGGTTCTAAGATAGACCCTAACGCTTGCAGGTCAGGTCCGTCTTTCACCTATAAGAGGCCCTGGGCACAACATGCTGCATTCGGTAAGCCTGATTTTCAGGCGAGATTAGCATAGCTATCGGTTATCGTTTGGTAATGGAGTAGTGACTAGGGGGCCCCAATCCATCGCGGAGCCCTGGGCACGTGTCCAGTGTGCCTAGTGGGGAAGAGGGGCCTGTGTAGGTAGGTGAAGTAGTACACTAAAAATCGCTGAAATCACAAATTAACTTGTTAGTTACGTTTTTTCACTGAGTTGTTAGGACCGAACCATTTACAAGTAGTCTATACCTATTCAATGTGTATTTCCATATTTTTTTCGGTCTTCGGCGTGCTTCAATAAGTCTCTGGCTCAGTCATTTCAGCTATACGATGATGAATTAGTCGTACCTGCTGGCACCAGGCTAGCACAAGTGTTTGGAAGCTGCAAACTTGAATATAAACTACTTACTGTTAGCGTAAAAAATTAGAACTACTTAGCAGTTAGTATACGATTTTAGTGTCCCTACCTACTATATTATGCATTATGATCGGCATTTAAACCTTAAAGTAAATAAGTACATTGTAAATTAAGTAATTTTTCTATCATTAACGTACCTTAATTTTATCGATACATTGGTTTTCAGCTCTACATTATAATTTAGAATTAAATTATAATATCACCTGAAAGTTTATGTGGCTATGCAGATTAATAATAGTGTAATGTATCAAGTTTTCAGTCATAGTCCGCCTTTTTCGCTGTTCCTTCTACTACAAATGCAAAATATCATAGGAGTATTGACTCAAGAAATTATGTTGATGTAGTTTTTTACTCAATAAAATGCTGAACAAGTATTTTTCAACCCAATTAAAGTAGAAGTTTTAGTTTACTAATATTGCCCCCCGGGGTCGCTGTAATTTGTAATAAGTAGATATAAATAAACTCGACCACGCGAGCCCTGTTCAATGTTCATTAGTGAAGAAAATACGTCATTTTAAAGATGGTCTACGTTATGTAAAGTCAGTGCAGACATGTTAACCATGGCTGGCTGCCCGGTGCTCGCATAATGATGTATATGCTAACATTATTATCGTATCATAATAAGCTGAAAGACAGCGTACGGTGATACAAAAAGTTTTGTTAGCATTTCTAATGTGCTTACAAAATTAGTCGTTTTACTGTTGCTTGCTACATGGTTCGGACATTGCTGCATTTCTTTATTGGGTGTTTGTTTGTGTTTTGTGTTGATGTGTACGTTAATTAACATTATTCTGTTCTGCCTTTTCGACAACAATTGTTTTACAAGGAATATCTCTAACGAATTGAGGTAAACAAGATGTCATATTTATTGCTTTTGTTCATATTCAAAGTCAAAGTCAAAGTCAAAATACTTATCTTTATTCAATTAAGGCTAACTAAATATGGCAAATTCAATATTAGTGCACCACATCACGGAAAAAAAACAGTGAACGAATTCACTTGAATGTTGAATATTTTAATCAAGTAGGTATATAGATCAAAGATATTTTATTACTTTCCTTATCTTTATTTAAACCACACTAGTCGAACCACTTGAATAATCAGTATTTTTGTAATTTGCGAGTTCAAAAAGGAAAATACCATGAGATTTTAAGGCCCTTAAACTTTATTTCTTAAATTAGGTGAGTTAGTAAAACTTTTTATGCAGACTGTAGTGGGGACATGTCCGGCCGAGTGACCCTTACCGACTAACGATAAGCACGGCCCTGGGCTGCGTCTAGGTACATGCCTCGAACCAAACTTGACATGCCTTCAACTCTTTCCGAATGTTTAATATTATAAGTTATTCACGGATTCCCTCGCAAAAAAATAGTTTTGACTATATGCACTCGTACGTAACTTATTTAATTTGGCACCTTTCTAGCCTATGACTAGATTCCATGTAATCGTAAAGTCTTCAAGATGGAACTCCGTCATAACTACTTGCCAATTTTTAGGGTTCCGTAGTCAACTAGGAACCCTTATAGTTTCGCCATGTCTGTCCGTCTGTCTGTCCGCGGGTAAGCTCAGAGACCGTTAGTACTAGAAAGCTGTAATTTGACATGAATATACATATACGCCGACAAAGTGGTACAATAAAAAAAAGGAAAAAAAAATTTTTTAGGGTACCTCCCATAGTCGTAAACTGGGGATGATTTTTTTTTCTCGACTAACCCTATATTGTGGGGTATCGTTGGATTGGTCTTTTAAAACCATTGGGGGTTGCTAAGACAATTTTTCTATTCAGTGATCTGTTTGCGAAATATTCAACTTTAAAGTGCAAATTTTCATTGAAATCGAGCGTCCCCCCCTCTAAAATCTAAACTGTTGGGTGGAAAAATTTGAAAAAATTCAAAATGGTAGTAAATATATCAAATTTACAAGGAAAGTTATAGCGGCTTGAGAATTATTAGTAGTTTAAGAGTAAGTAGCAGCCTAGGGTATGAAATATACCTAAACTTGGAAGATTTAGTTACACAAAACGAAATTTTTTCGTAATGGCTACGGAACCCTATCCTGGGCGTGTACGACACGCTCTTGGCCAGTTTTTTGTATTAAAAATGTAATTGTTACGAGTAAGTGCTGCACAATCAGTTTTCCTTTGCCCGCTAGTTCACCGTTCGCCATCCAAGAGACGAGTAGTTTCGGCCATTACCCGCATGAATATTGCAGGCTATAGGGTACGGCTATTGATTAGGTACTCGACGTGCGGACCCATCATTCATTCATCGTGGAGTCCACGCGTCCGTCACGATTCGCGCCATTTCGCCATCCGCCATTTTGCCATTCACCATTTTTTTTTGCCATCCTTACGGCCATTACATATTTGATGGTGGCTGATGACTGCAGGAAGGAAGCACCGCTGCGTAATTGGTACCGCTCGGGGCATGTGGATACGTAGATTTTGGCTCCAATTAATTTGATATCAATTGAATGAGTTTTTGGTTTGAATTACAAATATTGACGACAATTGGACGCCCAACAATCGACCTC
The DNA here is from genome assembly GCF_025370935.1 of Choristoneura fumiferana. Taxonomy (NCBI): domain Eukaryota; kingdom Metazoa; phylum Arthropoda; class Insecta; order Lepidoptera; family Tortricidae; genus Choristoneura; species Choristoneura fumiferana. The sequence goes on from NC_133474.1 coordinate 7,652,377, forward strand.
TTGAGTAACGAATGTGAAAATATGCTTTTTTACCCACAATTAAAAAATGAAGAGTTATTATTAATTATACCCACATACATTTGTCAGTTAATTCACTGTTATGTTTCAATGCCCTTTTATTTTAAGTACCTCCCAGTCTTTTTAATAGTGAAAGAAAAGTTTTTGTCAAACTTAAAACCTAAAATTGCTAAAAGTGGCTCCGAAGCGGTAACGTTTCGTGTGCTCTGCCTACCCCATTTGGGAATACAGGCGCGTGATGTTTGTGTGAAAGAAAGGTGATAGGTTTAGGTATTCTAAAAAGATTTCCCAGTATAATAAAATACTTATGGTATAATTTATTATTATAATTTTGTAAGCCACGGTAGCCAAGTGGTTTAACCTATGCCCTCTCAAGCAAAGGAGTTCAAACGCATGCTAGCACGTCTTGAGTTTTTAGGGTTCCGGAGCCAAAATGGCAAAAACGGAACCCTTATAGTTTCGTCATGTCTGTCTGTCCATCCGTCCCCGGCTTTGCTCAGGGACTATCAATGCTAGAAAGCTGTAGTTTTGCACGGATATATATGTAAACTATGCCGACAAAATAGTACAATAAAAAACTAAAAATAATTTTTTTAGGGTACCTCCCATAGACGTAAAGTGGGGGTGATTTTTTTTCTCATCCAACCCTATATTGTGGGGTATCATTGGATAGGTCTTTGAAAACCATGGGGTTTGCTAAGACAATTTTTCGATTCATTGATTTTTTTGCGATATATTCAAATTTAAAGTGCTAATTTTCATTACAATCGAGTGTCCCCCCCCTCTAAAATCTAAACCGGTGGGTGGAAAAATTTGAAAAAATTCAGGATGGTAGTAAGTATAATATCAAACTTTGAAGGAAAACTATACGGCTAAGTTTGCTTGAGAATTATTAGTAGTTTTACTCTTAAATAGCAGCCTAAGGTATAAAATATACCTACACTTGGAAGATTTCGTATAAAAATATTACTTAATTTTTTCGTAATGGCTACGGAACCCTATTTTGGGCGTGTCCGACACGCTCTTGGCCGGTTTTTAGAAATTAGAATTCACGTTGTGCAATAACATCTGAAATTCACCACGAGTTTTATAGCGATGGAAAACATCGCGAGGAAACCTGCAACGCAATTCAGTGTTGCGTGAAGTTCCCAATTCCCACTGGGTCAGCGTGAGAACTACAACCCAGCTCTCTCGTTCTGAAAAGAGCAACATCTAATAATTAGCAGTACGTACGTATTAGGCCGATTTTATTACCGATATTATAGCTATTTTGATAACTAATTCTTTACTTAAGTTTGACCGTTTGTTATCAATTATCTATGGAATTTGGTATCTAAAACCTAGGTACTTAAACCCTCCCTGCATGTTTTATTCGCGTTGGTAATGTTTTGTCAACATTCTTGTTTCTGAGAAGTCATACACCTCACTGACGCTACTGGCCAGTGGCCACCCATGCACCCATTGTTCGGGTCCTCCACCATCAACATCCGCAAAGCTGTTTAAGTATCAGGCACCGAATGTAACTGAACATATGTATATGTACCAACCTTGCCATATATTATGTCGGTTTTACTATTCAAACTGTATGATACTAATACACGCGTAACATTCATATCGGTCAGTATGGGAAAGTCTGAAACTATCTATTCTTAACGATCTGTTCTTAGGAACCATATCTTTGATTTTAATAAGAAGAAAAACTGCATTCATACATTTACAAAAAAAACTTACTCAATTCGGGAATCGAGCCCGGTCATTTTGAAAAATAAAACGTACTTTATTTCTATTTCGATATCGGTAGTGCAGGTCATAAGCAATAAATGTTACTATGATTTATTTATTTTATTCCACTGGATGGAAAACGAGCAAGTGGGTCTCCTGATGGTAAGAGATCACCACCGCCCATAAACATCTGCAAGACCAGGGGTATTGCAGATGCGTTGCCAACCTAGAGGCCTAAGATGGAATACCTACCTCAAGTGCCAGTAATTAAGTACGATAATCTATAATGAATAAAATTTCATTGTAAAATTGTATTTCATATTCTTTAATAATGTAAGTTTTATTTTTCAAAACATCCGGGTTCGATTCCCGAGCTGAGTACAAGTTTTTGAAAATGTATGGATGCAGTTTTTCTTGTTATTTTAAAATCGATGATATGGTTCCTAAGAACGGACCTTCGTATGTATTATAGTTTCAGACTTTCCCATAATGACTGACCGATATGAATGTTACACCCTGTATAACTGAAATTTCGACATCAAGTAGGTACTTCATTAATCCTTAGCTGCTGTCAACATAGTTAGATCGATTTTGAATGAATGAGTGATAATTTCTATGCGTGCTCGCAGTAAGTAGCTACAGTCAAGTGTAAAAATATGTACCTACTTATTAAAAGTTTCAAAAATATGTACCACAATGTCACAAAAGGGTTTGAAAAAAAGTCCCCCAAATTAACTAATAAGTGATTTATGAAAGGTTCTTCGACGTCATGTGGTCTGGTTTTTCTCATTGTAAAGACAGCGAGATCAGACTGCCACAAAATATCATTAGTGCGCCCAGTGCGTGCTGCCTAAAAGGTAAGTAGGTAAGTTTAATAAAATAAGAACAAGAAAAGTATATTTTTGATAATTTGCTCAACTAGTCAAATTGTTTTTATTTGTTTTATGGCATTAATTACATCCGTTAAGGTAGAATTTAGAATTTTATTGTAATAATTATAAAAACATATATAGTCTAAATTTAATTAATTATTCCGCTGGGATGATGATGATGAATTTATTTGTGACATTAATTTATTTAATTTGCTATCATTTATTCTGCTTAAACTTGCAAATTGGATCAACTACTTACATCTTGAGGGCACGCGTAACTTTAACTGGCTATATTTTCATAACTTTTTGTGTAACTGACAAAAGAAACAAAATAGGTACCTACGTGTCCAATATTTTCGAATAATCTAACTGAAGGACTTACAAAAATGTTTAAGAAAATAGCCTATTGAGAAAATATTACAAGATCGATGTGCAATAACGTAATTCGCAAGTGGTTACCAGTGCATAACCCCTCGTAAATAGGCGTGAAGCGTATACCGGCCATTTCTGTACTGCCAAAATTCGTGTCCGATAGGCGTGAAGTGCGTTCGACTGTACCGGAGCATTTCTGTATGAATGTGTACAACTACACAATACCTATAAAATAATAATAGAGGAGCATCCCAAAAACATATAACTTATTTACACCGTTTAAGCTTGGTTATTTATTTACGGCTTATAGTTTATTCTGTTGTGTCTTTTTAATTTTATTTATAGCAGGCATTTTGACTCAATTGGGGTTGATTTTGAATTCGGCTTTTTGCAATGTTTAAAGACCAAATTAGGTACTTTTTAGGGTTTTCTAAGTTTTCTTCAGATTTAGATCGATATAGGTAGAGGAACATAGTCCCAAAAGTCCCAATTAGGCCTAAGAGATGTAATAGTAGAAAGTCAGCTTTCTTTTAATGCAATTGAATATTGTGTCTGACTGAAGGCGTGGCAACCTTTTAATTGGTTTTGATTGGTCTGTATAAGATAGGCACTTAATAAATTTAAAATAAAATATTTCTAAGCTTGAAATACATCCCGCTGTTGAATTATAACGGCTGCGGGACAGTGTTATTTAAATTTGTCTCAACTGAATTGAAATTGAAATATTTTTCAATACTTAATTAAGTATTGCGCCCGCTCATTATGTCATGACGCCACCAAAAAAGGCTACGGAAAGGCTTGTTTACATAATCGTTCAATTTGCAATGTTAAGCAGTATTGACCAGCTGTTTTCTTGCTTGCATCCCGTGTTTTTTGTTGAAAACGGTCTCCACAGTCTGCCATAAATTACAATAAAATTAATACTGGTTTGGTAAAAATAATACTTCTGATTTTTCTTCGGATTGTTTTACTTTTGCTAGCCTTGTTTACACGGGAACTTCGTCAAAATTATAAATTGATGAGAAATCAGAGGTATTGTTTGATGAATTGAAAAGAGTTGTTAATTTTATAAGATCTACCTATTCAACCGGATATAGACCGATAAATGAGAAAAAAAAACTAACGACTCTTGGTACTAGTTTGCTAATATCGTTCAGAACTCGAAACATTACGAGTAGATCGGTTTTCTTTTTCTTTGTTATATATTAAGATTCTAGTTATACTGTACCTACCTATTTGTTCATAGAGGCCATATCAATAAAATTAGGCCATAATTAAGGGCACTTCCAATTTGTTCTATACAGAACATAGAACTTTGTTATATGTAGAACAGTGAATCGCGAAGTTATAGAGCCCAAAATAGACCTAAATTTATCCGTTTTTGGAACCTATACATATTACCTTCATTTACTTATGTGCAGATTTTAGTCACCATTTTACGAGTGAGGCAGACAAAGTTATTTAATTTCGTTCCTTATTTGAATAGCTGTAGTAACTATTAAGGGCATTATCGAATTTTACGTCCACTTTTTAACTCCAGACGCAGTTATTCATCTATTACTTTAACCTGGTTAAGAAGTTCCTATACAGATTACTAGTAGTAAAGCTATCCGGTTATATACCTAAACTAATTTACCGCCAGGTGTTTGCAGTTGTGATTGCGTGCTGTTAATCTATTCTGCAGGGTAGACGTTTGTTATGGAAGCAACTTTGCTAGGTACCACAAGTCCTTAGCACTTTCAGTAAAACCTAAATAATACGAGGTCATGAGGTAAGGAACTAAACATGATGTAAGCGCCGACAGACCATCCGAACAGTGTAATATCAAGCAATTGCCGGTTTTGATCAATTTTTTAGCAAAGTGAAGAGTTAAGAGAGAGAGAGAGAGAGACAGACAGACAGACATTTATTTTTACGAGACGTTATTTAAAAAATATATAAAAAAAGACATCGAATAGTATAAATTGGGGCCCACTCAGCATTATGTTTGGACCCATAAATACCCATAGACCCATAAAAGCATCCATCATCTTAGGAATCTTGCTTAATACCAAAAGTTAATTAATACAAGTTACCACTAGCAATTCAATTCACATGTTTGAAAGTGGTATAGCTGCCTAACTTTTCGAACTGTTTTTGTTCCGTAGAACTTAACCAACTCATTCCTTCCTAGTCGTTACACTCTTGACAGAGTGGTCGTGGTCGTCATATATACGGGGTGGTGATACGGCGCACTATCCGTCGCCATTCCTCTCTCACTGTTGCCTTCCTAGTGCATTCATGCAGCGAACTGCCAAGTACTGCCTTTATTTGGTCGGTCCAGCGCATAGGCGATCTGCCTCGTGCTCTTGTGCCTTCAACTTTACCCTGTACCTACCTACCACCGAGACGTGTCCGAAGAAAGAGGGAATACGGCCCTGTACGATGGAAGAAAGACGTTTCTTGATGTTGAGTTCCTGGATAATGGAGACGTTGGTCCTAAATTGCGTCTATGATATGTTAAGCATTTTTCTTCAACACCACATTTCCAAGGCGTCTATTTTCTTTTTCTCCAACCAACCAACTCATTACCATAAGTTTATTTGTAATTGTAACTGATTGTATTTTTTTTATGAATAAGAGGGGTACGAGTAGGATAGTGGAGTAGGTAAGCATGTTAAACTCGTACGTTATGTTCTGTACATTGATTTCAATGAAATTTTATCATTATTTATTGAATCAAGCGTTACTTTGCGGAGGTCCATATCAATGAACTAAAAACGGGTGAGCAGAACTTTTTTTAGTTCCTTAAATTTTATCATAATTATCTTTTTTTTCCATTTTTACTTACTTAGGAATAGTTATCAAAACGAGATTAAAGTGAGCAAGAAAAACAAAAGATTAATTTACAAAATTTTTATTTTCTCCTTCCATCGCCGACTTTCTTAGGCTAGTTGCAATGTTCTTTCTTTGTGTAGGTACTGGTAACACCATAACTGTTCTAGAAAACCTGCCTTTGACTTCAGGACAAACGAAATATATATGTGTTATTTTAACGACTTGGCGGGTTCAGGTCACGTCGGGGAGACCGAGGAGAGTTGTGACAGAGGAGAGTAGTGACAACGTCGATTTTCGGTAACCTATTAACTGCTAGGCTGCTAGCAATCTCGCAACAAGGCGCGTTTCCTAGCTCGAGACTTGAACTAAAAAACGCGCGCTATTGCGAGCTCGCTAGCAGTTAATAAGTTCCAAAATATCGACGCTGTCACAACTCTCCTCGGTCTCCCCTAATGGATACAAAAAATACTGTAAAATTCGGATGTAAAAAGCTAAAAAATGGCCTTTTGGTTTCAATCACTTTAGTACTTTAGTTGTTTGTCACAAGTTATCTGTGCCTGAAGTCGGGGCCGTTTCTTATACAATAACGTATTGTTAAATGGCAAGACTCACTAAACGCTAACATTACATACATAGCATCCAGATAATATATTATTTTGATCATAACATTGATGAATTTATACACTCAAAAATGTTGTCAGTAGAGATAAAGGTTAATTGAGGATTGAGTGTGCGTTTTCATTCAGACGAATACGCGTGGAGACGTGCAGAGCAGATGCCAACCGCTTTATTTGAAGTCATTTTAGACGCCTAATGTTATACTTTTTGCAAGAAAATCGATCTGGCAACAATCTGGCGTAAGGCATTGATGTTTGACGATCACGAAAATGGACAGACTAATCATAAGTCGTCGGGCGGCAGCGTATATAGGTAGTGCCACCAGAGTTGAGGTCACGTACACAAGAACATGTCATGTACTCGTAATGACAGTGGGATTTTAAAGTTCACTCATTTATTTATTTCATTCTCCTTTTATATAATCAGTTCTTCATGTAATTAGCTGTTTGTGTAATCATTTACTTCAACTCTCTTGGCACTACCTATATATACCTATCTGATCTGACCTATCAGATGTGTTGACAGAACCGTTTTTTTGACGTAAAGGTGTTTAGCTGTCCTGTCAGTGGTTGAAATCCATAGTGCCTGATCACCTTGTAGATAATGTGATAATAATATATAATAATAATATCACGATCACGTCTCAAACTCTTTCTGCTTCAAAGGAAACGCAGTATTTAGATAAGTATGACGATATTAGTTAAATATGGACTCTCAAATCGTAAACATACAACAATTGACTCATGTATAATTAAATTAATGTTACGAAGAGTGTGAATCAAGTAGTAACTACGTTTTTCAAGATTGCTCTAAAACAAAATAACAGATATAGTATTTTTACACAGTTCAAGTGCTATATAAAGTAGGTATACACGAAAGGGAATGTTAGCGTTTACGATAACTTACTTACTTTAACTGTAGGTTTACATTTAAATTTTTGAATCAAACAAATATTGTTGATGATAAAACTTAGTTCAATATATACAGAGAACGTTAGTAAATCGAATTTTAAACTTCAAAGATGTTGGCATCAAAATTATTGCTACGAAGTTCTGCTCCTAAAGTTTTAGGTACAAGATGTCTACTTATATCTAGTTGTGTACACTAATATTTACAATTTAAAAGAATAATATTAACGGGCTCGTATCGAAGTTAAGTAACAGCTCGTCGTTTATATACGAAATAACAAATTTATTCGAGAATTAATTATTTACATAGCATGATAGCAAATCACAGAGACGCGTGCATAAAAAACAAGATTTTAAAATAAGGAAGATTACAATAAATAATTATAAACACCGGCAAGAACGTTATTCTACGCCAATGAACAACCACGCTGAGGATACACGTTACCGAGGAGCATTTCATTTGTTGCTGATTAACTTAAACGGCGACCAATCGATAGAAATAACATATATCGGTTTGATCACAAACAGTCCGGTTTGATCCAGCATTAAAAACACTAGATTTAAATGCAGGACCAAACGCTGTTTAAAACTTAAGTAAAAAGTTCTATCTAACTACAAAATGATCATGGTTTTAAGTGAAACTGGAAAATGATATAATATTAAGCTTTGACTCATGAAGTTCAATCATTATTAATGTAATAATAATTGGTTTTAGCTTATGGTTTATATTTATGACACTTTAACGATACAGACGAGCAGGTAGAATTCTAAATTTTACTGAGCACAGAGCAACGTGTATTTAGAAGTTGTTACTGTCTGTATCACACCTGCCGAAACTGTTCAATTAAATGCAGGAAAGCACGGTGGTCAGGGAGTTGGTTTTAGAATTACTTCGGTAGCGTAGAAATCTAGTACTTAGCATATCGGCTATGTATAAAAGGCATCAACTGACAAACATGCTGAGAAACAATGTGTTACTAAATAAAATACGATATGTTGTCATCGTTTTCATACGTTAACGTCTCATTATCACTTTTATTAGTAGAAACAACGTGTCGTGTTTAACACATCTCGTCCGTCTAACGCTTAAGTACCTACTACATACCAGAGTTTAATGGGAAATACCATTAAAGCGAATAAGTGTTACATAAATTGCCATTTTCACAACCGAAATTAAATATGTACGATACTAAAATTTTACTTAACAGTTCACTGTAAAATTATTACTGACCGCTCCTTCGTTAAATTAATTATGGCTATCACCTGACGCGTTTAGTAATAATTTTATTGATCGTCTGGCACAACACTGTCACTGGGAGTCTTCTGAGGGCAGCCGCGACAGGAGAGGGCCCGTGCTGAGGTCGAGGGCCGGCTCGGGTGGGAGCAGGGGGCAGGGCGCCGGCGCGCGCGGGCACGGCTGCGCTGGCGCCGGCGCGCCCGCCGCGGGTGCCCAGCACGCCGCGTCCAGCTCCGGCTTCATGCCGGCCGCGCTCAGGTACGAACACGCCATCATCTGAGAACAACACAAACCACTTATAAGAAAACATCCAATCAAGAATTTCTTATTTGAATACCTTAGGTACTGTTACTATTTACTTAAATTATTTATATGTACCTACCTAACACGTAATGTTTGAGTCAGCCACATGTGTACAAAATAAATATTGTGTGTAATATCCGGAGAGTAGATTGAAGTAAAACAGAGCTTACATAAATAATGAAATATGTAGTATCTATTATGAGATGAGAGGACTAAAGAATTCGCGGCGGGGCGGGACGGCTCTCTAATCACGCTAATGGGCAATGCGCAGCCCGCGCGGCCGCCGAGGAGGCTTTCACGCTAATACGGAGTGGGCGCAAGAGCAGTTCCGTGCTAAATCGTATCACACGTCCGCCGTGCCGCCGCCTCCCGAACAACTTCCTTAGATTTACTACGTTTTTACTCCTCAGCCGTCTGCAAAGTAGTGGTTGTAAAGTAGCAGATGTTCCATTCGGTCGTAATTATGTCAGAGAAGTCGTAAGTGTTTCACTTGAACTGCTAGTTGTTCGGCAAAGTGGCAACAAATAAAATAATAAATAATGTTTCGACTACACGTTACGTAAGTAGTCTTGTAAGTAGGTAATGACAAAATGTGATTTAGAAGTTCAATGTCATCATCATCATCATCATCATCATGTCAGCCGAAAGACGTCCACTGCTGGACATACGAGTAGGCCTCCCTATAAGCTCAAGGCTCTCCACTCAGACCGGTCTTGTGCTTTCCGCATCCACCGCGATCCCGCAATCTTAACCAGATCTTCGCTCCATCTTGTTGGAGGCTTACCGACAGCTCGTCTCCCGGTCCGCAGACGCCATTCCAGAACCTTCTGACCCCATCGGCCATCAGTCCTGCGCGCAATGTGCCCCGCCCACTGCCACTTCAGTTTCAATTGATAAGTATGCAATACTTTTTTTATTTCCTGTGATCGGCACGTTTGTGCATGCGTCAAAACATTATAAATCCAGCTCGGAGGAACCACGTCGCGGTGCAGCCGTTCGCACGTCACCCAAGAAATTCATTTCACGCCGAGTAATCAGCTTCTGATACATGACCTCTATAATTCACTTATTACTCTGATAGCTACAATTAAATACCAGCGTGTATACCCTTGTAGTTGTTGGAGCAGTTTTATAGTTGAATGCCACGAACAAAGAGCTCGACACAATTGGTATAGTTGGCGGGAACAACCGCGCGTGGTACCCGGTACGGGTGTTCCAACAATGATATTGTAACTTTAATATTTATTGCACTTGATCAACTCGGGGCAAGTTAGTGCGCGTACGAGACGTTTCCTCTATCCACCTTTTCATATTAATACGACAAACGAGATTAAAAGGACAAGTTGAAACTTAATGCATAAATTAAATGGTATATATAAGTCTCTAAACAATGTGCACGAGTTAATTAAGTTGACGCGATTGTACGCTAGACCGTAAAATGCATAATTAAACCCTTAACGTAAACGTTTCGGTTAATATGTTTAGGCGTCGGTAACGCTTTAGGAGACCTAAACTCTCCTATGAGAATAAACAGTTTGGCTCGAGGCGGAGTGGACGAGGCTCGTCGTACAAATGAATTAGTGGCGCGGCCGCGGGCGGCGCAAGGAGGGGGGCCTGTTGCGATTAAAATATAATTAGGCGAGCGGCAATTGTTTCGCCATCGAGCCAGGTGGTGCGGCTCAGGCGGCTAGGTAAATTAAATAGCCGTATAGGGTTTCCAATTACGTCCGCTCGGCGGGCGTGGAAAACGCGCTTATTGCCTAATAATGGATCGGGGGAACAATATGAGGATCTTGTAGTTGATTAATTTATTTGTTGCGGCACGAGGCGGCAGGCGCGCCGGCCGCGCGCGCGCTGCGTAATTGACACTCCGGCTTGTCGGCGCGGGACGCGGGTGGTACCTACACGCAGGTGTAATGCGTTATTAATTACGTTGCTAACGCTAAGACACTGCCGCGCAATAAATCACGCTCACCTAGACCATACTTTCGGCATTAATGAAATTCAAACGGGCCGCGATAATTGCGAAGCTAATTACAGACGGACGGATCCGTGTTGCTAATTTATTACTGTCGGATTATGAGTTCGGTATGGCGTTAATTAAACAATGCATATTTGTGGACGACATATTGCGACTGCGGCGGCGCCGTCGCAGGGCGGCGAAACAATTAGGTTTCAAACTAATACGTCCGCTATTGAAACTTACCCAGCCGAATGCGTCCCATTCTCTGCGGATGAAACACAGTCGACATTCGGTTTACACTGGGAATTATGCAATTCTGTAGTCGTAAATGATTAACTGAATGTATAAATTATTCTTACAGATGTTATGCGCGTTTTATTAATGGACACTGGTTATCGAAATGGTATCTTATAAAGTAATGTCGTTAGATTTAACGAACTAAATTTTTAGGCGCAGCAAAAATGCGCAAGAAACTTTGCATGAAATGTTAGCGCCAGTAAAAAACGTCGCTATCCGCTCAAGTTAGCACGTACCTATAAAATATTGACTATAACGTCTAAATTAAGAGCAGTAAAGCACCCCGTCGTAAACATGAAGCATTGGTGCGTAAATACAGCACGGAGGTCGGCCGGGTCAGCTCCGGACCTTTGGCTGCACTCTAATGACCGATATACGATATTGGAAGCGATTCACCAACCTGCCCCGACGAAACGAAAAGAAAGAGACGGTTAATATTAATTTGCAAGGGAATACACGTAATGTACATGTAATTTCGTTTAAATTAGACAAAATGTTCGAGACAATTTTGTAACTCGCTGTTTTCTCTGCTCATTTATGTAGATAAATTAAGTTTTCTTAGCGACAAACGAACGAGATAACTAGTAGTTTCACATACATATTATATTGATGTTCGAAGCATATGAATTTCAAAAATATCGTACGAGGATACTACAGTGCTCTTGACCTACCTCAATCCACTTTCTTTTGATAACCCCTTACGTTTTTCGCGTCGATTATTTTGTTCGGCTGTTGTAAAACTACGTCATAGTATCTCAAGGAAATAAAACAGCATCTAGAATGCTGTTTAGATCCAAGACTAGACAATACTTAAAAGCATGAACCACTGACGAAGTTTGCGTGCAGCTAGAAATAATCTTCGCGAAGAATGAATAACAGAATAAATGATATAGGTACCTATAGTACTAGAGTCGCATAAGAAACTGTATATCTACATGATTCTACATACTGCTTTGTTCACACTAATGTAAATCGCTAACCGGTACAATACTCTAGCAACAATACTTTAATTATGTTAACAATTTCTCAAAATGATCAAATAGCAACCCTTCCAAGAAATGCATTTACACATCCGTTCAATTTAATATCGTCATTGAATAGAAAACGCCTCCCCGCGCACAATGGCCCATCGGCATTCCATTAACCGGCAGAGCAAACATGCTGCGACGCATCCGGGCACTAACTCAATACAGAACGATTCCTACCGAGCGATACTCGCACATTCGGGACATTCCCATTGGATTGTAACTTGTAACAACACTAACGACTGTTTATATTGGCGGCGCTCCGGCCGATCCGGCGACAATCGGGCTCGGCCGACATCCGCGAGACAATACAAGACCGGGCCTAAATAATTTAATAGTTGTAGGCGGCGTGCCGTGGAGCGGTTAGCAAACAGCCGAGCGATATTCGGACGATATTGCACTTGTGGCGACAGAAGGGCCTGCTTATGAGCTTCGGACAGACTCCTTCGCTGTTCATTACCTATTTATAAATTTACCTTCCACTCCGTGAACGTTCTTACCCTTGTTATGTAATACAACTATTTTGTTTGCGTCTGGAGCTCTTGAGTTATTAATACTGAGTGGTTTATTTTAGGTAGGCCAGTCTAAATTGGGGCGTCTTGTTTCGTGGAATAGTACATTGCAGATTGCCTTATTAAAGGAAGAGAATTAATACGTGTAATATTTAGCTTACATTTACAACAATATCAGGATAGCATTGGTTCCCATAAATAATCAGTTCATGTTCCAATTTGCTACAATTAATCACCGGTACTTTAACAGTTTATAAATAACGCTCATTGGCGGCGCATAATTTGTGTAATACGTTGGCGCCGTTGGAAGCGCAGAAGAAAGTGTAAAGATGGGGAAAGGTAAGATAAGACTGATAGTGCGGGGTTGCATGGTGGGGGTGGCAATAAATAAGGGCGGGGGTAGGTCGCGTGCGCCGCGGCAGTTTGTTGGGTTGCGTGCGCGGGCGCTGCTGCGCTCATTCGTTATTCATGCGCGGGCGGCACGCACGCGTAGCGCGGTAGCCTTCGCGGTCACCCGTTCCTCATTATCGAGATGCATCAATGAATAATTTTTACTATAGCTGTGCTTTTGATTTCTTGCAATTGAACTGGTTCTGGTTCTGGTGGTGGTGGCACACTGACGTAGTAGCTCTATCTGCCGATATACACAGCAGGATTTTTTGATAGATTTGTCGATGATTGGAATTGTAATTTTAACTGTGATAAAAGATTGTTATTTTTAAATTAAATATGGCCTTTTTATAGTTATTACGCAAAAAATTCAAACGTTATTTTAACGAATCAATTTTTTCAAATTTCACAAAGTATCCATATGTAGTAGTTATAGTTTCCCAGTGAGCAAGGCTGCTACTATTAACTTTAGCTGGGAAATATCTTTGTACGTCAAAGGATTTTGCATAATTCTCGATAACGAGCGTTCGAGTCGCTCTTTTACTTCAAAGCTGCCGTTTCAGTTACAGTTTATTATTAATAAAATTTGGGTGGGTCGAGCGGGGCGCGGGTAGCTGCCAGCGTGGACCGCGCTCGTTATCGGCCGCTCGGGCCGGTCAGCGCCGCGGAAAATTCGACCGAAACTGACGCGCGTGAAAATTTAATGAACGGCCGGACGCTAGTTAACTAAAAGGTAAAGTGCACCCTCTTGACGTGTTCGGTAAATATTAATAGTGGGTGTGCTAGCGTGCGCCATTAAAAATGCACGAGTCCGCGGACACGTTGCCCGGTACGGCCGCTTGCGTTCATTAGCCTCCTTAACACGCGCTCCTCGGGGCGGCCGCGGCAGCCTGCGCCGCGACGCCGATGGCTCAATTAGAGCGCCGAACACGGTGAAAGAAACTACAAGTAGACTGAATCAACATCAAGCCCAATCAGTGTCTGTTTCCAGCGGCCGTCTGAGCACTGCGCTGATTGACAACGCGTTACAAATTGCCCGCCAGCCGGGCCAGCGCGGAAGCTGTCCTATTCAAATACCAGACAATAATTGGCGACCAGTATCTTATTTAACTATGAGGGCACAGCCTTGTGTTTGGCATAACTATCGTCAACAAACTACACGGTACATCGGCGCTGCGCTTTGCGATAATCGAATTCGTCCAATAAAACGCGACATTCAATATCGAAGTTCTCCCGGTTCTGCATGGCCTGCGAACACTTCCCCGGAACAAGTTTCTCACTGAGCCGTTTTGAAACTCTTACGGCCGCTATTAAGGATAATAGAAACTGTCTAGCTCGCACGATGAGTCTAGGAATTATGTGTTCGACTGGAATGATCTAAGTTGGAGTTTTATGTGTATTCAGTTGTGAGAGGAGCGGCGTTAGCAGAAGTTTATCGTGTACATTGTGGGCAAGCCACGCGCGGCGCGGGCGCAGGGAGTAGCACGCAGCAGCGGTAATGAGGATCGTTAATTATGTATCGCAAGGCGCGTTGCCATTTCAATTCGGAACGGTTCAGTGTTGCGGGCTCTCGCGAACGAGGTCAAGGGTTCGCGACTCCCTCAACCCTGAGTCAGAGCCTCGAGGGGCTGCCAAATTAATGAGGCACTCCTTTGTAATAAAGAAATAATAAGAATTGCGCACGCAAACCGGGACCCACCAACTTCGATGTCATTAAAGGCGTCGCGAAGGCTCGAAGCGAGTCGTTACCGCGCCTTGTCTAAACAACTTCCATCAAATTTCCTAATGAATTTATATCTACCTGTACAATTTAATAAGAGTACCCCGTCTGTCTGAGGCAACAATTCAGAGCATACATTGAATAATGAGGAACTGATTGCTTCGACGGAGACACAAATGTGCTTGTTTGGGACTAAAATTACAGTTATTAAGTAGATAATTAGAAAACGTTTTAAAATCATTTCACATTATGTTAAAAAATTACAACTTTACAAATGTCTGAATTACTGGCGTATTTAAAATCACTTGCGTATTCAAGGTACAAGATGCACACAAGGTTCAAGGCACTCAGAATCTCACCAAATCTTTCTGCCAAAAGAAGAAGGTAGAAAGAGATGGACACGATAGCAAGCGCCCGTGCTGCATACAATATGACTTCTGGTTCAAAACCACCCCGGCAAAATTCTACTTTACAGCGTAAGTAATCACTGAACAGACTCACTGAACTATTTGAGAATTGCACATCCTCCAAAAACTTTCAATCAATCCGCACAGAAATGGTACACTTTTATGCAATAGTGGGTCATCGGGTAAATGGAGCGCTATTCAGAATATGGTAATCCGCGCCGTCGCGGCCGCTCGATGGGCTGAACCTGCAGCTGCAAACATAGTACTGCTTTGATTTGAGCTTTCTCACAATGGTACTGGGAAGTTTTGAATAAAGTACTTAGCATTTACCTCAGTTTTCAAAGAAAATTATAATCTATCTGTGACCTTAATTATGTTCACAATTAAACTGAGTTATTATGCTTATGAGTGTGAACTTGTAAGAATTTTAAAAATAATATGACAAATGTTTCAATTTTCAAAGAGTGCACGCAGCGTCATCAAAGTTACTGTAAAATCCGATAAAAAATCTTTACATTTGTACAGTCAAACTTGTTTAGCCGTCTGCCGAAATATTTCCGTTTGTTACTTGAATGCAAGTAAGTGACTTTACGATTGACTGATAGAGATCCCTTAAACGAATAAGTTTGTCTTTATACCTGTAAGTATATCAACGTTTGTCAAATTTTGTGTTTCTTTCTCATTTTTAACCGACTTCAAAAAAGGAGGAGGTTCTATGTTCCAATGTTTTTTTTTAATGTATATTCACCGATTACTCAGTCAATTGTGAATCGATTTTCAAAATTCTTTTTTTTATTCGAAAGAGTACTCTTTTGAGGTGGTCCTATTGTCACCAAGTCAAGATCTGATCATGGGATCCTAGGGAAATCGAGGGCAAACCTCAAATTTTATACGCACACCTATGGCGATTTTGGCGTTTTTAGCATTAGGATAAGCATTTACATTCAGAAATTATCATTTGGTAAACTGGACCATAAAGAAGACCGTAGATGACCAATGGAATTCGTCAAAGCTAAGTAATGCTCGCTCGTCTATAAACGATCATGATTAATATACTTAGATAAGCGACTAAGAATAAGCTTTAAGTTTATGATTCTTTCGAATTGATCTGATGCTGAAGCCGGAAGGTAGGCAACGGAACTCTGTTATAAAACAACATACTCGTAACTAAGCCGTGTTTGGGCTTATTAGAATCGTTGTAAAATGTACTTTCGCTACAAAACACTAAAACGTGAGAAATAAAATTTTGTACAAAAAAGAGTTTACGTATATACATATACACCCGTACTAAATAATATTTGCCGAAAAGTAACCACAAAAACAAAAATCTTGACTGTGTCTTAAATTGATACGCAAAAATCTAGGCAAAAAATCCATAGCTTTAAAGATCTAAAAATAGCTTTACCTAAGTTATTATGATTGGTTTTTTGGAGTCTTCTTGTATTTTTTTTATTTCAACTCCAAATTTGTTACTTTTACGGGTATCCTGTGAAACCATATCGAAAATACAAACTGAGACATGGATGCACAGTAAAACCAGAAAAAGAGACCAGCGCTGGGAATCGAACCCAGGTCCTCAGCAATCCGTGCTGCGTGTTACAACCCCTACACCACCGCTGGACAGAATCTAGACACGAATTTTTCCTATGCATACATTTCTCAGGTTGCTTATTTCTACAACGCTACTTATGCAGCAGCACTAGCGAAATCTATGTTCCGCTCTCATCGAGAGACGTCACATTAATTAAAGTTATGTTGCAGTGCCCTACTACAGGGTTTCATGTTTGGGAAATATTTTATTTTAGTTTAAGATCCCATGTACATACCTATGAAAGCAATGATTAAATGATGATTAAAGAAAAAGCTAACTTTAAATCTTGTAACCAATCACCACACGCTACGTCATTAAATACTTCAATGTAAATTTATCAACAAATTATTATTTTTCCTCATTCGATTACCCAAGTGTCAAACACTTGCAACTTTCTTGCCGCTTGGCACCGCCCGGCGGTAGATTAGCGCGCCTGCGGGTTTCTAAGTCCCAACTAATTGGATCAGCCAGGGCAATTAGCAGTGCCGCAGTGATTCATTTTAATCGGGTACCCTTATCAGTGCAGCCGCTGGGTATAATAAGTGAAATTGTAGTCTGTGTCATTTTCTGAGATACTTGTCTTTACATTAAAATTAGTAAGTTTTTTTTTAATATGGCTCTGTCCGTCGTTGGACAATTTTATTAGTGCCTAGTGAGTTTTGCCGTTGTACGGTAAAAAAAATCTAGGTAACTAAATATGAGAGGTAATTGGTGGGTGAACGATGACAGCGCGAATCTTCATTAAACTAGCACTGAATTGTTAGGACATGGTAGCTAATTGAAGGACGTCTGACATTGCACTTGTGTCAACTAGACAGACCGGACCGAATCAGACGTGAAAACGTTTTATTGACAAATAAGAAATTGTGGCAGAAAAAAATATGCTTACAAGTTTTTTTGATGACTGTATTTTATTGTCGACTGTATTTGTTTTTCCATTGAATTTTCATATTTCTGTACCAAATTTTTAGTTAAACCTACCACTAGAATTGAATCCATGGGGGTTGAAAACATAAGCTATAGACTCGTGAGGTATCACTGAAACACTACTAATTAATAGGAATAAGATTAGTATGCCGGTGCATAGACAAAGAAAGATTGAAGTGGCAATTGTGTACAGCCAGCAGCAAGTAGACAATCGCTTGTGGTGATCGAAGTTATCTGCACACGATTCTACTGCTAAGAAAATAAGAAGGTGTAAATATAGATCATTTTGGGCACTTTAACCGCTCATCTGCTTCTGCTGACTGTACCCAACTAAAGTGTAAATTACGATCCTTATTTATTTAAACTACTATACTTAAGGCATCGATACACAGCCTCCATTATGAGTCAGGTGACTAATGGCGGGCCGTATAGGCTGTGACTGATAGTGTGTGGTCGCCCTACTGCCCCTTATTTACCCCCACTATTTGTTTAGGACCGAGTTAACGCTGCCTTAATTTGATTACAGTTTCAAAAGAATTTACACTCTGTAGTACGTACATTGGATAATAATTAAGCTACACGAAGGAAGACTGAGGGCGTCTCACCACTCCCTGTGTGGCTGTTATTTTATGTGATATATTTATTTATATCTGTTGGCTCTATTTAATCGAACAAAATAAAGAGTGACGGCATTATGATAGCCGCTACGTAAAATAACAGGAACTTAAGTGTGAAAAAAAGGGGTAAGACTCAAAACGCTGTACGTACAGACACGTTTTCAAATGATTATCTAGATTCGGCTCTTCAAAGAAACTGCGATCACATAACATTTTGAGGTATTTTTGATATAATTTCAATCAACACAATAAGAATTAATAAAAAAAATATCTCATGTTTCTTCTCGTAACTGGGTGAAAACTGGAAAGGACAGTTTTCCAGCTAGATCGACTGTTCACTCTCACATAGCTAAATTCATCAACATCATTAGAACCGTATCCGAGATCCCTATAATTTGTTTGTTTGTTTAACCCCTAGGCATGTGCATAAAGCGAGCGATCACATAAATGTACACAAATATTCGACCTTGCTAAATTTATAATATGAAAGGACATCAATTGAAGTCGTTAAAAGGTTTCGTTTTAAAATTAATCCCTCATAGGTAAACAATATAAAACTGTGATTAATTTTGTGGTAGGGTATCTAAATTCGCGGGGCCTGGAAAAAGGCTGTACTCTTTATTGTACAAAAAGGAAATACAAAAAGGTTCTGAGGAATTGTTCATAAAAAGGCATTAAATACTACTCATGATTATCTAATGCTTATGTTATCACGTCAGATAGCCATTAAAATCGACATCTCAACCGAATAAACCCCTCATACATCTACACCAATATTGCAATATGCATATGCTTCTCTTTGCTCTAAAACGCATTCGATCGAAATATCAAGCGGACGAACGCATCCATTAGCTGCAGTTAGCGAAATAGAGGCATGCGAGTGGGACGGCACGAGCCGCCACTTCAGGGATGAGCTGTTGCACTCCCTCTGATTGACATGGAGCCTAAGAATGTTGCTTTATTATGGATCTTGTTCGCTGAACTATTTAATTGGTATCGTTAATTTATTAATCCTACTTATTTTAATGAACTACAACCTTTCTACGTTGCTTTTTCTCTGCCACACGTGTATGATTAGTTATATCTGTTCGACACTAATTATGTTTGCACAACAAGCTCAATGGCAATTTATTCAAAAGAGTTTCTGCAATCGCTGCGTTTGATAGGCGAGTGATGTTTTATTTGGGTTGTTTAGAAAACAAATTGTTTTTGTGATCCAATTATTGTCAAATATCACTTACGACAAACATAATAAATAACTTTGATTTCTATGTATATTAATATTTTCTGTTGACACCTGCGAGCTCTGCTAAGCAAATATCTGGAGATCATCATCAAAATTGTAGTATAGACCGGCGCGGCTCACTCCGCGATTTTAATTTCCGCTACAAGTAGATGTCTGGGGCCCCCTAGAGTGTGCTATTCCACTACACGTGCCGCGTGCGAGTGAATACGAGTTATGCGATGTACAGAAAAGCACGATTCTTATGCCTTAACGTTACTTTTGTACGGCAGTGAGGCTTCTGTACTTTACTTATTCTATGGTGTAGAGCCAACAAACTTAAGTAAGGAACTCCATAGTAATGACTAAAAACAAAGTGCATCGAATAATAAATACATCCCCAGTGACTTAATCAAGTAATGCTGTTTACGTTTGCTAGGGGCGGTTTATTCGATTAAATTGCCGAGACTTGATATTATCATAAAATCCCAATTAAATATTTACGTGAACTGTACCGTCCCTTTTGCATCCCTAGCCCCCTCGCAGAAACAAACCGAAAATGTTTACGGGGGATGTTTTGGAGGTGGTAGGCTTGTTCAATGTCTATCTGGATTGCTAAATAACTCCAAGAAACCAGTGCTGATGCTTGGTGGCAAGATTAACGAGTAAGATGTGTGAAAAAAGTACTGCTATTGTGAGGTACTAGCTATGTTTCCGGGATAAAAACTGTTCTATATCCTTTCCTATGTCTCAAAGCAAGTATTCATTCTCAGCCCTCTAGGCTGCAGATGCACCTTAATGACTTAGGGGCTGTTTCACCATCCATTGATTAGCGTTAACTGGTGGTTAGGTGTGATGCCGTCTCTATTTGTTTTGTTCGAATACACGGAGACGGCATCACATTTAACCGTCGGTTAACGCTAATCAATGGATGGTGAAACAGCCCCTTAGTGTTGCAGGGGTATAGGCGGTGGTGTTTGCTTACTGTATAAAAGTGTACCTTTAGTGACCCGCAATTTTCTTTGCGTACAGTTCGTCCATCGCTAAAATCACATGGGTGTCTTATTTACGTTTATTTGCGTTTAAGGTCCATAAACCTAACATTCACTTTGTATTATAGACGGTCTAGCACATATTCGTAATGTAGCGACGTAGCACTGCTACGAGTGCTACGCCGTAGCACTGGAGCGATCGCGATGCACTCCAGTTTGAACCGTGCAGTCGACATACTGCGCGTGCTTGTGTAATTTCCACTGCGTCCCGCCGCTAAGTAATGACTCGGATCCATTCCGGGATAAATAGCAAATTGGATCCGTCTTCTGCTAGTGCCCGGTTTTACTATGGACATGTCTATTTTTTATTTACAGTGATTTTAATTAAATCTTTAGAACATGTAATCCTATTTAATTTCGTAATTTTGACGACCGGCTAGCCAAGTGGTTATAGACCTGACTGTGAAGCTCGAAATCGGGTTCGATCCAGGTCGGACAGATATTGGTATGAATAATACGAATGTATGTTCTCGGGTATTGGACGTTTAATATGCGTTTATCTATATAAGTATATTTATCCGTTGCCTAGTATCCATAGTACAAGCTTTGGCTAGTCTGAGACTAGGTCAGTTGGTTTTAATTTTCCCATGATATTGATTTTATTTTTATTTAATTTCTCATTTTTACAATGCCTATGTACATACCTCTATTTATTTATTATTAATTCTCTCCCCATCTATACTTCTCTCTCTGTATTTCTGTTATTTTATTATTTCTAAGGTACGAACTTAACGGAAATTGATGATTAAATTGATATTAAATGAAATCCAGATCGTATGGATATTACGCCTGGTAGCTATTTCATATCATCAATCAATTGACAAACTTTTTATTAGTCGTCAAGTTCGAGGCTAAACTAAAGTATTTTTATCAGAGTTGTTTCCTGGAATAACTGGAAAATGGTATCCACTACCTGATTTTTGTATATTTTCATAGTATTTAAATTATTTTTGGTTTTTATACTTACATTATACCCCCCGTCTTCTCTGAATTAAATTGTAGCTACTACACAGCATAAAATTATGTAGTTGTAGCGATTTCCCATTTTTATATCTCGGTCCCCGCAGCGGGTTTAAAACCTCATTCTCCTCTAAGTACAAAATTAAGTGAATCGATAAGTCCTGCGTCTACCAGCTAAATTAGTTCAATTTATTTTTACAGCACGACAGTGCCGGCTCTGTTTCGCCGCGCAGCACTAAAACGGAAAAACGGGTAATTTGGGGTGCAACAAGCACAGTTAAAACTATGTTTTAAAACTAATTCCGAGCCGGGACGGCGGCGCGTCGATAACCTCCAAGCATTTACAATGTTTTTCGTCGGTCGTATTTTTTGGCTTGTTTTACGGGTGCGGAATATGAAAAGTTTTGAGAGGTTTCGCGGCGAGGCGTAAAGGCGGTTTACGATGCGTCTTCAAGTTGAATGCGCCACATGTTCGCGTCCCGCCGCATCTCCGCATTACACGTGCTATGACCTGACCATGAAAATTTTAAACGCCTCTGCAAACTAAAAACGCGCGCCAAATAGTTCTCGCCGGGGCGGCGAACCGTATCCTCGTAAACCTGCTTTTTAGCGAAATACTATTTGGGGGTGAGATTAAAACAAGAATCTTTTTCCGTCGGAACAAAGCAATTCACTCGGACAGCTGCAAAAACTTTCCCAGTCCCAGGATAACAATGAGACGTTCTTATAAATTCCCGATTAAATTTTGGGTACGAGCGGCAGTGAACACAAATTCCTAGAGTCGGTCCAATAAAGGACGCCGTGCAGCCGCGTTAGGAGGCCATAAACGAACGTATTATCCATGTAAGGCGGAATAGCCGTTGCACAATTAATTGTTTCATTTTGGGAAACAATTCCCGCTCCTCATTCAATTAAGAGCGGCGACCGGGGGGAGGGGCGCTCGTGAGACGGACGTATTAATAGCGCCTGCAATATTGTTATATGTGCCCGTATCCTACGTACCGCCTCGAATACGATATTGTTTGTTAGAGAATTCGATTTGTGTCGATCATAAATCTTGCGCCTTATGTTGAGTTTGGAGTTGATTGAATTCGCGTAGCGCAAGTGAGAAACGTGTCATGCAAGCTCCTGGACGGTTTCCACGAAAGCTATTATTCAAGTTTTCTTTAGGCTTTTCTAAATGAATTCCTAAATGAATAATAAATAAATGGAGCGGGCGCAGCCGAGGCGAGATCGCCCAGGTAGTGCCGAAGCGAGACTCAATTAGCAAAAACACACAGAATTAAGAGAGACAAACATGTCGGGACACATGACGAGCCGCCCTCCTCAATCCGAATTTTATATTGCGCGATTCATTATTCATTGTGTTTGTCAAGAAAATTACTGTGGGCCTTTTAATATAACTTCCCGAGTGACACAAACGGAGCTACAAATTGAAGTTGGCGAACAAGTTCACAGGCCGGGCCTTAACCTTGGCGATTAGAAGGTGCGCGTCGGGCCGTCGAACAAATTTAATTAGGTGCTAAATTAATGCGGATCATTGGATGAATTAAGGCGGCGGATTAAATTGAGTTATGCCCATTAATTATAGCGCGCATGTTGTGGTAACGGTTGTTCAAACAAGGTTGTAAATTGGAGGCACATAAGTTAAAGTCTTACTTGGTCGTATTTAATTTAAAAGAGCGGGAGCGTGGCGAGGCTTTCAAATCAGTGGTGCGAGTACTCAGATTCGAGAGCAATCTGTTAGATTGGTTCATTACGGCCTCCATTAGTGGAGTAATGAGTCGCGATGCATTCCGAGGCGGTGCAGCGCAGACGGGCGGGCGGGCGGCGCGGGCGAGCGTGACGCGCCCCGCGCGACACGTCCCGCTTTCATTGCGCGCTATTATCATTTTACGACCATTTGGTTACTACTAAAGGATTTAATTTAATGGCTTACGGAGGAATAATTAGATAGTATCTTAATTAAATCCAAAATATATTTAAAACAGAAAAAACTTACTATAAGTGTATTTGTAGCGGAGTATATGCAAAACATGTAGGTAAGTAAATACAACAATGAGAATCATATTGAACAAAATTGTGACTTTTTCAACCGATCTAATTTTTTTAAATAAAAATGTTACTTAGATAGTGTAGTTAATAGAAAAAGACGCATACAATCACCAAGTCATTAATATGCGCTTACACTTGTTTATTTACGTATGCTCGTGAAGTTAACTACCCCATTTTTTAGCCCACTGCTGCCCCACCTAGATCGTTTGTTGATCGTTAGTTCATATTTGGCCTACATATTTACAAAAAGACAAAAAAATGTTTGGGGTTGCTAGCGTGAAGATAGCCTCCCCATTTTAGCGTCGTGTCTTCACGATTTAACTAACTGAACAAACATGAACTAGCGATGGAAAAACGATTTATGTGGGGCAGCAGCGGTTAAAAAAATGGGGTGGTCAACTTCACGAGCATTATTTAGGTCGCGTTCGAGCCGCCCGTCTGTTGCAGCTAGACGTGGCGTTTAAGGCGAAAATTAGCCGGAGCTTGGAGGATTCGAATATGAATCCAGGTCGGCTTGTCCATTAGCCTAATTGAGGCGTGGCTGCGGCACCTACGACCCTTTGTTGCCACCTGACTCTGTGTGACACAAACTTTATGCACTTTGAGATTAATTAGCTAGCTGCCTTATTCCGAGTGTGGGCTTGTAGCGCTGCTTGAATTAAATGATCGATGTTAGTAAAAAAATAACTCAATTAACTTTTTATAATTGATTGCTATTAATTTAACTACAGGTACGCCTTTATAAGGTGTTCTGCGCGTTTTTTATAATAAGTAGGTTGCTTTATAGTTGTTTGTTAGACATCTAAGTTTATGCAAAAAATGAGTACGAGACAAGATAAATTAATCATACATTCATGCGATAAAGTTCATTCTCTGTCAAATTACTATTTCAATAAGCTTATTAAGTTAATTTAGAAAGCAAACTCATAGAACCTCACAGTCCCGTAACAAGGTTCCGAAAACAAAAGCTCGCTACAAAACAAGTAAAAAACGTCCCTTTTGTGCAGCATGCACAAGAGTTGTGATTTGAAATACGCCCTAATGAGAAACCTTAACTTGGTCTCATTCGCGTCGCGTTACAAAGGTGAGGGGCAGACGGCTCCTAATTAACTGGTAAACTTCCCCCACCCCCCTCCCTAATTAATGTGCTCGCGGGAACCTCGGACTACCCCCCACTTGACGCACGTGAATTGAGCGCATTCAATTAAATGTTTGGCCAATCAAATCAAGGATGGCTTAGCGATTTGAGCGAGATGCTTCTATTATAGTTTTGTTAATGTATACCTATAGTAAAAGGTTATCTTTTCGGTAGTTTATGATTGTTCTCTTTTCAAAAAAGTGATAAATTGAAAGAGTGTGTCTACAAAACTTATAAACTGAAATGTGCACGTTGTCTTTAATAATTGAATATGTTTTAACGTTTCATCAGTGAATATCAGCCGTAAAAGCATCATGACTATAAAAACTACGAACCGTTTCCATTGTGAACTTTCGTACTCCTCTTAAATATCGATACTGATACACGACAATCCTTTTAGTAGGCGTTAAAAACTATATAGCAGGGGAAGTCAATCGCGGGCCACATGCACCTGACCCGCGCCCGCGCCCTCCCCCGCGCCCGCTTCCGCCCGCGCCGCCGCCGCCGCGCCCGCGGCTGCAACGGGCCAACGCCGCACTAAATGTATTGTCGTGTTCCGCTCTTCGTGTGGCCGAAACTAAACCCCAACTACTTAATTGAAAACCTTAATAGCGATCCAAATACACGGTAACCCTTTCGATCGGATATTGGAAGGTGTGACACTGAACTGAACTCAATAATTTGTCTAATTGTATTAAAGAGCAGAATCTAATCACATTTAGAATGTATTCATTTTAAATACTTCAGTGGAATTGGTATAAGTAATCAAATGAGAGCAGTATTATGCGTAATGTTCATGCAGATTCTCCTCGAAAATAAGGCAGAATTAATTCAAATTGCTGTTAGTAATAAACGTCTGTGCTTGCGACACAGAATCTTCTGGGAGCCCGAAGAATACGCCAAAATGTCCCAAGTTTCTTCAAGCAATCAAGGCTTTAATACCGTAGTGAAGTTTCAAGCTGGGAAATTATAGGGCATGGGACGGCGCGGGGGGCGGACGTCCGCGGCGTGTCATCTCCTAACATCAAAAATGCATTTAAATTCCGCGCAATAAAAAACAGCGGCGGGAAGTTTCGCTGCGGCCCGGGGATTGGAGACGCCTGCCTCCAGCCTCCGCAACACACTCGCGATGTGCCACGCGGAAACTCTTTCATAAAAACACTGTACAGCTTTCAAATGAATATGGAAGATATTTAATGTAGAGGAGCAGCCTTGAACTTAAACGTGGTGGACAAAGTTGACAGTGCATTTATTTTTATTACACTACACTACAACGAACGACGAATAGCGCTAAAGGGGTAGAGTTTTCTTTGACGAAAGATCGATCCAGTTAACCCACTTTAAGGAAACTTTGTGCTGAACACAGCTTTCTCGATACAGTTCTTACTATTAAGTACCTAGTTAATCAAGATTCCTGATTAATTCCTACTACTTGATAAATTTTTAAGTTATTAATTATCCCAGCTTCGCAGCGGTAGGTACATTTTGGCATGTAATAATACTCGTATATGTAAATAATAGGTATAAAATCACCATCTAGTCTATGAAAGCAATAATGAGTAGGTGAGTATAGCGGTTTGTTTATAACGTCTTAACAGTATTCACTGTCTATAAATACAACATTCTTACAACTATTCTACCCTAATGGGGCGCATTTTGAACCTGACAAAAAAATCTTCATGGGAGATAAGTACCTAAATAATCAATGCCATAATAGTTAACTCATAGTGTATCCACTGTCTGCATCTCAATATCTTCACATCTTTTTTCCATTTTGCAAAAACTTCTACAGTCAAAGTTCCCAGGATGAGGCACTGTGACACACACAACCGGCAGCAGGAAAACAGTCGGCCCGTCTCGGCGCCCCGGCGTCTCCCTCCGAGATGTGATAATTAGCCCGCCCGCTGACAAGTAATTGGTAGATCCGATAATATTGTCCGGGAGATTCGCGTTTAACTGCTTACAGCGAATTAGCGGGACAGGGCGCTTTTTTGTATTGTATGCCGATTTGATATAGTTAAGAGACCTACGCTTTTCGAACTTGAATGTCGTTGGTGTAGGTAGGTAGATCGCAATGTACCTATCTGTAGTTTAAAATCAATTAAAAACTGTGTCTTGACCAGGCCGTCATTTCGCAATAGTACGGAGAGTCATTCGGAAATAATCGTAATCGAAGCGAGCACTGCGCGAACAATACGGGCCGATGGCGGCCTCTAATTGGCCCTTACCTGGAGCGCACTCGAGAATGATAAAGCCCCCATTAGCCGCCCTATTATTTACCTACTCGTCATTAGCGTAGACTTCATTAGGATAACGAGATAACGGAGCCGGGCCTCGAGTAGGGAGCCCGTGCAGCATTTTTGGTGTTTTTGAACGAATTTCAAGGAATACCGTTGAGATTTCTAGTTAAGTGGCCGAATATAAAAACGACCTAATTTATTTCGCCCAAGTATGCCATAATTACCTTATCATAGAGGATAAACATCTAATTTGCTTGATCTTAGTTTAAAAGGTAAAATAATGATTGTGTTTTGATATCAAATAATACATTGATATTTATAAAGGTATTGCTAAAAGGCAATAGACCACCCTGCAGCGTGCTGTGCCGTGGTATAGCGCATGTGTTATTAAGATCAATATCAGGGGTTGGAAAAATTGTTGCAGCGAGCTTTGGGCTGGGTTCGATAAAAAACATACCGAATTTATTGTTAATTATAAAACTCCGGCGTCGAACATTAACTCGAGATGCGATGCGCGATAGCCGCTCGCCTATTTATTTATTATTTAGATATCGGCCGGTGCGGTCACGACTCCGTATTGTTTCGCCGTAATGGCATTAATGACCCCGATTTAAAGTTGAAGTGTTAATTTGATTTAAAATTATGCCCGCGATTATAATCTTGTGTTCAACTTTGGCCCTAAAGCTTTAATTACAGCTGCGATCCCCGATGGAGTGCGTGATACGCCGCTGGGTTATTCCTGTATGTAATATTCACGCGCTAATAAAAGCCGGACATAAAACCTCATCGGTTACTAAACTCTGCTGCAATGCAGTTGCAAGTGCCCGCCGTATAAAAGTTGAAGATTTAAAATTTTATGAACACTACTTACGGAGTTTAGTGACAAATTATGCTAACATGTTAGGTTCATATATTTTTATAGATATCGATTTTAGTATTATAAAATGTACACGCACGGTAGTGTGTCCAGCCAATTTTCGAACAAAATCCAGGTTGCACTGCTGAAAAGGCTTAGTGATTACTTCTTTTCCAGAGGGATGCAGATAGCGACAAACCTAGATGTACTCATGTCCATACATCGGGGTTTTCGGTGCGGGAATGTTTGACATTAGCCAAAGAGTAGGTATTGACATAAACAAACAGAATGCACTGTGGTAGGTTTCTGCCTATCGAATAATTAATAGAAAAAAAACATGAAAACATAATATTTATACAAGATAAGATCAGTCATTAAGATATGAACCTCTTCTTAAGCCCCTACTCGCGCCTATTAAAATTACCGACGTAGAAAGATCATTTAGTTCGTTGAAATGGATATTTACAGAAAGACGCCGTAGCTTGACTGTTTCAAATATAGAAAAAAAATATGTATTTTGTTATGAAAATCGCGTCAACTACTATTACTGCATGTAATTTTTATTATTATCTTATAAGGCTTGGTAGTAAAGCTAAGTATCCCCTAAATGAGTTAAGATAAAATGGAATCATAGTTTGTATACAATTCGCAGAGAGGTAGTTATTCATTAGGCATAATATGATTTTCAGACTAACCTCTCTTTTTATCTCTACTCTTCCTGAAATCATTCCCGCACCAAAAACCCCGATGTATGCATGTCGTACTGTATGTTTCATGATAATCTACAGTATTATTTTTAAATTTATAATTTGGTGGACAGTACATAAAGCTTGACATTACTTGACTCCAATAAATATATGCTTATTGCTCAATATTGAAGTTGTTTCGACTCGAAGGTAAGCCATAGTTAGTTTGTATAGTAGCGCCGCGCCGGGCCGCGAGTGAGTTACGGCGCGGCCGGCGTCGTAACCGTCACATTAATTAGCATGCCGCTAATGAGGACTTATGGCGCTCTAATGAGAGGACTTGTACGCGACGTATTTATATACGTCCTAACGGACGATGTTGCCTCACTACGCACGCAAACCAGGAAGCGGTTATAAAATGCTGTTGTAAATCAAAACGTTAATTGCTCATGTAAATAAATGGCATATCAGATGGCAGCAACGCGGTGCTAAATTGCAACGGAGCACGTGCTTAGTTTTGAAATAATTATAGTGTTTTACAACACAAGTTTTCCAGTTTCTCTTATCTGGTTAACAAAACCTGCTACAGCTTGGACTTTATTAATATGACAAGTTTACGGTCGTATGTGTAGTTGTAACACTGAAGGCTTACGTCAAGGTAAAGAACAAGACCCTCCTGTTCCTTAGTCCTTCTTAGCTTAGTGTTTTCATACAAAGATTTATTTACTCCTAAGACACCGACATGAAAAGACAATCAGCAGCCTCAACCCATTCGCGCTTTAGATAAGTATGATTCGATGTTGTACAAAACCGCGTAAAAGAACAAAGCGAGCATTAGCGCCTCCACAAAGAGGGTGCAAAAAGACATTAATAATATTCGTCAAAGCACTCTGGCTGGTTACATTAAATCAATTTGCCCTTTCCGCGCGGTAAGTAGCGAACGGTGTAATTGATAAGTTGAAACCCTTGTAGCTAAGGCTAGAGTTTGGCACTGCGTCCCGCGGTCCCGCGAACGTGCGCTGTCTCGCCTTTCTTTCCGCGCGGTAGGTACTACACATCACATCACAGATACGTCTTGTTTGCGCAACACTTATCAAACATATTGTAAGTATGCAGGCCTACTTGCAGAATAAACATTTTGATTTTCAGGTATTTTCTATATTTTATATATATTCTGAAGTATATCTACAGATTCTGCCTTAAGATAGATATATCAAAGTACTTGTTGGATTAAACTTGTTTTTAGAAAACCAAATTCGGGCTCTCACATAAAGTATTCCTTAAAATCTAGTGCATTTTGTACTGGACCAAGACTGGACCGTATAATGACAATTGTTAAGATTGATAAAAATAAGTCTTATTTTGAGGAAACCTTTTCAAGTCTCTATTTAACAGCGACATGTAAATAATTACAATACTGGTATTAGCAATGCCGCACACTTCCAATTAAAAAACAAGTTTATTTTTGCTTTTCATTTGAAGTGCGTCATATGACTAAATTCCGAGGCTTTTCCACATGCATTGCGTTCAGATATCCCCCAATATTTTCCTCCTGCGTACACACACAGCCGCATTGTACTGGTGTGTGAGGGAGGATCATAAAGGAGTGCACCGGAACAGGATCGTACGACAATATCCTAATTCACTCGCGCGAATGTAATCCATTAGTGCGCCCTCCCTGCGCCCCTCGCCCCCTTCCCGCCGTAGCCGTAACCGTCTGTCATTCATAAAGCTCCATATTATTTATATTGGCACATGTTTCATATGACTAATGGACGAAAACGACATCTTCTTAATGCAGTTCAGAACATCAATGGATATAATATGTGATGTCGCCAAGATTCGCGTTTGAGGGGTTCTGCGACGCAGGAAGCGTCGTTAATGTAATTTTAAGACGTAAAAAGTTGCAACTAGGTTCATTTAGAGTGGATCGTTTGACATGTTACAGTTGCAGGCAAATGCTTCATATTCATATATATGATTACACAAGTTTAATTATCGCCAAAGAGCTTTTAAAAAAATGTTTATTGAAAGCACTCTAATATTCATAAAATTTACAATATTCCATAAGGCAAATAGATAATACAATACAACACAAATATTAATTATCGCATACTACAAATCAGTACAATAGTTTTATACAAAAAAAAATGCAGGGTAGACGATAGGCGGTCTTAAGAGCAATCTCTTTCAGACAACCATTTAGATACTCAAACTTATACCGGGTGGGCCATGGAACAGGAGCAAAAAATTAAAACACAGGCTATGCTCCTCAAATGGAGCTACTTTCAAAAATTAGGTAATTTTATCATTATGTTTAGTCCAAACAAATTAATAGTTATTTGTGAAACAAGAGAGCAAAGTTGTTTTTCTTGCGAGTGTTGATTTTGAATCACGAGTAAGCGAAGGATTCTATAATTGAATCACGAGCGTAGCAAGTGATTCTAGGTTAGAATCCTGAGAGCAGCAAGGGATTCCAACACACGAGATGCAAAAAACCTTTGGTCTCGTGTGACACATACAATTTTTCTCCTCAGCAGCGAGAACATTATTTAAATGTAACATAAGAATAAAACCACATATACCAAACAATAGTTATTTGTGCAACAAAAGAGCAAAGTCGTTTTTTGGTGCGAGTGTTGATTTTGAATCCCGAGTAAGCGAATGATTCTACAATTGAATCACGAGCGACAGCGAGTGATTCTAGTTTAGAATCCTGAGATAAGCGAGGAATTCAAACACACGAGATGCAAAAAAACTTTGGTCTCGTGTGACACATACAACATCTCGCCTGAGCAGCGAGAACATTTAAATTAAAGGTTAAAATAAAACCTCATAACATATAGTTAGAAGACAAAAAATAACAAAAACTTTAAAATATAATCCGATTATTAAGAGGTCCTCTTGTTCTGAGAGGAGGCCTGTGCCCAGCAGTGGGACGTATATAGGCTGGGATGATGATGATGATTAAGAAATAAATATGGTACTTACTTAATCTTACACAGGCAGTATGTAAACGGAATTCGTCTATTAAAAAACAAAACAAGTAAATCGGCTTTTGTGCAACGAGGTTGCATACTTTATTAAAAGAGCGGGAAAAGGGAAAACTTACAGTTTGGAAATATTTCGTTGTCATGTAATTTATTAGATAACGATATATATTTTTAATACCATAAATTTAATTTAAGATTGTAATAAACACATAATTTGATCCTATCTCTCGCTTTTTCGTGTTGAAGTGAAAGTGACAGATCAAAGTGAAGTTCAAATATTCGAAATTCAGTGAGTAGACCCTTGCTTGTCCAATTAAACTTTAAACTATAATAAAAATCATAATACAAGTTAGGTATTTTAAAAAGTTGTCGAACTACATTAGCTCAAGATTTTTAAGAGTAGAAGCTGTGGTTTAATTTTTTGCTCCCGTTACAGGGCCCACCTACCTTGTATATATATTCGTCAAAGTAGGTGGCGGATGAAAAAAAAAAGTGAGTTTACTTAAATAGTAGTCTTTTAAAAGACATTATTTGGAAGTCAAGCTGTTTTCAATCAAATACAAGCAACTCTTTAATTACATTAAGCACGTGCCAGATCTACATAAAATGAACGTTGTATTCGTAAGTAATGAAGCAATAAGTAAGTACATGTTTAAAATTTCATTCATTTAATGTTTACTCTCTCCAAAGCTTTAATACACTTACATACGCGCGTACTTATCAAGATACCGAAGGGAACATTACATTTTTAGAAAAATTAGAGAAAGTAATCAGTGAAATTACGTCGGCTACTAAAATATGTATGCGTCATAAAAGTATGCGCCGACTTCTGTCGGGGATAAATATTCATTATGACGGATCGCCTAGCGTTTTAGCGGGATTAAACGTTATTAACTTCGGCGCCATCGCCGTGCTCTCCGACCCGATCGCTTACCTCATAAACTTGTCAATTTACGACAAATACAATATTATTTTACCAATCAATTTACATGAATTCAGCAAAAACTAACAATGCCTCATCAATATTGGTGTCCGACGTATTTTTCTATGCATTTTTAATATGATAATGTTTGTAAATTTACAAACGACCTTCAGGCCGATGATATCTCGACTTGTTCCTCATCAAATGAGTTGCGCATCTTATGTTTAAATTTACGTAATTACTTATTTCAATTTAAATTCATCATGTTAGACGAGATCCTTTAATTAATTTAATGAATCGTATTAATATTTTCATTAGCTTTATTAGCGCATCTGTAGTTTATGACTATCGTATTTTATTATTAAGGATACAACTTTAATTAATATACCGCATTTTTTGTATAATTAACTTAATTGAATGGCTTGATTTTATAGTTTTAATGTTGCGTTAGTAGAGTCATGTCGAATTTATATTTTGGTACGGTTTATTGAGGGGGCAGTTTTGCAGTACAAGTGTACGTGCACGTAATCTACCGGAGCAGTCGTCTCCGTCAATACAATATGTATGAGCCGCTGTAAACAGCAGTAGGGGCACGCTTCATCCGGCTGAGAGCTCTCATTCGCCACTAATTAATTACCTAACTCCGTTTCAATTAAATTAACTCAAGATCGGGGCATCGACACGCAATGAATCGATGGCAGCCGCGATTCGATTAAGATCGTTAGTGGCGATCAATTTTACTCGTTAGCGATCAATAAAGTTATTAATGCGGGCCAGCCGAGCGCCAGTGCACCGATACTACCCGGCAGCGGCTTTTCCTTTAAGGATTTAATCAAATTAAAAAGCAACGTCATTAACCTATCAACGTGTATTAATTTTTCATCGTAACGAAAAACAACGTGTTAATTGGAATCCCTCGAAATCTAAAACGGAAACCAGGCAACGCTAATGAAAATTCAGTATAATTAAAACTTTGTTCAATAAACATCTACATTTTTTGTAATCAAAACTGTCAGATACTTTAATTTCGCGAAGAGCAGATTTTAAATATTTATTTTTGACGAATGCCGCGTGCCTAATTAATTAGTTTTAATGGTATTTATTAAGATACGGTTATCATTATTTAAACATAAACGATGTTTATCTACCTAGTAGAAATTGAAAGCCAACAGAATCAACAGAATAGATTGACCAAAAAAAAAACTTCGATATTTAAAATGTAATTCGGCTGGTCAAAACATAAATGAATAACGAATGCGCATTTCAAATCGAGTGGCCAAAAACTTGTATCTATGATTAGATTACTTTGCCGCAACTATTACAATCAGACTTTTAAACTGTGCCTCCAGAGCATCACTTAAAGTAAATTGTCCGCTCGGAAGTAGTTGAACATAGTTTTAAACAGCGCCCTTAGTGGAGAGGGAGGCGTTTTAATTACGACGTTTAAGTAAAAGCTACGCTGCGTCTAGTTGGCTGCATTACACAAATTCAGCCACCAAAAGCCTCCCACTTAGCTAATGAAACATGTTCGTGTATAGTGTTTTAAGCGTCGTCGCCGAGCCCCGCTTCTGCGACCATTGTGAGATGCACCGAGCGGACGCGGATTCGGCGGACTCGCCTCCGCAAATCCTCATTTACTTGCATTATTTTAATGGAGCTATTGTGGGCGGATGTCCTTTGTCGTACGCGGATGCAGCCCCGGCGCACCGGGCGCTGGGAAATGTGCCGGTGCATAAGTGCATCAGCTGGCCTAAATTGCGCGCCCGGTCCGAAAGCAAATGCCCGAAAGTCGTTCCAATTTAGGGGATTCTACTATCAGTCTCGATTTCAGCATCACGGCCCAAGGAAATGACCATTGCATGGGTTATTGTAGCGGAAAAACAACGTATCCATTTAACTAATTAAGTAGGGCGAAGTCGTTTGGAGGCCACGCGCCGCGTCCGCTGAGAAATCCCTCGGACCTCTAATAACTGGCTTCCCTAATAAGCTAAGAGGTTGTCTTACTCGTATAAAAATGCAATCGGCGGAGCGAAGGCGCGCCAACGTCGTTCAAACTTTTCAAATTTTCCACCAGCCCCACGGTATTAATTTTAAATTAGAGGCCGAGACGTAAATTGTTCCCACATGTGGACGACTTAGGTTTCATTAAACTTTTCTGTCTCACGTCCGCGCCGGAGATTACTCTATTCGACTAATTAGGCGCTACAATGGCTGTATTTTCTTACATTTTCTTTACAAAAATGTTCCAACTTAGCCATTGGTAGTTTCAGCTTTCCATTAGACTGTGTAGAAATGCAAACTATGAATAAATTAAACGCTAATTTCTTGACATACTTTGTCTGGAGCGGATTACCTTGCACGTAATTGCTTCAATATTATTATTTTAATGTCCTTAATTGGGAGTTGTTAATATGCCAATTAGAGTTGCGGAACGAATGTGTATCAAGAAAATAATGAGCGTTATAGATTTAATCAAGTACACTTGCTACTGCCAGTATAATTGGCGTTACGGAATAGAAATGTTGGTGTATTTTGTTAGAGACGGATACGGCAGTAAATACGGGATTAATCGTCATAGAAATGGTATTTTTGTCTGTTTTAAATAGGTATTAAGCTAAAACTAATTTAAATAGCATTACTTTCTTGCATTATTTCAGGTGTTATGTACTTTTCAGGGTTCCTCAATTGGTATCTTCATTGGCAAAAACGGAACCCTTATAGAATCACTTTGTTGTCCGTCTGTCTGTCTGCTCGTCCGTCTGTCAAGAGAAACTAGAAATCTTCATGCTATCCCAGAAACGTGAAATTTGGTATGGTACAGATGTAGTACATAATCCCTAATTAGTTTATTTGTATATTTTTCTACAGTTTTTGTCTTATTGTATTTTTTTGTATATAATTTGAATTTTACAGTTCATTGGTTTTTTAACTCTAATGCTGTATTTTTTTATTGTTAAATAAATAAAAATGGTTTTCCATCGGGAAAAGTCAAATCTTAATCAGAATACGAAGGCACCTGAAGTGCCAATCAATTAATGTACTAAATCAGTAACATTTTCATACCCATTAATATGAAACTTTATTATTTAATGTCAAATAAAGACAGAGAAGAAAATATGAGACGACCGGATGGCCAAGTGGTTAGAGAACCTGACTACGAAGCTTGAGGTCCCAGCCGGGGCAGATATATATTTGTATGAATAATACGAATGTTGTTCTCGGGTCTTGGATGTTAAATATGTATTTAAGTATATATTTTTCTATAAAAGTATGTTTATCTGTTGCCTAGTAACCATAGTAGAAAGCTTTGCTTACTTTGGGACTAGGTCAATTGGTGTCAAGTGTCCTATGATATTTATTTTATTTAAATGTCAAAACAAAAAAAATACTACTAAATACGATAATTGAGAGCATGACAAATACCAACTTTTCAGATAAAATACGATAGAAAACCATTATGCGTTACATCTACAAAACTCGGTAGGTATGTTATGCACTGTGGACGACCTCGCGGATCGCGTGCTGGGTTGAGGTCGATTGAATTAGATAGACAATAGATATAAGTCATCAATCAAATCGAGCAAGTCGTACGATTGTTAAAGCTCCAATCAAGTGGGTCTGTAATTGGCATTATTCCAAGGGCTTTATGTCAAATTACAATGTTTTTTGTTGTTCTAAAATATTACATGCAGAGCTTGGGACTTTTTATTTCCTCTTCTTTTTATCTATGTATGTATAGGTACACATTTAAAAGTATCGATGTTATAAGGATAAATAATAATAATTAAAAAAAACTTTCAAAATGTTGTACTTAAATGAACGTTGGAAATGTGAACTTCACCAGTCAAATTGTAATCTATCCGAAATACCTTTCTGTTTTACAGATTGCCAGCTATACTGTACAGCACAATTCGTAAAGCACGTCAGTTTCCAATATGCACAAGTGTAGTGTAAAAAGAACTGAAATGTGTCGAGTAACACTCGAAATGGGCAGCCAGTGAAAAGCTGTCAGCGTCGTTTGACAAACAGTTGAAGACCTCACCTGTCCAGCGCACTACATTAGTGGGCCGAGATCACAGGGCAGGCGCCGGACCTCGCCCGCAGCAAGCCTTTGTGGAAAGATTCCTAAAGCGTGCGAGACTACTTTGATGTCGAGCTCGGCAGGTAATTTGGAAAAACGTTATTTAATTAACTTTCGACAAGTCGGCGTAATCGCATTACAAAGCCGCCGGGTGAACGGTCAAGTCTTTGAGCCGGGAGGGCGTACGCGGCCGAACTTGATTTTTACGCCAAACAAACGCGGCATAAAGGCGCTGTCATTTTCAGGTGCTTTCCAATTAACATCGGGCCTTTGACCATCGCCGGCCGAACAAAGTAATAACTACTAGCGCCTCTTTGTAATCATAGCTAACCTGCACTACGGTAAAGGTTGCTGCGGGGGACAAGGGTAATTGAAACGTGCTTTTTACTAACGTTTATAAATATGAAAGTTAAAATCGTCGCGCGTCGACATAAATTATGAGTATTATCAACTAGCCCTAACTTCGCTCACTTGAACCGTTAGGTTTGGCTAGATAGAGCTCAGATATCGCTAGGTGCCTCATTATCCAAATGTCCAGCCTTTTTAGCTTCAAAGAGTAACAAAAAAATTACAAACACTCACAAACTTTGGATTTTAATATAATTTTTAGACTACATTTTCATGTTACCTACTAACATTAAAATACAAAATACTTGATATTAAATTACAAAATCATGTACTTAGATACTTTCCTGATGTGTTTAACTTTCATTGGCATTTTATCGACATACGAATACGTCTCATTGACTTCAAATGATAGACTACACGCCTCCCGTTTTACTCTATCATTAGTTACACTTCAATTGTGATAATAACGCCAAGGAATTCTTTTTTTAATAAATTTCAGTCAATCTGCAGGCAATGAGGAATAGCCTATTTGGTTAACATAAGCTTTAATTAATTAAATAACAATTACGTTGTATAGAGGCAGCGAGCCTGTGGTAACACGAGAGCGTGTTTACCAGGTTTCCAATTGTTAGTTAATTACCAGGGCTGGACAATAGTTCCTATGAGTTGTCGAATAAAGTTTAGCAGTGTTTAAACTTCGGAATTGGTCGCCAGTGAATTTTGAGAGAGCGCTGTAAGCGAAGCGAGCGACGCGCCCGGGGCAGTCGGACGATGGTCTCCACCAGATAATTAACTCTATGAACAATCCCTTTAAACTGCGTGCATACTGCAATTAGAAATTTGCTTTACGACGCTAATAAATATCATTAAGGCTGTTTGAGACCAAGTTTAGCGCGCAATATGTTTCACACTAAACGAAATTCGTGACGCCAAATTTAATGAGCAGGGGTTTATAAGGCAGTATATTATGCCGCGGCGGTGTCCGAAGTTGCGCGTTCCGAGCGAGTGACTCGCTCATATAAACAAAGCCAGTCTTTGTGCGGTGTTCATTGAACAGCTTAATTGCATTTCTTCGCCACTTCTCTCTGTGGTGTGTGTGTCTCATAATCGAGTTAATGTTTTAAAATTTCAAAATGGAAAATGCCTATTGTCTTCTAAGTTTGACGTTTACTCATCTTATTTTTTTAATCACTGATATTTAATTACAAGTATGTACAGCAACTGTAAGCAATAACACAAATAACTGTACTTGAAAATCGACGTTCTTAAAAACATATGGATGTTATGATTTCGTATTATTTAGATTTAGGAAAATGTGTTCCAAATTTCCAATACGTAGAAAGTATAGACAGGTAAGCCTCTGGAAGAGTGAGCGCAAATGGTTTGCGTGGGAGCCTTTACTCGGCTTACCCGACGTTCCGCTTATGACTCGTGAATTTTTAAAATCACTGAAAGAACATGCACTTTATGCATCTGCAGTCGAGTAGGTAAGCAAGCTCGACATTTATCGGACCGTCGGAATACAGACTGTCAATACACCCTTAATGAGATGTGGTAAAAACTGACGGCGAATTGTTTAATAAACTTAATATTTGGTATTTAAAAATACGTGTTTCATGCTTCTTGGAAAAATACGAGGGCATTTTCTTTTTATACGAACATTTTGCGGCGAC
The DNA here is from genome assembly GCF_025370935.1 of Choristoneura fumiferana. Lineage (NCBI taxonomy): Eukaryota > Metazoa > Arthropoda > Insecta > Lepidoptera > Tortricidae > Choristoneura > Choristoneura fumiferana. The sequence goes on from NC_133474.1 coordinate 7,690,919, forward strand.
AACATCACTTTATTTTTTATACCTCTAGCAAAACTCCACATCATGCCGCTAATAAAATGACATCAAATTACCGTCACAACCTTAGCGTGCTAAGGAATGTAGTTAAGCTAAAGTGCAACTAGAGCAAAATCCCGAAGTCACGCTCGCCTCGGTCGGCAATAATTAACGTAATTAATTAAAGGATTTCCTAATCAACGCTCACTCACGACAAGCGAGTGTTAATAACACAAAGGTCGAACGCCCACACTTGAGCCTGTGTGATATGAAAGGTAAATACTGTTTACAGGGCCTCTGCTGAGTTGAGTTTATAAGGAATTTCAAATGTTTAGAGGACATGACGACATCGCCATAATCTAACTCATACTCGTATAATGAGATTGCCATTTTATAGTAATTTGGGAATGGATATTGAATGATTGAATTATAGACTTTTATGAGTACTACCTAAACTAAGTTTTTATGTAAATTAAATATTCTTGAATTTGCAACTATGTACTATTCAATTGAATACACTCGTATCCTGACAAGGATCACTTTAGTAACTGTCTTATTTTCGTTACTTGAAGTTGAAAGGTTTAGGTAACTAACTAAATCTAAAAAAACTTCAACTGCTAGATATGGCACATTAAGGTTTTAAAAATTTACTTATCTATCATTGTACATAATAATACAAACTAATGTATATCAATACAGAAATGTAAAAGTTTATTTAGTTAATGGGGGAATTTAAATATTAAAGACACAATTAAACATTTAGTCAATTTAAACCTTTCAAGTACATTACCAATATTAGTCATAAATATCTGATAACTCTATTTTACCAATATTAACCTTTCAAGTACAAACAATGATAGTTTGAACACGACGTACCTCCTCATAGTCCCGGGAGTGGTGCGGCGCGCGCGGCGCGGGCGCGGCTCATTCGCGCGAGCGGCGCGGGCGGCCCACCTTGCCCTTGCGCACCGGCGCGCCCGGGCCCGCCGCTGCGCTCGCACTCTTCATCAGCTTTTGCCAGTCCTGCTCGCACACTAGGGAGCCCGCGAGCATGTAATACCTGAGGAGATTAAGCTTGCTAATTATGTAGGTAAGGGAGTATAAGATTGAATGACGTTTACCTGAGTGGGGAAGAGGCAACAATAGAGATCGCTCTCTGACGGAAGGAAGGACCGTTCGAAGGAAGAGAGTTGGAAATTTTATTACGTCGCCGTTGACTTGAGCCCTAATAAAACTGCCATATATTTTCACGTTTTCTCAAAAGAATGCGTTAAAAAATATTTATAATGAAAGTTTTTTCCGACTAGATTTTTTGATCACTGCTGATTGTTATGCCATCTTCGTATAGGTATAAAAATTAGCGCTTAAATAAAAGCTTGTAAAAAAATTCTATGTACCTATCGCCCTGCATAAGGTGCGCGCCACATTTGGAGCACGCGAAACATTTTATGTGGAAGACGTGTAGCGGCTGTTGCGGCGCGTTCGTCCGCATGACGAATTCGCTCGCGGGTATCGCCTGGCCGCACGCCGCGCACGCGCCGCCCGAACCAAACATTCTGCAACAAAACAAATGAGATTCTAGATAAATTTGCTACGGTTTGTAGTCCGTGATTAGCTGTAATGAGCTCCCGACATGCAAATATGTAAGTAAGTAACCAAGAATCATTAAAAACTGGAAATGAGAGTTTGAATAAGTATCTCTTTCTAATAAGTGTGATGTAAAGGCATGGCGTGGAAATCTGGTAAGTAAAAAACAAAAAACTTTATTTTTTTAATAATACATTTAACGATTGATAATGGCTATTTACAGAGATACTTTCGGTATTTTGCAAAATAAACAGACGGCATAATTGACATCTGTCACTCAAAATATCAGACACTTATTATCAGAGAGAAGTGAAACAGGCACTAGCACTTAAATTGACTAATCTTAATTAACTACCAAAAGCTCTAGAGCGAAGACAAATTTTATAACTAAGAAAGTACCCAAGTAGATTATTAAAGGATTTTGTTTTGCCAATAAAATATTCTTAGGAAATCTAGGACCACACATTCGTTAATTCAGTGACTATGCGGTCAAGGGCATAAATGTGTTCTGAGTATGCTCCCCACCTTATCAGTTATCCCACCATTACAGATGCACACAATCAGTAAAAGCTTAAAAAGAAGTATTTTAACTTTGGGTTAAAAGCCTCTAAAACACGTTAAGTTAGCTTGTGTTGCTATTCAATTATCGATTCCATCAGTCGATTGAGAGCCGCGAGATGCCCGGAGTTGAGTGCGCCTATTTGTTTCTCTCAATTTGAGTGCAGTTGTGATAGGAAAGGGTTGCCAGATGTAAATTTAACGAAAGATTTTCAGAATAAGTTAATTTTGAATACACCCTTTTTGTTGACGGTAACAAAAACAATATACAATCAAACATTTTTTCTTCATAAAATGTAATTATATTAAGATTGGACAAATACTCATAGGCGTATATAGAGTGAGGCCGGGTAGGCCGTGCCCACCCCAGTATGGTCTAGTGCCAACCCCAGGATGTTGGACTACTATGTCACGAAAGGCAGGCGTTTAACACACATATTATAACGCGTTCTAGCTTGATCTCGGGAATAGTACAAAGGCTACTTTTAAATCCAATATTCTCACGAGCTTGGGATGGACGCATGTAGGTAAAATAAAGAAATCTCAACCGTAGTCAGAAACATAATATTTTATAAAAGTTTTCTTCATATAACCTAAATAACCTCTACCTATATATATCTTGAGAATTCCCGTTAGATTTTACTAAAATCCCGGAATTTCAATTTAACTTCTAGATCTAACAGTTTATGTGCAAAGTCGCGTGGAAGGACTAGCTATGGCGCGCTTGCTGCGGCGCAAACTACCAACTGCCTACCATGGAATCGACGCAATGCACACCAATGAGGACTAGAGTCTATATAAGGCAAACTTGACTCACGGGTTATATATCAACACACAGCCAAAACTACTCTACCTACCTAGAAACTTGAAATTTGGTACAGGCGTTCCTTTTATGATGTAAGTGAGCACTAAGAAAGGATTTAAAAAAATTCAACCCCTAAGGGGGTGAAGTTTATATGGAATTTTCTCATTTCTGAACTTAGAAGTATGAAAATAGGTATAATAAGTTCTCGATTACAATTAAAAATGATCTGTGTTAGTAAAATTTACCAAATTCCCCCCTAAAGGGGTAAAATGGGGTGGGGGGGGTTCAGTTTGTATGGAAATTTTCTCATTTCTGGACTTAGCAGTATGAAAATTGGTATATAGGGTCCTGATTACAAAAAAAAATGATCTGCGTAGGCAAAGATAAAGAAAGAAGAAATGTCTTTGTTATTAGGGGGGAGTTTCTATGGGACTTCCTTAACTCTAAAAATATTCGAGGGTGAATATTCGGGCGTTAGTACCGCCGTCATTGTTCTCAACACTTTTTTTATCAGATTTACTAAGCAAAAAAGTACAACAAACATCAACATCGACACATATTGATGAACACATGTTGATATTATGTACCTATTTGTCAAATCTGATAAAAAAGTTTAAGAACAATTACAAAGCCCGAATATTCACCATGACTGGTCACAATTTAAAATGATCCGTATGGCGAAGTTGGCGACTTCAACGGGGGAAGGGGGTTATCATATAAAATGTACAACTAAAATGTGGAAATTAAATTGATATTTAAAATGATGTGTGAAATAAATTTGCTACTAAGTATGCAGTACTTAAAGATAACTTATCAGGTTGTGCACAATAAAATCCAATTAAGGGAGCGTAATTTTTGTGTGATCCGTTCTTACACATCTTTTATATACCTAATTTACAAAATATTATGTACAGTGCAATCTAGAATATACTTCGGGTTCAAGAGTAAGATTCGGTTCTCGCCGTAAGCACACGAATAAAAAAAAACATATGCCCTGATAACTAAAGTTCCTAGACGCGGACGAAGTCGCGGGCAAAAGGTAGTAAATAAATAAAACATAATGATCATTCTGATTGAAGTGATTACCGTGACCATCAGGAAAAATCTGGTAAAACTTCGGTTTATCACAGGCTCGGGGAGCCCACACCCCTGCCTCCCCGCGCGCCTCTAATGATCTCGTCGAGAGGTTTTAAATTATGTTCCTTACAACAATCTAAAGTACGACACGTACACAACCGTGCGACTCGAGACGCTCCCTTAATGAATAAAATAACATGTCAAGATACAGTCTTCATCTTAAATTAATGAGGATTCACGGTGACGTATTCAATTTTACACGTAACGAACGCAAACAAACTTCGGATGCGAGTGCGAGGTATCGAAGTTTTCTTTGAGCGGGCCGTAGGACCCCTCGCATCGGGGCTCGAGCCGCGGACCTAATTCATTAAACTCGTTAAACACACATTTGTTAATCAATATTGAGAGGATACCTTAAAGTTGTAACGATACGAGTGAAAGATATGAGATCCTTTCACGTTACATATCATTTCGAAGTATTCGTGAACCCTTCCACAAGTTGGGAAAGTTGATTAAAGTAGCAAAATTTTCGGACGAATAAATAAAACAAATGAAGGCGCTGTATACACTGTACACGCGTGTGTTCTTCACGTCCTAGTGCAGAGCGGTTCGACGAGTAAGCGTGCACCGAATGCAATAGACGTATTTTTACGGCGTAAGTATTCAGAAAAGACAATAAATTTCATTAAAACAATACTAACTAATATTGTAAACTCGAAAGTTTGAGAGTGTTATTTTATTACTTTTTCACGCTAAAACGGCTGGACGGATTTGAACGAAATTTGGCACACGCAGGATATTTTCATCGATAGCGATAAATGAATTCTTCGCAGACAAAATCGCGGGCATTGATTAAGAAAGTATGACAATTGTGATAGCGACAGATTTCTGAGAGATAGGTAAAAACGTACAAAATTGATATTCAATTCGTAAAAATGATTAAAAAACTATCTGTTGCCCGCGACTCAGTTCGCATAGAATTCGTTTATCGCTATCCAGTGGGAACTATGCAATTTTCCGGGAAAAAACTATCCTACATCCTTCTCCGGGACTCGAACTATCTGTATACCGAATTTCATCTAAAGCGGTTCAGCGGTTTAGACCTAAAGAGGTAACAAACAAACAAACTGATTTAAACTTTCGCATTTATAATATTAGTGGAATTTAGTTGAGAATTAATGATGGAGTAATCCATTTTTAGGCGTCACTTTAATTAATCTCCATCAAAATCTAAACATGGATGGATGTAGTACCTACTCGT